>NC_056437.1:30295893-30668393 GCF_018296145.1 Oncorhynchus tshawytscha | reverse complement strand
AACCAAGAATCCGATGGTCACTCTGACAGAGCTCTTCTGTGGAGATGGGAAAACCTTCCAGAAGGACAACCATCTCTGTAGCACTCCCCCAATCAGGCCTTTATGGTACAATGGCCAGACGGAATCTACTCCTCAGTAAAAGGCTCATGACAGCCCGCCTGGAGTTTGACAAAAGGCACCTAAAGGACTCTGACCATGAGACGCAAGATTCTCTGGTCTGATGAAACCAAGATGGAACTCTTTGGCCTGAATGCCAAATGTCACGTCTGGAGGAAACCTGGCACCATCCCTACTGTGATGCATGGTGGTGGCAGCATCATGATGTGGGAATTGTTTTTCAGCGGCAGGGACTCTGAGACTACTCAGGATCGAGGGAAAGATGAACAGAGCAAAGTACAGAGAGATCCTTGTTAAAAACCTGCTCCAGAGCTCTCAGTACCTCAGAGTGGGGCGAAGGTTTACCTTCCAACAGCACAACGACCCCAAGCACACAGCCAAGACATCGCAGGAGTGGCTTCGGGACAAGTCTCTGAATGTCCTTGAGTAGCCAAGCCAGAGCCCAGACTTGAACATGGTCTAACATCTCTGGAGAGACCGGAAAATAGCTGTCCAACGACACTCCCCATCCAACCTGACAGAGCTTGAGAAGATCTGCAGAGAAGAATGGGAGAATCTCCCCAAATACAGATGTATCAAGCTTGTAGCGTCATACCCAAGAAGACTGGAATCTGTAATTCCTGCCAAAGGTGCTTCAAGAAAGTACTGAGTAAAGGGTCTGAATGCTAACGTAAATGTAATATTTAAGTTTTTTTTATATATATATATAAATTAGCAACATTTTCTAAAAAACATTTTTTCTTTGTCATTATGGGGTATTGTGTGAAGATTGATGAAGGAAAAAATCTATTTAATCCATTTTAGAATAAGGCTGTAATGTAACAAACTGTGGAAAAAGTCAAGGGCTCTGAATACTTTCTGAAAGCACTGTAGCTGGCACGGCCTGGGTGTAGCGTGAGCTGAATAGAAAGGGGCTGAGCTAAGAATAGAAGCCATGTAGTAGAGTGACGGTCTGTCTGTCTGAGCCTGTATTAATTAACCAGTGTCAAGGTGGAGCCATGTGACAGAAGGGGAAGTGAGAGGAGAAGATTGGGGAGTGAATCTTAAATCCAGCGAAAGAGAGAGATGAAGAGGAAAAGAAGTGGAGGCAGGGAGGGGAGGGAGGGGAGGGGAGAGGGGTCGACATCCCTGCTAATTCGCTGACATGGGGGCGAGGGAAGAGTTGGCCTCTAATAGTAGTGTTTCTTGAAGGAGCAGCAGTAGCTATGCGAGGAACAAACGTAACTGTGCCCCGCAAATCCTGTAGCCAATTAGTCTGTATGAATAATTAAAGATCATTGTCTGTGCGGGGAGGCTGCAGATTGAGTTTCCCTCTGCCAGGCTAGATTGTTATGACAAGTAGTGACTACATAATGATATTAGGGATTAATAATTCAAGGCAGTCTGTGTTGTTGCAGGTGACAGGGCCCGCAGTGCACTCACTCTCTCTATACCACAAATTATGGAGGTCAGAAATCAGAAATGGAAATCGAAATGTATGTGTACGCATCTGTGTGTGTGCATTTCAGTTTGTGTACGTGAGTGTGGTGTGCCTGAGTAGGTATGTGCATGCATGCATGAGTGCTGGTATGTCTGTGAGTGTCTGTTGGTAACTTAGATTATAGGGGTTTGGTTGATTAGGGTGTAAGCTAGTCTTGCTGGCTAGCAGTGGCACATCTGCTATAATGATGATGAAGACTACACAACAAATGAGAGTGATGCTGAGTGTTATGTGTGTCACAGTGCAGGGGCGTAGAGGATGGATGGGTGGAGGAGATGGTGGGCGTTAGGTGGGTTGAAGGATAGAGAGACAGCTGTGGCATCCATGTGCCAAACCACCAACACCACCATGACCATAGGCACCACATGCCTGTATGGCTTCTGCACCAGTAGGCCCGGCCTAGTGGACCCAGCCTACCCATCAGGTCTGTCCACTGGGTCCCTTAAGAGAGCTGCATGCCCAGGCCTGTCCAGCATGGGGAGGTCCTCTCTCACAGTGACAGATGCTGGATGACAGATCCTTTCCAACCAGGAGGGTTTGTGGGTCTCTCTGCTGCAGCTCCACATCTGGGCCCAGCTGGCACTGTCTGACTGTCTGACTCTCACCCACCTGCTGGAATTGAATTTGAATTCCTGCAGAGCAGAGAGGGAGAGAGAGATAGAGATAAATACAATAGATAGATATATAGATAGATAGATATGTAGAGTGAGCGAGCAAGCAAGAGAAAGAGGAGAGAGAGAGAGAGAGTTGTGAGTGATTGATCGAGTGAGAGAAGGAGAGTGGAAACATCTTTTATTGTGATTGCCAGTGTCAGTTCCAATGTGAGGAGTGTGGAGTTGGAGAAAGTTGGGAGCGCTCGGAGGAGATCTCTGCAAAAGCAGCAGGGAATCTATAATTCCTTTTGCAGAGCTCAAAGGCCAGAGAGAGGCAGCAGACACTTTCCACAGACATGCTGAGATCTCCTTATGGAAAAGTTGGCTTCTCCCAGTAGAGTTGTATTACTCGGGGTAAAATTTAGCAAGTGTTAGATTTGAACACAACCCCTTTAGACTCCTGCCCAGCGGAGAACCCTGACAATTGGACCTTAGGAATCCTTAGACCTTCTCTTAAAGGTGTAGAAGGCCCTTATGGTTCCCCACTGCTCCTGCCTATGTGTCTCACAGACTGTTTGTGGCAGCTGTCACTATGTACAACTCACTTGGAGGTAAAGAGGAGGCCTATACTCTTTAGGTATAAAAGGATGCTGGTTGGAAGACAAACTTAATTTAAGAAATAATTGAGGAAAGGAAAGTAAATTAAGATAGGTGAAGTTTGGTAAAACTGATGTCTTGTTTATGTTTACATGTTAATCATAGTTTTATATTGAATTAAGTCAGCCTCCATGGAATGCCTTACAAATCTATAATCCAACCAATTTATAACCTAACATACAAATGACTCACATATCAACACAACAAAATCCGCCATAGGGACGGTGTGCATTTGAGCAGAATATGGTGGGTGTCCATTGAATTAAAATTGCATCAAAGCATATCAAACCATATTAGTTCCCCATTCCAGGAATGACCCCAGTGTCTTTCTTATTCAAACAGAATGTAACATACAGTTAATAAAACATATGTCTATCTAAAGGGAAATTGTATGCAATTCGCCATCCTAAGAAATTAATAACTCTTACAGATGTGTGACTTACATCGTCTGATTGACATTTAACCCTCTAATTTATAGCGCACGAGGTAATCAATAAATTAGTGACACGCCATCAGATCTCTGATTTAATTGCTGAGTACTTACATTATTCATCTTCGGAGTTCTATTTGTGAATTGGATACGCTAGCAACTGGTTCTCAACGTTGATTACGAAGTTAAAGAGTGATCAGAGTGAATGGGATATTCATTTGTAAAAAGCACTGGCCTCATGAGTTCAATTGATCTCACAGGGACACCATAGTAGCACATCCATATAATTTTGGTGGTAGGATGAAAAGGACACACTGTGACATAGGCCATTATGGTGGATGTGCAGTGAGGAGGCTGTCAAAGAGAGTATAATTGTTCTGCCCAAGGTGAGGGCTTTTATTTGCAAGTGGGGATAATAATAGGTGCCAAAAACACTTACAATATTTCCAAAATAATAAACAGGACGAAGTAATGCCTGAATTAGCATGAGCAGCAGGAAGTACAGCCCAACCTTGCCCTGTCTTGCCACAACAGGAACTGATGGGTTTAAACAGGCAACTCTTTACACATATTGCCATTCACCACAGAACATTTTACATGTCAATGTTTCCTAATTATCCCATGAATGGAAAGAGCAATAAAAAATGTGGAGCCGAAAACAAATTGTGGTTCCTAAACCAAATTAAACATCATGCAGACCATAAAAAAAATCACCTTTATTTTATTTAACCAGGTAGGCTTGTTGAGAACTAGTTCTCATTTACAACTGCGTCCTGGCCAAGATAAAGCAAAGCAGTTCGACACATACAACAACACAGAGTTACACATGGAATAAACAAACATACAGTCAATAATACAGTAGAAAAAAGTCTATATACAGTGGGGCAAAAAAGTATTTAGTCAGCCACCAATTGTGCAAGTTCTCCCACTTAAAAAAATTAGAGAGGCCTGTAATTTACCTCATAGGTACACTTCAACTATGACAGACGAAATTATTTTAAAAATCCAGAAAATCACATTGTAGGATTTTTAATGAATTTATTTGCAAATTATGGTGGAAAATAAGTATTTGGTCACCTACAAACAAGCAAGATTTCTGGCTCTCACTGACCTGTAACTTCTTCTTTAAGAGGCTCCTCTGTCCTCCACTCGTTACCTGTATTAATGGCACCTGTTTGAACTTGTTATCAGTATAAAAGACACCTGTCCACAACGTCAGTCACACTCCAAACTCCACTATGGCCAAGACCAAAGAGCTGTCAAAGGACACCAGAAACAAAATTGTAGACCTGCACCTGGCTGGGAAGACTGAATCTGCAAAAGGTTAGCAGCTTGGTTTGAAGAAATCAACTGTGGGAGCAATTATTAGGAAATGGAAGGCAAAAATCCCAGAACCACACGGGGGGACCTAGTGAATGACCTGCAGAGAGCTGGGACCAAAGTAACAAAGCCTACCATCAGTAACACACTACGCCGCCAGGGACTCAAATCCTGCAGTACCAGACGTGTCCCCCTGCTTAAGCCAGTACATGTTCAGGCCCATCTGAAGCTTGCTAGAGAGCATTTGGATGATCCAGAAGAAGATTGGGAGAATGTCATATGGTCAGATGAAACCAAAATAGAACTTTTTGGTAAAAACTCAACTCGTCGTGTTTGGAGGACAAAGAATGCTGAGTTGCATCCGAAGAAAACCATACCTACTGTGAAGCATGAGGGTGGAAACATCATGCTTTGGGGCTGTTTTTCTGCAAAGTGACCAGGACGACTGATCCGTGTAAAGGAAAGATTGAATGGGGCCATGTATCGTGAGATTTTGAGTGAAAACCTCCTTCCATCAGCAAGGGCATTGAAGATAAAACGTGGCTCTGTCTTTCAGCATGACAATGATCCCAAACACACCGCCCAGCCAACGAAAGAGTGGCTTCGTAAGAAGCATTTCAAGGTCCTGGAGTGGCCTAGCCAGTCTCCAGATCTCAACCCCATAGAAAGTCTTTGGAGGGAGTTGAAAGTCCGTGTTGCCCAGCAACAGCCCCAAAACATCACTGCTCTAGAGGAGATCTGCATGGAGGAATGGGCCAAAATACCAGCAACAGTGTGTGAAAACCTTGTGAAGACTTACAGAAAACGTTTGACCTCTGTCATTGCCAACAAAGGGTATATAACAAAGTATTGAGATAAACTTTTGATATTGACCAAATACTTATTTTCCACCATAATTTGCAAATAAATTCATTAAAAATCCTACAATGTGATTTTCTGGATTTTTTCCCTCATTTTGTCTGTCATAGTTGAAGTTTACCTATGATGAAAATTACAGGCCTCTCTCATCTTTTTAAGTGGCAGAACTTGCACAATTGGTGGCTGACTAAATACGTTTTTGCCCCACTGTACATTGTGCGCAAATGAGGTAAGATAAGGGAGGTAAGGCAATAAATAGGCTATGGTGGCGAAGTAATTACAATATAGCAATTAAACACAGGAATGGTAGATGTGCAGAAGATGAATGTGCAAGTAGAGATACTGGGGTGCAAAGGAGCAAGATAAATAAATACAGTATGGGGATGAGGTAGTTGGATGGGCTATTTACAGCTGTGCTTTGCACAGGTGCAGTGATCTGTGAGCTGCTCTGACAACTGGTGCTTAAAGCTAGTGAGGGAGATATGTGTCTCCAGCTTCAGTGATTTTTGCAGTTCGTTCCAGTCATTGGCAGCAGAGAACTGGAAGGAAAGGCGGCCAAAGGATAAATTGGCATGGGGGTGACCAGTGAGATATACCTGCTGGAGCGCGTGCTACGGGTGGGTGTTGCTATGGTGACCAGTGAGCTTAGATAAGGTGGAGCTTTACCTAGCAAAGACTTGTAGATTAATTCTCATACACTCTCATATGTAAATTCTCATACACTTCTTTTCCTTTCCACAATCAGTAATCAAAGTAGCCGAGGACATTGCTGCAATTATCATGACCTGTTTTTCTTTGTTATAATTATTACAGTACGGAGATCAGCTTGTTTCCCCCTCTGTCAGCTTGGGTTCTTCTGCGGCCTGTTAAAACAACTATTTCTATAACTAACCCAAGATACACCACAACCTGTCGTTTCCAATGGGGGCAAATTAAGCATAGTGGACAGAACATGCAAGGAGTGGGAAGAGCCAAGCACGAGCTATCAAGATCCTATTGGAGCGTTCTAGCATGTATCTGCATATTTCCATTAGGGAACTCCTACTCTGTGAAATGTGTGTGTGCAATAACTCAATTTTCCACCTTGCACTCTTTCTAAACAATGCAAATTTTAAAAACTTTGGCAAAGGGTAAAGTCTACAAAAAGTATTCTACTCTGTTCATAACAGATTGTTGTTTTGGGAACAGAAAACTGTATTGAGATTGAATGTTTCATCGATGAGGAAATTTGCAGAATGTTGGCCCAGTTCCATCTTGATCCATACTATCCCACTGCCGGCCACTGGGCTTCCTCTCCTCACCATATTTGGTGGGGAGTGGAAATTCTAACCGGATGCTTCAGATTTATACATCCGGTGAAACATCTGGCTCCTTGTTCTATCTGTGGTCTATCTGTGGTCTATCTGTGGTTAATCTATTCAGTGTGTAGTATGGGGTATTTTACACCAATGCTTTCTGTCATACTATTGTTCATTACTGTTTTCCATTGAAACCAGAGAGATTCCATGCATTAGGCCTCCATTCGGTATGTGCAGTAGAGATAATGCATGCATGGTTTTGTGTTGAATCCTGAGGGGATATCAGTTGTGATTTATTCATACAGTGAAACTAACTGGCTGCTTGGTGCAACACAATCAACATGTTCCTATTCATACCATATTCAAAGGGGTTAAGTCTGGAGTAAAATGTCTACTACAGTCTATGATTCATTAATGTAACAATGAATATATAACTCAAAGTTGTATTAGAAAAGAACACTACTTGGTACAGTACATGTTTCTCACAGCAGATAAACAGGGATTTCTGCATGTATTTACATGTGTGTTTCATTGTGTTTGTGTGTTTGTATCATGTGACAAATATGTTCAGACTAGATAGGAAAATAGAGGCCTTGGACTCTTAAAGAGAGGCTGAACTTACTGATTTGGCCTTGTTTTTTAGCTTGCTCATTAAGAAATGCTAGCGGCCATTACTAAAGCCAAACGTGAGTTGTCTTGTGGGTGTGGTTTGATGTGGGTGTTTCTTGGGTGTCTTTGCCATTCAGCCATAACAAACCTAGGGCATTTTAGTGAGTAGTGACAGTGAGGTAAGGGAAGTTAGCTTTGTTATGGAGAAAGGTTTTGAAGTTGAGGACTGAATCGCCATCTTTAGATAGGTAATTCAGTTCTATCTCTATCTAGAGCTCTGACTTTCCAACCTGAAGATCACTGACGTCATGATTTTACCTTGTATTTTTCAGAGTTCCCAGTTGTCTTGGAAGCATAAATCAGTCGAGTGAAATAAATCAGTCGAGTGAAAGATCCCTTCACCTTGTTTTGTTATAACATCTTTGGTCTGACAGATGCTTACGTGACAACCAGAATGCATTGTATGATGTCAACAAACATAGCGTCACACATAGCTGGCAAATAGCTTAGCATTAGCTCATCATAATCAGTACAACCTTCAAAAAAGTATTTTACACACATCGTATGTGTCCATTAGAATCTATGTAAGAATGCATGAGTTGTCACCAGTACTTGAAAACATGTGAATAAAACAGTAAATACATTATGCTCCATACATACATATGGTATGCTACAGTAGAAACAATTACATGATATACAAAAAATAAGCCAATTACTTTGATAGGAATGCATACATGTCCAAAGTTATCATTTGTAAGGAAAACAACAATGAAGGCAATTCGGGCGCCAGCCAGAAAATGTGCCAAGGGGAAAAAGTTTGTTCAGGGACTTTTCTGACTAGAGATGTGGAAATGTCTGCATACTTGATCTGGGGAAACACTGAAGAAGTGCTTGGGCTATCGTCAAAGAGAGAAGTTTGTCCAGCTCAGTAAGCCTCAAACATAAATTATCCGCAACAGTGAAATGGGATACTTCTTATGTGAATTAATGAGAAGGCAGGACACACCTCATTTCAAACTGTTGTTGGAAATAAAACTTGTAAGAAAATCATTTTAAATTGAAACATAGCCTATAGATAATTAGCGGGCGGCATGAGTAAAAATCACATTTTGGAACAGTGAGTGCATTCTGACATCACGCACATTAAAAAAATCACTCTGGGGCGACCGTATAGATATTTAGAATTCATGCGTGAAAAGGTTAAAATAATGCTTATTTTCCGTTACACTAGAGATTACTTTTGTTCCCAGTTCTGCTTCCATTCCTCAATTTAAAAAATATATATTTTCTGGTTTTCGGTTCTGTTCCCTGAACCGGATCCAACCCCTGTTCTGTTTGTGTTTTTGTAACTTTCAAGTGTAACACTTCCATGTAAAATAAACCATCCTTCACATAATAATGTAGTACCTGCTAATATAACTAACTCTGCTAATATAACAATGTGCAAATATTTCACTTGTCTTTCATCTTCTATTGAGATTCACAGCTGATACAGATACTGTACCTATAAGCATTTTGTCCTCTGGTGCTGGGGCTACCTTGCGAAACATTTCAGTCATCGTACCTTCCGGGTACGATGTCCCACATAAGATAGTTCCTTGACATTTAGTCATATTGATATGACTAATCGATTCAATAACAAAAGACGATAAAAAGTAATAGATGTGTCTTGTATAATTGTAATACTAAGTGCAAGGTCTCTCCCAATTCAGACATCCGTATCAATCCATCTTTCAGTCAGAGGACTCTATGACAAAAGCATTTATTTTGTCCTCCATCTGTAGAAAAATTAGAAAGTGTTGATGAGTGACGCATGCATTGAAAGGGTAATATTACTGAACACGTGTTAGTAATCACCTTTTGTCCCTTCTGAGGTGTTTGTCAATGCCTGATGGGCATGTCAGCATAGATCAGCCTCAGGCCCCTCTCGTCACAGATACTGGTCATGAAGGAGCCTGACCTACAGATCTGAACCAGCTCCTACATCACAGAGAAAGAGAGGGATGGAGAGAGAGTCTGTCAAAATTAAATACACAGTGGGCCTTCCAAGTGGCGCAGTGCTAGCTATGCCACTAGAGATTCTGGGTTCGAGTCCAGGCTCTGTCGCAGCCGACCGCGACCGGGAGAGCCATGGGGCGGAGCACAATTGGCCCAGTGTCGTCCGGGTTAGGGGAGGGTTTGACTGTCTGGGATGTCCTTGTCCCATCACGCACTCCTGTGGCTGGCCGGGCGCAGTGCACGCTGACACAGTCGCCAGGTAGTCCTAAGACACATTGGTGTGGCTGCCTTCCTGGTTAAGTGGGTATTGTGTCAAGAACCAGTTGGGTTGTTGGTTGTGTTTCGGAGGACGCACACCTCTCGACCTTTGCCTCTCCTGAGTCCGTACGGGAGTTGTAGCGATGACTACCAATTGACTACCACAAAAACAGGGTAAAGAAAACAAACAAACCCCAGTAAATACACGGTTGAACTAATTTATAAGGGACACGTGCCATGGCAATGACTGGTTGGCAATACTCACCCTGGCCCTGGAGTCCATTGGACTATGGAATGGAGCACTTCCTTACAACATACAAGAAACATAAAAACACACACATGATCAATGGTGGTTATGAAAGGTGAATACCAGGACAGACAAGTGATAGTATTAAGACCTTTGTCCAGATCAAATATGAGCAACCTGATTCAAGTGTCCTCCATTACTCTGAAACAGGACTTGCGTTTGGCGACGGCCTCAGCCTTGTCATTATTTTTGACCTGGAAAATACTCAATAATGTTGTTGGCATATTGTTTTAGGTTAGCTGAAACCCTTGAATTCTACCTAGCTACCTATCTAGCTCGCCTAACACTAGCTTTCGTAGCTAGCTTGAAACGTTATTGAAAGCAAGCTGGCTGCATCAAATATGTCATCCCGTTTCCTTGATTATTTGAAGTAGCTAGCTAGCTAACGTTAGCTAGCAGGGATCTTAGCTAGCCAGTTCAATTTGAAACATTATTGAAAGCATGCTGGCTTCATGTCACGACTTGGTCCCTCTCCTTGTTCGGGCGGCGTTCTGCGGTCGACGTCACTGGCTTTCTAGCCACCGCCGATCCACTTTTCATTTTCCATTTGTTCTGTCTTTGTCTTATCACACCTGGCTTCACTTAATCAATTACTTGTCATTATTTAACCCCCTGTTCTACATGTTGTATTTGTGAGTGATTGTTTGTTGTATTGTTGTCCGTATTGTGTGGCCGTGTTTATTACGTGTTATGTTTGAATTTTTGAGTAAGGTATTTTATTACTCATATCTGCTGTCCTGCGCCTGACTCATCTCACCAGCTACACACAGACGCCTTTACACTTCATCCTATCAAACCTGTCATCAGGTGTGATTAATTAGCTAACTAGCAGATAGCAAGCTAGTTTAGGATGTAAACCATATCCTGGCCATCTGTCCTAGATTATTAAACAACATTTTTTTCTGAGTATTTCCTGAGCAATATGTGCACTGCAAACCAAGCTCCTGCCAAAGATAATCTGACTTAATGCTGCTGGAGCATACCACCTGTGTTCCGTATGGCAAGGGGCGTTGCCACCACATATCTATGGGCAAGAAGGGGCATGATTGTTGACATAATTGTAATTGTAAATCCAAACCCAACCCTCAAGTAAGCTGTAACAAACAAATTCACATTCTTGATGGTTTTTGGATTGTAATTTAATTCTCCACATTGACTGACCCACATGTCTTAAAGTAATGATGGACTGTCGATTCTCTTTGCTTATTTGAGCTGTCCTTGCCATAATATGGACTTGGTCTTTTACCAAATAGGGCTATCTTCTGTATACCACCCCTACCTTTTCACAACACAAATGATTGGCTCAAATGCATTAAGAAGGAAAGTAATTCCACAAATGAACTTTTAACAAGGCACTAGCATTAATTAAAATGCATTGGCACTTTATTTGGAGAGTGATGATTTTGTTTACCTTTGGCTCTATACTTCACCTTTTTGGATTTGATATCAAATGTTTAAAATAAAATAAAATTGAATGTTCTGAATACAACAGATGTAGACTTTACCATGAAATGCTTACTTGCAGTGCCTTGCAAAAGTATTCATCCCACTTGCCATTTTTCCTAATTTGCATTACAACCTGTAATTTAAATAGATTTTTATTTGGATTTCATGTAATGGACATACACCAAATAGTCCAAATTGGTGAAGTGAAACTAAAGAAATAACTTGTTTCAAAAAATTATAAAAAATACAAAACAGAAAAGTGGTGGGTGCATATGTTTTCACCCCCTTTGCTATGAAGCCCCTAAATAAGATCATCAGCTCTTGGACCAACAGGCTCCAAGACAACTTCTTCCCCCCAAGCCGTAAGACTGCTAAATAGACAGACTGCTAAACTATCTGCACTGACTCAATCTTGCACGGACCCTATGCGCACTCACTACACTATATATTCACACCATATACACACTCCCTCACACACACTACATTGACACTCCCACACAAAACCTACAAAAGCACACACACACAACAAACACACGCGTACCGACAAAACACAAATACATATACACTACAGTTCAAAAGTTTGAGGTCACTTAGAAATGTCCTTGTTTTTGAAAGAAAAGTTAGCGGAACCCCTCGACAACATTCAGCTGAAAAGGCAGCACACGAAATTCAAAAATATTTTTTAGAAATATGTAACTATCAGACATTAACAAGTCAAATACAGCAAATGCAAGATAAACATCTTGTTAATCTGCCCAACGTGTCCGATTTCAAAAATGCTTTACAGCTAAAGCACAACAAACGATTATGTTAGGTCAGAGCCAAGTCACAAAAACACAGCCATTTTTCCAGCCAAAGATAGGAGTCACAAAAAGCAGAAATATAGATAAAATTAATCTTCATCAAATGAACCTCATAGGACATCATGTTACACAATACATGTATGTTTTGTTCAATAATGTGCATATTTATATCCAAAAATCTCAGTTTACGTTGGCGCCTTACATGCTAATGTTTTGATTCCAAAACATCCAGTGATTTTAGCAGAAATACTCATAATAAACATTGATAAAAGATACAAGTGTTATTCACAGAATTAAAGATAGACTTCTCCTTAATACAACCACTGTGTCAGATTTTTTTTAAACTTAACGGAAAAAGCATAATCTGAGAACGGCGCTCAGAACCCAAAACAGCCAGAGGAATAGCTGCCATTTTGGAATCAACAAAGTTAGAAACAACACCATAAATATTCACTTACCTTTGATGATCTTCATCAGAAGGCACTCCCAGGAATCCCAGTTCGACAATAAATGACTGATTTGTTCCATAAAGTTCCATCTTTTATGTCCAAATAGCCACTTGTTGTTAGCGTGTTCAGCCCAGTAATCCATCTTCATGAGGCGCAAGCATTTCATCCAGACAAATACTCGAAAAGTTCCGTTACAGTCCTTTAGAAACATGTCAAACGATGTATGGAATCAATCGTTAGAATGTTTTTAACATAAAACATCAATAATGTTCCAACCAGAGAATTCCTGTCTTCAGAAAAAGCACTGGAACGCGAGGTAACTCTGTCAGGAGCGCGAGTCATGAGACCGAGGCTCTCTGCCAGACTACTGACTCAAAGAGGTCTCATGAGCCCCTCCTTTACAGTAGAATCATCATTCAACTTTCAAAAGACATTTGACATCTAGTGGAAGCCCTAGGAAGTGCAATCTCATCCATATCTCAATGTGTACTCGGTAGGCAAAGCTTTGAAAAACTACAAACCTCAGATGTCCCACTTTCTGGTTGGATTTTTCCAAAGCTTTCAGGTTTTCGCCTGCCATATGAGTTCTGTTATACTCACAGACATCATTCAAACAGAAACTTCAGAGTGTTTCCTATCCAATACTAATAGTAATATGCATATATTAGCATCTGGGACAGAGTAGGAGGCAGTTCATTCTGGGCACGCTATTCATCCAAAAGTGAAAATGCTGCCCCCTATCCCAAAAGGGTTTTAAAATAACATCAAAATGATCAGAAATACAGTGTAGACATGGTTAATATTGAAAATTACTATTGTAGCTGGAAACAGCTGATTTTTTATGGATTATCTACATAGACGTACAGAGGCCCATTATCAGCAACTATCACTCCTGTGTTCCAATGGCATGTTGCGTTAGCTAATTCAAGTTCATAATTTTAAGAGGCTAATTGATCATTGGAAAACCCTTTTGCGATGATGTTAGCACAGCTGAAAACTGGTCTTCTTTAGACTAGTTGAGTATCTGGAGCATCAGGTATTTGTGGGTTCGATTACAGGCTCAAACTGGCCAGAAACAAAGAACTTTCTTCTGAAACTCGTCAATCTATTCTTGTTCTGAGAAATGAAGGATATTCCATGTGAGAAATTGCCATGAAACTGAAGATCTCGTTCAACGCTGTGTACTACTCCCTTCATAGAACAGCGCAAACTGGCCCTAACCAGCATAGAAAGAGGAGTGGAATGTCCCGGTGCACAAGTGAGCAAGAGGACAAGTACATTAGAGTGTCTAGTTTGAGAAACAGACGCCTCACAAGTCCTCAACTGGCAGCTTCATTAAATAGTACCCGCAAAACACCAGTCTCAACGGCAACAGTGAGGAGGCGACTCCAAGATGCTGAGTTCCTCTGTCCAGTGTCTGTGTTCTTTTGTCCCGCTTAATCTTTTATTTTTATTGGCCAGTTTGAGATATTTTATTTTCTTTGCAACTCTGCCTAGAAGGCCAGCATCCCGGAGTTGCCTCTTCACTGTTGATGTTGAGACAGATTTTTTTGTGGGTACATTAGGCTCTATAGCATTTTGGATTTGAGATCAAATGTTTCTTATGAATGACAGTACATTATATCACCTTTTATTTGAGGGTATTTTCATAGATATAGTGGGGCAAAAAAGTATTTAGTCAGCCACCAATTGTACAAGTTCTCCCACTTTAAAAGATGAGAGAGGCCTGTAATGTTCATCATAGGTACACTTCAACTATGACAGATAAAATGAGAAAAAAAATCCAGAAAATCACATTGTAGGATTTTTAATGAATTTATTTGCAAATTATGGTGGAAAATAAGTATTTGGTCAATAACAAAAGTTTATCTCAATACTTTATTATATACCCTTTGTTGGCAATGACAGAGGTCAAACATTTTCTGTAAGTCTTCACAAGGTTTTCACACACTGTTGCTGGTATTTTGGCCCATTCCTCCATGCAGATCTCCTCTAGAGCAGTGATGTTTTGGGGCTGTAAAATTGTAAAATACACAATAATTAAACTATTAACAAGGAGTACCAGTACCAGATTAATGTACAAAGGTCCGAGGTATTTGAGGTAGAAATGTACATGAAGCCAGGGACTTGGCATCAAGATAGATAATAATAAGAGTAAAATGAAGAACAGAGTAGGAGCAGCAAATTATTAGTGTAAAGTCTGTGTGTGAGTGTGCGTGTGTGTAATGTGTATATACGCCACCTTTCAAAAGTTTGGGGTCACTAAGAAATGTCCTTGTTTTTTAAAGAAAAGCACACTTTTAGTCCATTAAAATAACATCAAATTGATCAGAAATACAGTGTAGACATTGTTAATGTTGTAAATTACTATTGTAGCTGGAAATGGCTGATTTTTTATGGAATATCTACATAGGCGTACAGAGGCCCATTATCAGCAACTATTTAATGAAGAGCCTAATGTTTTTCATCACTGCCCAAATACGTACGTATGGGATTGTATTATTATTATTATTTTTATTAATACAGCCTCCGTTCTGCTCTGCTCCGTTCTGTTCTGTACTATTCTCCACAGTAGCATAGCAGAGACTGAGTCCGACCCCACACTGCTTTCCTGCCTCTCCTTCCCTAATTGCTGTGGACTCTCTCCTCACCGGCTCGCCTCTGTCATAAAAAAAACATGTTTGTAGCTGGCTGTTCAGCTTTAACCTATATTTTAAGCCACACACAAGGTGTAGAGTCGAGCTGGAGCTTGTTAAAGGGCCCTGGCGTTTGCATAATTAATGGGTGGGAGCCGGCTGCTGCAGCGGCTAAATTAAATATCGCCTTCTGGATGGCAGGACAGTAACGGCAGGTACCTACCTGTACCTGTTTCTCATGGTGTCGCAGCCCCAGAGCCAAGATCAATAGGAACAGACACAGACATGGTCTACAGTACACTCTGCTGTAGTTGGTAGCCATGATGATCCTTCCCCAGTGGTGTGGTGGTCACTGTCTTCATGGTGTGTCTCTTTTGAGAGTTTCTGTCCAGGTCTGTTCTGGCTCTGGTTCTTCCCTTCTTGGCCTAATTAACAGTAACAGTTTTTTAAAACCTCTTTAGGCTAGGGGGCAGTATTTTGACGTCCGGATGAAAAGCGTGCCCAAAGTAAACTACCTGTTTCTCAGGCCCAGAAGCTAGGATGCATATAATTGGTAGATTTGGATAGAAAACACTCTAAAGTTTCTAAAACTGTTAAAATAATGTCTGTGAGTATAACAGAACTGATATAGCAGGCGAAACCCGAGGACAAACCACCCCCACATTGGTGTTCAATGTGATTTCACCATTAAAGCTGCTAAATATTTATCCTTTTCCATCCATTCCTTACTTCAACAGAAAGTCATCCATCGACCTATACTCAAACCTTCAACTTACATGAATATAGATTATGTCAAGAATGCAGGTTTGTCAGGCTCAGCAGTGTCCCTACATAATGTTTTTGCGCAAGCGAGTGCTGATTGTCTCTGCCGCAGCCCAGCTCATTGTAGCCTCCCAGCCTCAGTCTCAGCCCAGCCCAGTTCCTTGTAGCCTCTCAGCCTAACTCCAGCCTCAGTCTCAGGCCAGCCCTTTGAAACTCCCCCCCAACCTCAGTTTCAACCCAGCTCCATGCAGCCCCCCAGCATAGCCCCAGCCTTAGTCTCAGCCCAGCTCCATGCAACCCTCCAGCGTAGCCCCAGCCTCAGTCTCAGCCCATCTCCATACAACCCCCAAGCCTAACCCCAGCCTTAGTCTCAGCCCAGCTCCATGCAACCCCCAGCGTAGTCCCAGCCTTAGTCTCAGCCCAGCTCCATACAGTACCCCAGCGTAGCCCCAGCCTTAGTCTCAGCCCAGCTCCATGCAGCCCCCAGCGTAGCCCCAGCCTTAGTTTCAGCCCAGCTCCATGCAACCCCCAGCGTAGTCCCAGCCTTAGTCTCAGCCCAGCTCCATACAGCACCCCAGCGTAGCCCCAGCCTTAGTCTCAGCCCAGCTCCATGCAGCCCCCAGCGTAGCCCCAGCCTTAGTCTCAGCCCAGCTCCATGCAACCCCCAGCGTAGCCCCAGCCTTAGTCTCAACCCAGCTCCATGCAACCCCCAGCGTAGCCCCAGCCTTAGTCGAAGCCCAGCTCCATGCAGCCCCCAGCGTAGTCCCAGCCTTAGTCAAAACCCAGCTCCATGCAGCCCCCAGCGTAGTCCCAGCCTTAGTCAAAACCCAGCTCTATGCAGCCCCCAAGCGTCAGCTTTAGTCTCAGCCCAGCTCCATGCAACCCCCAGTGTAGCCCCAGCCTTAGTCTCAGCCCAGATCCATGCAGCCCCCAAGCGTAGCCCCAGCCTTAGTCTAAGCCTAGCTCCATGCAGCCCCCACTCACTGCCTGCTGCTTTCCTCTCACACTGAGGTGGATTAAGGTGGATAATAAAATATCAAATAATAATGGCCCGAGACGTGGCAGACTGTGTGGTGTGAGTCATGAAACCGCATATGGAAGGTGGCAGCTTCAAATTGACAGAGGAGTACTGTATTTCTACAAAATGCATGAATCAACAGCAGAATAGCTCTTATAAACCTCCCCCCTCCACCACCACCTCTTTCTACAATAATAGTGTTCGCTGAATTTCTCTTCGTGGGTGAAGCAGCCTAAACAACAGCTGTCTTTCATCTGGGCGCGGTGAAGGCCTTCTGAATTGGGTCCCCGGAGTGGACAGGTGGCTCTGATCAAGTTCTGGAGGCGAGCACCAGGATGAGAAGGAGGGATGAGGAGGAACATGGCGGGAGGGTGGGGTCAGGTCAGGGGTGAAGGTGGGGGTGTTGTCAGATGTAGGTGTGTGTGGGTAGGGAAATAGGGCAAGAGGTGCGTGAAGGTGAAGTAGGAATGCAGAGGGGGGCAAGAAGGGAGACTGAGGGGGATTGGGGTTGATCCTTCAAAAGCCATAGTTCTTCACCAGCGATATTATTATCAGTGTATGAAAACAAGGCTGGCTCCGGGCTAGCCATCTAGGAGAGTGCTTAGCCTCAGGGCAATTTTCAGAAGAAAGTAACACAGGAGAAATAATGCGGGTGGGAGTACGAGAGGGGTGGAGGGACGGAGGAGAAGGTAAAGGGAATTTTCTTATTCTCCCATCTCATGCTCGTTCACTTGTTCTCTTGTTTGCTGGATGCCTGCCTTTCTTTGTGTTTCTCTAATTCCTTGGCTGCGCTCTTTCTTTCTTTCCCCTCTGCTCTCATTCCCCTTGTTCTGTTTTTCTTCTGAGAGACGACTAGAGACGGAGTGAATATGATAACAAAGCTCTTAGGACTGACAGATCAGCTAAAGGACCAGCTCTTCCTATGCATCTATCCCTCCTTCACTCTATCCATAACTCTCTCTCTCATTCACAGGTTGGTGAAGATAATTCAACATGTGAATGCTCTGCTAGAAAATGGGAGAAGTACCCAGCTCCATCTCTTTCCCTCAAAAAGAGGCTGTGCTGCTCTGCACCCATACTGCTCAACTCCTTCCAATTCACCCCCCGTGACAGACTGCGGATCAAGCCTGATCTATCCACCCAAACTGCCTGTCCTCAAAACTAAAGATGAGACACTTGGTCATTGCATAATCTCTCTGCAGCACTTATTCTCTTTGGAGACATTTGGTTTGTTTTACGAACACTTTGTTCAAAGGATTACTTGAGCAAAGATCTTAAATATTTACTCAAAACTGTAGCTGATTCTCTGCAAATATAAATCTTGCATAACTTTATGAAGTGAGATGAAATATATCCTTTTTACTCTGTTTTGCTTCAGGATGAGGACTGCCTCTCTCTTGTTCATAGCAGAGCTACTATGTGAGATTCCATTTTTATGATATGCAGGGGCAATTCCATGGGAACGGATTTGCGCTGAGAATCAGATTTTTCACTAATGTACGCCAAACAAAACCCCTTGATTTCAAAGTTGAACAAGCTCTTTGCACAATGACTACATTTAGCAATTTAGACTGAAAAATGTACTAAAAAACATTTACTGGAAGAACTTTGCAGTGCAAATCTCCCTCAGTTTTTTGTTACCACATTTTCCAAAAACATTATTAAATGTCTGCTCTGAATTAAGATTCAAAGATGTCTGCAGAAACAATGGTGTGTTTTCTTTTCTTTTCTTTATTTACATCACATAAATACATAATTATGGATATAAATGTAAATCTCTTTATGGTGATGTATCCTAAATAGGTACATAAAAGGTAGAAAAATGTAATATACTCATTTTCCATGAAGTCAGGCGCAGGAGAGCAGAGATGGGTGATAACAGGAGAACTGTAATATACACCCTGGCCCAAAGGCACAGACGAGGCAGCACAAAGCACAACCACGGTAACATGAACCGGATTAAACAAAACAAACAAACGTACCTAGGTTTGAAACAAACCTAGCGCAAGCCAGCCTGTAGCGTAACACCCTACACAAAGAACAATTCCACACACAGACATGGGGGAAACAGAGGGTAATATACATTTAGTCTGATGAGGGATGGGAACCAGGTGTGTGGGAAAACAAGACAAAACAAACGGAAAATGAAAGGTGGAGCGGCGATGGCTAGAAGACCGGTGACATCGACCGCAGAACACCGCCCGAACAAGGAGAGGGACCGACTTCGATGGAAGTCGTGACAGACTCCTCCCCCAAACAAGACCACATTTGGGTTCTTCGGACCAGACTAAATCTGAACCAATCATAGACGTTTATGTTTCACAGGACTATACTGTACTTTACTGTACTGAACCATACTCTAATAAACTTTTTTTCACTTTACTGTAATGTACTGTAGTCGAAGCTAGAGCTGGGATGAATGTACGGGGAGAAAGTAACACGCCCATTTTCTCAGATAAGACAGAAACTAAAATGACGTAGTGAAATCAACACGTTCCTAATACGGAGGACAAGCTCCCTGCAATAAAACTGCCCAGTCTGATCATGTTTTGTCGAGTTATGAACAAAAAGTGGTTTTAAGCGATAACAAAACAGACCTGGAGGTTTTTTCAAAAATGGACCCGGAAGTGTTTTCGGTTGTAGAGTTGTGTTTCGTTGTTTACGGTTCCAAACGTAGTGGCAAGAAAAAGTATGTGGACCCTTTGGAATTACCTGGATATCTGCATAAATTAATCACAAAATTTGATCTGATCTTCTTCTTAGTCTCAACAATAAACAAACACAGTGTGCTGGCTGCATCCCTTTGTTCTCAATTTCCGCCTGAAGACATACCCAAATCTAACTGCCTGTAGCTCAGCCCCAGAGGCAAGGATATGCATATTCTTGGTATCATTTGAATGGAAACATTCGGAAGTTTGTGGAAATGTTAATTGAATGTAGGAGAATATAACACAGTAGATCTGGTGGAAGAAAAGAGAAAGAAAGAGCATACTTTTTCTGTTTTTTATTGTTGTAGTATCATCTTTCACATGTACTAGAATAGCCACACAGTCAGATAGGATCCTGGAGATAATTATGATGGATAACACAAGAGGGCAACTGTAGGTGTGCAAAGTTTCAGACTTCAGGAATGGGTGAGCTATTTAGCATGAAGTCACCCGGGTGTCCCACACAAGTTGCCCAAATGTACCCAAGTGGCCGAATTGTTGAAATGACCTATAACTATATACAGCAGTGCAAATAACTATATACAACATATCAAAAAGCAATTCTAACACACACACACACAAAAATGTTTAAAAAAATATTAGAAAATAAATATTATTTTTAAAACAGTATTTTTAAAACAGTGCCTTTTATCATCACATAAAATAAACAGATATGTATTGTATAGAGCAGAGGGAACAGTCACTAAGGTGAAGTGCTGTTCCATTCAACTCCGGGAATTGTTGTATATATATATATACACACACACACACACACCCAAACTGACCAACACACACACACACACAAACAAACTACACATTTCATTGCAATTTTTTAATTTAAAAAAAATATTTTTTATATATAATATATATAAATATTTTTATATTTCATAAAACGGCATTAGCACTTACCCGTCCAGAAGTACGTCCTGTCCTTGCAGAAACAGCTCCTCAGTTCGTTTGAATCATAACACTCCAAGATTCCTCAAACAAAAAAAATCTGTCTCACTTTCACTTTTTCACTTTCACTTTAGAGTTTGACTTCGCTTTACATGATTTATTCGCCATGATGTCTTCAATGAAATCGTTGAAACTACAACTTTCCGAAATACAGCTGCACGTAAAAAGCCTTACAGCAACTCCTCTGATCGTCAAGGCGAGAATGGAGTTCCCTGCGCGTGCGATTACAAACAAGGAATTGTGGTCCAACCCCAAACCATTACATACTGGCGTTTACCTCAGCTCATTGGCTATCTACCCAGCTAGATTTCAAGAAGATCAGTGATCATTGGGCAGAAATATAGTCAATCAATGAAGCTTCGCTAAAATGATTGGTGCGTAAGGTAGTCATTTATCGTTGTCTTCAAATCAGCTCATTTCGGGTCAATTCTCCCTGCAAAAAAAACAATGATGTTTGACTGTGTTGCAAACATCCAGAGGAATGCACTGAAACCCACCATGACTAGATAAACAATTGTTTACAGGGGGGAACCACGCGAATGCTCCGTAAAAAATTGATAGAGATGGAATTCACGGCACAAACGGTTTACAAAATGTTTCAATTTAGGCTATAAAAATGGATTTTATCAAAGAAAACGGCACTTCATTTGATCAATGGGGCACTCAGGAAGTGAAATAACAGCAAGATATCAGAATGTAAGTCATAATTTTACCTTCAGATGTGAATGTGTAAAAACTGTCATGGCGGAAAATTTTTCTGTTCTTGATTGCTCTTCTCAAACAAAAGCATGGGATTTGTTCTCTGTAGTAACTATTTTAAATTGGAAAACGTAGTTTGATTACCAAGATTCTATTCCTTCGAAGGGTGTAAGACACTTGCATTTTCAAGAATGTTTAATGTTACGAAGTTGTATTTTTAGTTGTCACTCTGAAATTTCCCCTGATGTTGGTCCCTATACGGGGATCGCAGCCATAACAGGTTTTAAACTAATAACACAAATTATTGTATTTTTCTTGTCTATAGTGAATACATCATTTAAACATATTGACAGTGTAGGTTGGAAAAAGTATGTGAACCCCTAGGCTAATGACTTTTCCAAAAGCTAATTGGAGTCAGGAGTCAGCTAACCTGGAGTCCAATCAATGCAACAAGATTGGAGATGTTGGTTAGAGCTGCCCTGCTCTATAAAAAACATTCACAAAAATTGAGTTTGCTATTCACAAGAGTCATTGCTTGATGTGAACCATGCCTCAAACAAAAGAGATATCAGAAGACCTAATACTAAGAATTGTTGACTTGCATGAAGCTGGAAAGGGATACAAAAGTATCTTTAATAGCCTTGATGTTCATCAGTCCACGGTAATGCAAACTTTTAATGGAGAAAGTTCAGCACTGTTGCTACTCTCCCTAGGAGTGGCCGTCCTGCAAAGATGACAGCAAGAGCACAGTGCAGAATGCTCAACAAGTTTAAGAAGAATCCTAGAGTGTCAGCTAAATCAAATCAAATCAAATTTATTTATATAGACCTTCGTACATCAGCTGATATCTCAAAGTGCTGTACAGAAACCCAGCCTAAAACCCCAAACAGCAAGCAATGCAGGTGTAGAAGCACGGTGGCTAGGAAAAACTCCCTAGAAAGGCCAAAACCTAGGAAGAAACCTAGAGAGGAACCAGGCTATGTGGGGTGGCCAGTCCTCTTCTGGCTGTGCCAGGTGGAGATTATAACAGAACATGGCCAAGATGTTCAAATGTTCATAAATGACCAGCATGGTCGTATAATAAGGCAGAACAGTTGAAACTGAAGCAGCAGCACGGTCAGGTGGAAGTTGAAACTGGAGCAGCAGCACGGCCAGGTGGACTGGGGACAGCAAGGAGTCATCATGTCAGATAGTCCTGGGGCATGGTCCTAGGGCTCAGGTCCTCCGAGAGAGAGATAGAGAGAGAGAGAAAGAGAGAATTAGAGAACGCACACTTAGATTCACACAGGAGACCGAATAGGACAGGAGAGGTACTCCAGATATAACAAACTGACCCTAGCCCCCCGACACATTAACTACTGCAGCATAAATACTGGAGGCTGAGACAGGAGGGGTCAGGAGACACTGTGGCCCCATCCGAGGACACCCCCAGACAGGGCCAAACAGGAAGGATATAACCCCACCCACTTTGCCAAAGCACAGCCCCCACACCACTAGAGGGATATCTTCAACCACCAACTTACCATCCTGAGACAAGGCTGAGTATAGCCCACAAAGATCTCCGCCATGGCACAACCCAAGGGGGCGCCAACCCAGACAGGATGACCACATCAGTGAATCAACCCACTCAGGTGACGCACCCCTTCCAGGGACGGCATGAGAGAGCCCCAGTAAGCCAGTGACTCAGCCCCTGTAATAGGGTTAGAGGCAGAGAATCCCAGTGGGAAGAGGGGAACCGGCCAGGCAGAGACAGCAAGGGCGGTTCGTTGCTCCAGAGCCTTTCCGTTCACCTTCCCACTCCTGGGCCAGACTACACTCAATCATATGACCCACTGAAGGGATAAGTCTTCAGTAAGGACTTAAAGGTTGAGACCGAGTTTGCGTCTCTGACATGGGTAGGCAGACCGTTCCATAAAAATGGAGCTCTATAGGAGAAAGCCCTGCCTCCAGCTGTTTGCTTAGAAATTCTAGGGACAATTAGGAGGCCTGCGTCTTGTGACCGTAGCATACGTGTAGGTATGTACGGCAGGACCAAATCAGAGAGATAGGTAGGAGCAAGCCCATGTAATGATTTGTAGGTTAGCAGTAGAACCTTGAAATCAGCCCTTGCTTTGACAGGAAGCCAGTGTAGAGAGGCTAGCACTGGAGTAATATGATCAAATTGTTTGGTTCTAGTCAGGATTCTAGCAGCCGTATTTAGCACCAACTGAAGTTTATTTAGTGCTTTATCCGGGTAGCCGGAAAGTAGTGCATTGCAGTAGTCTAACCTAAGAAGTGACAAAAGCATGGATTAATTTTTCTGCATCATTTTTGGACAGAAAGTTTCTGATTTTTGCAATGTTACGTAGATGGAAAAAAGCTGTCCTTGAAATGGTCTTGATATGTTCTTCAAAAGAGAAATCAGGGTCCAGAGTAACGCAGAGGTCCTTCACAGTTTTATTTGAGACGACTGTACAACCATTAAGATTAATTGTCAGATTCAACAGAAGATCTCTTTGTTTCTTGGGACCTAGAACAAGCATCTCTGTTTTGTCCGAGTTTAAAAGTAGAAAGTTTGCAGCCATCCACTTCCTTATGTCTGAAACACATGCTTCTAGCAAGGGCAATTGTGGGGCTTCACCATGTTTCATTGAAATGTACAGCTGTGTGTCATCCGCATAGCAGTGAAAGTTAACATTATGTTTTCGAATAACATCCCCAAGAGGTAAAATATATAGTGAAAACAATAGTGGTCCCAAAACGGAACCTTGAGGAACACCGAAATTTACAGTTGATTTGTCAGAGGACAAACCATTCACAGAGACAAACTGATATCTTTCCGACAGATAAGATCTAAACCAGGCCAGAACTTGTCCGTGTAGACCAATTTGGGTTTCCAATCTCCAAAAGAATGTGGTGATCGATGGTATCAAAAGCAGCACTAAGGTCTAGGAGCACGAGGACAGATGCAGAGCCTCGGTCCGATGCCATTAAAATGTCATTTACCACCTTCACAAGTGCCGTCTCAGTGCTATGATGGGGTCTAAAACCAGACTGAAGCATTTCGTATACATTGTTTGTCTTCAGGAAGGCAGTAAGTTGCTGAGCAACAGCCTTTTCTAAAATCTTTTAGAGGAATGGAAGATTCGATATAGGCCGATAGTTTTTTATATTTTCTGGGTCAAGGTTTGGCTTTTTCAAGAGAGGCTTTATTACTGCCACTTTTAGTGAGTTTGGTACACATCCGGTGGATAGAGAGCCGTTTATTATGTTCAACATAGGAGGGCCAAGCACAGGAAGCAGCTCTTTCAGTAGTTTAGTTGGAATAGGGTCCAGTATGCAGCTTGAAGGTTTAGAGGCCATGATTATTTTCATCATTGTGTCAAGAGATATAGTACTAAAACACTTGAGCGTCTCTCTTGATCCTAGGTCCTGGGAGAGTTGTGCAGACTCAGGACAACTGAGCTTTGAAGGAATACGCAGATTTAAAGAGGAGTCCGTAATTTGCTTTCTAATAATCATAATCTTTTCCTCAAAGAAGTTCATGAATTTATCACTGCTAAAGTGAAAGTCATCCTCTCTTGGGGAATGCTGCTTTTTAGTTAGCTTTGCGACAGTATCAAAAAGGAATTTCGGATTGTTCTTATTTTCCTCAATTAAGTTAGAAAAATAGGATGATCGAGCAGCAGTAAGGGCTCTACGGTACTGCATGGTACTGTCTTTCCAAGCTAGTCGGAAGACTTCCAGTTTGGTGTGGCGCCATTTCCGTTCCAATTTTCTGGAAGCCTGCTTCAGAGCTCGGGTATTTTCTGTGTACCAGGGAGCTAGTTTCTTATGAGAAATGTTTTTAGTTTTTAAGGGTGCAACTGCATCTAGGGTATTGCGCAAGGTTAAATTGAGTTCCTCAGTTAGGTGGTTAACTGATTTTTGTCCTCTGGCGTCCTTGGGTAGACAGAGGGAATCTGGAAGGACATCAAGGAATCTTTGTGTTGTCTGTGAATTTATAGCACGACTTTTGATGTTCCTTGGTTGGGGTCTGAGCAGATTATTTGTTGCAATTGCAAACGTAATAAAATAGTGGTCCGATAGTCCAGGATTATGAGGAAAAACATTAAGATCCACAACATTTATTCCATGGGACAAAACTAGGTCCAGCGTATGACTGTGACAGTGAGTGGGTCCAGAGACATGTTGGACAAAAAATGGCTCCGAAAGCCTTTTGGAGTGGGTCTGTGGACTTTTCCATGTGAATATTAAAGTCACCAAAGATTAGAATATTATCTGCTATGACTACAAGGTCCGATAGGAATTCAGGGAACTCAGTGAGGAACGCTGTATATGGCCCAGGAGGCCTGTAAACAGTAGCTATAAAAAGTGATTGAGTAGGCTGCATAGATTTCATGACTAGAAGCTCAAAAGACGAAAACGTCATTTTTGTTTTTGTAAATTGAAATTTGCTATCGTAAATGTTAGCAACACCTCCGCCTTTGCGGGATGTGCGGGGGATATGTTCACTAGTGTAGCCAGGAGGTGAGGCCTCATTTAACACAGTAAATTCATCAGGCTTAAGCCATGTTTCAGTCAGGCCAATCACATCAAAATTATGGTCAGTGATTAGTTCATTGACTATAATTGCCTTTGAAGTAAGGGATCTAACATTAAGTAGCCCTATTTTGAGATGTGAGGTATCATGATCTCTTTCAATAATGACAGGAATGGAGGTGGTCTTTATCCTAGTGAGATTGCTAAGGCGAACACCGCCATGTTTAGTTTTGCCCAACCTAGGTCGAGGCACAGACACGGTCTCAATGGTGATAGCTGAGCTGACTACACTGACTGTGCTAGTGGCAGACTCCACTATGCTGGCAGGCTGGCTAACAGCCTGCTGCCTGGCCTGCACCCTATTTCATTGTGGAGCTAGAGGACTTAGAGCCCTGTCTATGTTGGTAGATAAGATGAGAGCACCCCTCCAGCTAGGATGGAGTCCGTCACTCCTCAGCAGGTCAGGCTTGGTCCTGTTTGTGGATGAGTCCCAGAAAGAGGGCCAATTATCTACAAATTCTAACTTTTGGGAGGGGCAGAAAACAGTTTTCAACCAGCGATTGAGTTGTGAGACTCTGCTGTAGAGCTCATCACTCCCCCTAACTGGGAGGGGGCCAGAGACAATTACTCGATGCCGACACATCTTTCTAGCTGATTTACACGCAGAAGCTATGTTGCGCTTGGTGATCTCTGACTGTTTCATCCTAACATCGTTGGTGCCGACGTGGATAACAATATCTCTATACTCTCTACACTCGCCAGTTTTAGCTTTAGCCAGCACCATCTTCAGATTAGCCTTAACGTCGGTAGCCCTGCCCCCTGGTAAACAGTGTATGATCGCTGGATGATTCGTTTTAAGTCTAATACTGCGGGTAATGGAGTCGCCAATGACTAGAGTTTTCAATTTGTCAGAGCTAATGGTGGGAAGCTTCGGCGTCTCAGACCCCGTAACGAGAGGAGTGGAGACCAGAGAAGACTCGGCCTCTGACTCCGACTCGCTGCTTAATGGGGAAAACCGGTTGAAAGTTTCTGTCGGCTGAATGAGCGACACCAGTTGAGCGTTCCTACAGCATTTCCTTCCAGAAACCGTGAGAAAGTTGTCCGGCTGCGGGGACTGTGCCAGGGGATTTATACTACTATCTGTACTTACTGGTGGCACAGACGCTGTTTCATACTTTCCTACACTGAAATTACCCTTGCCTAACGATTGCGTCTGAAGCTGGGCTTGTAGCCGTAAGGCGAGTACAGCGACTGCAATTAGAAGGCATCATGTTAATGTTACTACTAATGTTACTACTTAGCTTTGGCTGTTCGAGGTCCTGACGAATCGTGTCCAGATAAAGCGTCCGGAGTGAAAAAGTTGAGGGGGAAAAAAAAAATATATATATATATATATATATATATAAACGGTAATTAAAAAGTAAAAACCATAATGTTGTCAGGTAGCAAAATAGGTTGGCAACAAAACGCACAGCAACTCGAAAACAAGTCTGCAAGTTGTGACCGGAAATGAATCCCTGTGTTTCAGTCCGAAAGGTGGCAAGTCTAATTGCCACTTTATGGACGATGACTAACAGGAATCTCTGGAACATGCTAACATCTCTGTTGACGAGTCTACGATATGTAAAACATTAAACAAGAATGGTGTTCATGGGAGGAGACCACGGAAGAAGCCACTGCTGTCCAAAAAAAACATTGCTGCACACCAACATCAAAACCTCATCCTAACTGTAATGTACGGTGGAGAGAGCATCATGGTTTGGGGCTGCTTTGCTGCCTCAGGGCCTGAACAGCTTACTATCATCAACAGAAAAATTAATTCCCAAGTTTATCAAGACATTTTGCAGGAGAATGTAGAGCTATCTGTCCGCCAATTGAAGCTCAACAGAAGTTGAGTGATGCAACAGGACAATGACCCAAACACAGAAATCAGTCAACAACAGAATGGCTTCAACAGAATAAAATACGCCTTCTGGAGTGGCCCAGTCAGAGTCCTGACCTTAACCCGATGTAAAATGCTGTGGCATGACCTCGAGAGCGGTTCACACCAGACATCCTAAGAATATTGCTGATCTGAACAGTTTTGTCAAGTTGAATGGTCCAAAATTACTCCTGACCGTAGTGCAGGTCTGATCTGCAACTACAGAAAACATTTGGTTGAGTTTATTGCTGCCAAAGAAGGGTCAACCAGTTATTATATCCAAGGGTTCACATACTTTTCCCACCCTACACTGTGAATGTTGATGGTGTGTTCAATGAAGACATGAAAACATATAATTGTTTGTGTGTTACTAGCTCAAAAACCTCTTTGGGCTGAGATCCCGCTAACGGGATCGATATGACAACAGCCAGTGAAAGTGCAGGGCGCCAAATTCAAAACAACATAAATCCCATAATTAAAATTCCTCAAATATACAAGTATTTCACGCCATTTTAAAGATACACTTCTTGTTAATCCCACCACAGTGTCTGATTTCAAAAAGGCTTTATGACTAAAGCAAACCACATGATTATGTTAGGTGAGTGCCTAGTCACAAAAAACACAGCCATTTTTCCAGCCAAAGAGAGGAGTCACAAAAAGCAGAAATAGAGATAAATGAATCACTAACCTTTGATGATCTTCATAAGATGACACTCATAGGACTTAATGTTACACAATACATGTATGTTTTGTTTAATAAAGTTCATATTTATATCAAAAAAATCTCAGTATACATTGGTGTGTTATGTTCAGTAGTTCCAAAACATCTGGTGATTTTGCAGAGCCACATCAATTTACAGAAATACTCATAATACATGTTGATAAAAGATACAACTATTATGCATGGATTTGTAGATACACTTCTCCTTAATACAACCGCTGTGTCAGATTTCAAAAAAGCTTTACCGAAAAAGCACACCATGCAATAATCTGAGTACAGCGCTCAGAGACCAAAACAACCCAAACATATATCTGCCATGTTGTGTAGTCAACAGAAGTCAGAAATAGCATTATAAACATTCACTTACCTTTGATGATCTTCATCAGATTGCACTCCCAGGAATCCCAGTTCCACAATAAATATTTGTTTTGTTCGATAATGTCCATCATTTATGTCCAAATACCTTTTTTTGCGCATTTTAGCCCAGTAATCCAAATTCATGACGCACGATCACTAGGTGCAGACAAAGTCAGAAATGTCTGTTACAGTCCGTAGAAACATGTCAAACGATGTAAGTAAATCAATCTTTAGGATGTTTTCAACATAAATCTTTAATAATGTTCCAACCGGAGAATTCCTTTGTCTTCAGAAATGCAATGGAACTCAAGCTAACTATCACGTGAACGCGCGTGGTCAGCTCATGCCTCTCTGGCAGACCTCTGACTCATTCCCCTCTCATTCGCCCCCACCTCACAGTAGAAGCATCAAACAGGGTTCTAAAGACTGTTGACATCTAGTGGAAGCCTTAGGAAGTGCAATATGACCCCATAGACACTGTGTATTCAATAGGGAATGAGTTGAAAAACTACAAACCAGGAAATGTCCCACTTCCTGGTTGTATTTTTTCTCAGGTTTGTGCCTGCCATATGAGTTCTGTATACTCACATACATCATTCAAACAGTTGTAGAAACTTCAGAGTGTTTTCTATCAAAATCTACTAATAATATGCATATATTAGCAACTGGGCCTGAGTAGCAGACAGTTTACTCTGGGCACCTTATTCATCCAAGATACTCAATACTGCCCCCAGCCATAACAAGTTAATTAAGCAAACTGTGTTTGTCTATTGTTGTGACTTAGATGAAGATGTATGGTCTTGTTGGCTGGCCCTCGCTACATATTCGTTTCCAATCCCACTGGCTCCAGGTCATCTATAAGTCTATAATGTATGCTCTCGTGGGCTTGCCCTCACTACATATTCGTCATCAAACCCACTGGCTCCAGGTCACCTGCAAGTCTTTGCTAGGTAAAGCTCTGCCTTATCTCAGCTCACTGGTCACCACAGCAACACCCACCCGTAGCACGCACTCCAGCAGGTATATTTCACTGGTCATCCCCAAAGCCAACACCTGCTTTGGCCGTCTTTCCTTCCAGTTCTCTGCTGCCAATGATTGGAACAAATTGCAAAAATCACTGAAGCTGGAGACTCATATCTCCCTCACTAACTTTAAGCATCAGCTGTCAGAGCAGCTTACTGATCACTGTACCTGTACACAGCCCATCTGTAAATAGCACACCCAACTACCTCATCCCCATATTGTTATTTATTTATTTTTGCTCTTTTGCACCCAAGTATCTCTACTTACACATCATCATCTACACATCTATCACTCCAATGTTAATGCTAAATTGTAATTTTTTTACACTATGGCCTATTTATTGCCTTACCTTCCTAACATTTCTACATTTGCACACGCTGTACATACATTTTTCTATCATGTTTTTGACTGTACGTTTGTTTATCTCATGTGTAACTCTGTGTGGTTGTTTTTGTCGCACTGCTTTGCTTTATCTTGGCCAGGTTGCAGTTGTAAATGAGAACTTGTTCTCAACTGGCCTACCTGGTTAATTAAGTAAAGGTGAAATTATTATTATTTTTTTAATTTTAAAAGATCAGATGAAATGTTATGACCAATTTATGCAGAAATCCAGGTAATTCAAAGGGTTCACATACTTTTTCTTGCCACTGTGTGTCATTTTCTTAACCCATCTAGTAAGAGCATAGGTTTCAATTATCATGCTAGCTATTCTTGGATGTCATCCTGGGAGAAGTTAAAGGAGAGACAGGTAGAAAGAAAGTAACACAATGTAAACAATTGATGGCCTGGAATAAACCATTTTAAAAACCATTTAAGAGCAGGACTTTTATCCTCTAGTTCAGATTGCTTTTATAATGATTTTCGCTCAGGAAATATTTGTTGTTATTTACACATATTTAACCCTTTTTTTCAGTAAGCACAAAATGACCTTCATACTTCCATATTTAAAAAAAAAACAGTACCGGTTTAGCTCTGCCACCTTATATGCGTAATATTGACATAAGCGGATGCGGTGGATTGAGACGCATGTGGAGGATTGATAGATTGAGACACACCAGATATCTCTGTCTTAAATTGACAGATTTAGATGGGGAATTCTTTATTATGTTACTTAGATTGACACAGCAGTGTGTTAATCCACACTAGTGGATCTTCTTCTTGATATGCCACACCTGTCAAGTGGATGGATTATCTTGGCAAAGGAGAAATGCTCACAAAGAAGGACGTAAACAAATGTATTTTTTTGTGAATATGGAACATTTCTGGTATCTTTTAGTTCTGCTCATGAAATATGGGACCAACACTTTACATGTTGCATTTATATTTTTGTTCAGTTTAGTTTAAACTAATTTACTTTATAAATGAAACCACAGTTGCTAATGGTAATAAGATATGATCTCTCTAGCTCTATCGTTCATTGAGTAATTAGGAAAAAACTAAAAGTGTTACTTTCGTCACAGTTCTCCCCTGCTGAACTCTATTGTGCTTTACTGTACTGTACTGAACAATACTCTAATAAGCTTTTTTAAAAACTTTACTGCACTCTACTGTACTGCACTCTACTGTAAACATAGACGTCCAGTGCTGTGCTCTCTAAACCTGTGAAACATAGACGGCTATGATTGGTCCGGACTGGACCAAATCTGAACCAAGCATAGCCATCTATGTTTCACAGGTTTGGAGAGCATAGCACTAGACGTCTATGTTTGGGCCTAATTAAAACTGGTCGGGACCGTCTGTGGATGTGGAAATCAAGGCCATGGCGGACTGACCAAATGTCAACATCCATGGACTGATGTTGGTGGGTGCTCAGTGGGTAAGGATGCTGGTTACAGTAAATGGAAAGAGAGGGGGCTCATGGTTAGGTGTCCGTAAGAAGCGGGAGAGTTGACATTAACTGGAGAGAGAGAGAGAAGAGTGAGAGAGAGAGAGAGGCAGAGCTGAAAGAGGGATAGAGAGAGGGAGGGGTTGTCCAGACTGTTTTCACACTTGCTTTGAAAACCAGATGACAGAAAGAGAAAGAAAACTGTTATGAGCTGAACATAACAGTATCAAATAAAATAAAATAAAATTGTATTGGTCACATAGTGTACACATGTTTAGCAGATGTTATTGCAGGTGTAGCGAAATGCTTGTGTTTCTAACTCAAACAGTGCAGTAATATCTAACAAGTAATATCTAACAATTTCACAACAATACACAATGCACACAAATCTCAAGTAAAGGAATGTAATTAAGAATATATAAATATTTGGATGAACAATGTCAAAGCGGTATAGACTAAGATATAGAAGAATAGAATACAGTAAATACATGTGAGATGAGTATTGCAAAATATGTCAACATTATTAAAGTGACTAGTGTTCCATTATTAATTAAAGTGTCCAGTGATTTCTAGTCTATGTATATAGGGCAGCAGCCTCTAATGTGCTAGTGGTGGCTATGCAACAGTCTGATGGCCTTGAGATGGAAGCTGTTTTTCAGTCTCTCGGTCCCAGCTTTGATACACCTTTACTGACCTCTCCTTCTGAATGATAGCGGGGTGAACAGGCAGTGGCTCAGGTGGTTGTTATCCTTGATGATCTTTTTGGCCTTCCTGTGACATTGAGTGCTGTTGGTGTCCTGGGGGGCAGGTAGTTTGCCCCCAGTGATGTGTTGTGCAGACAGTACCACCCTCTGGTGAGCCCTGCCGTTGTGGGCTGTGCATTTGCCGTACCAGGCAGTGATACAGCCCGAAAAGATTCTCTCAATTGTGCATCTGTAAAAGGTTGTGAGGGTTTTCGGTACCAAGTCAAATTTCTTCAGCCTCCTGAGGTTGAAGAGACGCTGTTGCGACTTCTTCACCACACTGTCTGTGTGGGTGGACCATTTCAGTATGTCAGTGATGTGTACACCAAGGAACTTGAAGCTTTCCGCCTTCTCCACTGTGGTCTCGTCGATGTGGATAGGGGGGTGCTCCCTCTGCTATTTTCTGAAGTCCACGATCAGCTCCTTTGTTTTGTTGACGTTGAGTGAGAGGTTGTTTCCTGGCACCACACTCCCAGGGACCTCACCTCCTCTCTGTAGGCTGTCTCGTAATTTTTTGTAATCAGGCCTGCTACTGTTGTGTCGTCTGCAAACTTGATAATTGAGTTGGAGGCGTGTGTGGCCATGCAGTCATGGGTGAACAGGGAGTATAGGAGACGGCTGAGCACTCACACTTGTGGGGCCCCAGTGTTGAGGATCAGCGAAGTGGAGGTGTTGTTGCCTATCTTCACCACCTAGGGGCGGCCCGTCAGGAAGTCCAGGACCCAGATGCACAGGGTGGGGTTCAGACCCAGGGCCTCAAGCATAATGATGAGCTTGGAGGGTACTATGTTGTTGAATGCTGAGCTATAGTCAATGAACAGCATTCTTACATAGGTATTCCTCTTGTTAAGATGGGATAGAGCAGTGTGATGGCGATTGCATCATCTGTGGATCTATTTGGGCAGTATGCAAATTGAAATGGGTCTAGTGTGTCAGGTAAGATAGAGAAGATATGATCCTTGACTAGTCTCTCAAAGCACTTCATGATGACAGAAGTGAGTGATACGGGGCGATATCATCTAGTTAATTTACCTTTGCTTTCTTGGGTACAGGAACAATGGTGGACATCTTGAAACATGTGGGGACAGCAGACTGGGTTAGGGAGAGATTGAATATGTCCGTAAACACTCCAGCCAGCTGGATTGCGCGTGCTCTGAGGATGTGGCTAGGAATGCCTTCTGGGCTGGTAGTCTTGCGAGGGTTAACACGCTTAAATGTTTTACTCACGTCGGCCTCAGAGAAGGAGAGCCCACATTCCTTGGGAACGGGCCGCGTCGGTGGCACTGTGTTATCCTCAAAGCAGGCGAAGAAGGTGTTTAGCATGTCCGGAAGCAAGATGTCGGTGCCCGCGACGTGGCTGGTTTTCCCTTTGTAATCCATGGTGTTCTGTAGACCCGGCCACATACATCTTGTGTCCGAGCCGTTGAATTGCGAGTCCACTTTGTCTCTATACTGACTTCTTTGCCTGTTTGTTTGCCTTACTGAGGTAATAATATTCAGCCATATTCCCAGCCACCTTGCCATGATTAAATGCGGTGATTCGCATTTTCAGTTTTGCACGAATGCTGCCATCTATCCACAGTTTCTGGTTAGGGTAGGTTTTAATAGTCACAGTGGGTACAACATCTCCTATATACTTCCTGATAAACTCAGCCACCATATCAATGTACTTGTCAATGTTATTCTCGGAGGCTACCCAGAACTTATCCCAGTCCGCGTGATCAAAACTATCTTGAAGTATGGATTCCGATTGGTCAGACCAGCGTTGATTAGACCTTAGCATGTGTACTTCCTGTTTGAGTTTCTGCCTATAGGAAGGGAGGAGCAAAATGGAGTCGTGATCAGATTTGCCAAAGGGAGGGCGGGGGAGGGTCTGTAGGCAGTGAAAGAGAGGACATTAGCAGGAACACCACCTGCGGTTTATGGCTATTATCATTTCATGTTGCAGCCAATTCAAATGCAGTAATTCCATAACTGAATCTTCAGAAATTCTGTTAGAAATTTGCTAACAGAACTTTGAGTTTAAATCACTTAATCATTTATAAACCAAATGGATATTAATTTTTTTTTAAACTAATTAATCGGTCCTTGTGAGGATACGAAAATATAACATGTCTTACAGATACTGTATGCAGGTTTTAGGTAATGGAATTTCAAGGAACATGGCAATGTTACTTTAACTTATACAAGGCAAATCATTTCTCCAAAACGAAATATACAGTGCTTTCGGAAAGTATTCAGACCCCTACCCTTTTTTCACATTTTGTTACTTTACAGCCTTATTCTAAAAAGGATTAAATAAAAAAAAGGTCCTCATCAATCTACACACAATACCCCATAATGACAAAGCAAAAACAGGTTTTATTACATATAAAAAACAGAAATACCTTATTTACACAAGTAAAGACCCTTTGCTATAACTCAAAAATCATTGAGAACTTCATTGGAGTCCACCTGTGGTAAATTCAATTGATTGGATATGATTTGGAAAGGCACACCTGTCTGTACATGGTCCCACAGTTGACAGTGCATGTCAGAGCAAACACCAAGCCATGAGGTCGAAGGAACTGTCCGTAGAGATCCGACACATGTTTGTGTCGAGGCACAGATATGGAGAAGGGTACCAAAAAATATCTAAAACATTGAAGGTCCCCAAAAACACATATTTATTTAATGGAAGAAGTTTGTAACCACCAAGTCTCCCCCTAGAGCTGGCCACCCAGCCAAACTGAGCAATCAGGGGAGAAGGGCCTTGTTCAGGGAGGTGGCCAAGATCCCGATGGTCACTCTGACAGAGCTATAGAATTCCTCTGTTCAGATGGGAGAAAATTCCAGAAGGACAACCATCTCTTTAGCACTCCATCAATCAGGCCTTTATGGTAGAGTGGTCAGATGGAAGCCACACCTAAGTTAAAGGCACATGACAGCCCGCTTAGAGTTTGCCAAAGGCACCTAAAGAACTCTCAGACCATAAGAAACAAGACTCTCTGGTCTGATGAAACCAAGATGGAACTCTTTGGCCTGATTGCCAGACGTCACGTCTGGAGGAAACCTGGCACCATCCCTATGGTGAAGCATGGTGGTGGTAGCATCATGCTGTGGGGATGTTTTTCATTATCAGGGACTCTGAGACTAGTCATGATCGAGGCAAAGATGAATGGAGCAAAGACTTGAACCCGATCGAACATCTCTGGAGAGACCTGAAAGTAGCTGTGCAGCGAAGCTCCCCATCCAACCTGACAGCGCTTGAGGGATCTGCAGAGAATAATGGGAGAAACTGCCCAAATACAGGTGTTCCAATCGTGTAGCGTCATACCTCAAGGCTGTAATCGCTGGCAAAGGTGCTTCAACAAAGTACTAAGTAAAGGGTCGGAATACTTATGTAAATGTGATATTGCTGGTTTTTATTTTTAATACATTTGCAAAAATGTCTAAAAAACTGTTTTTGCTTTGTCATTATGGGTTATTGTGTGTAGATTGATGAGAGAAAAAAACAATTTAATACATTTTGAATAAGTCTGTAATGTAACAAAATGTGTAAAAAGTCAAGGGGTCTGAGTACTTCCAAATGCACTGTAAGTGCTGATATTACTTCAACATTGCAGTGTTTGATGTATTTCTAATACCTTGTAAGACTTTTTCTGGTATACGCTTATTCCTAATATATGTGCCTTCATTTTTCAAAAATGTAGACTCAGCTTTCCTTTGACACCAGATTTGACGTGATCCTATGAACTTCACATTGGTGTTCATGGGTTCTTTTACATGGAAATGCCCACAGCTAAACAACAGTTTTACACAGAGCCGATTTGGGGAGACCTGGTTTTGACCTTTATTTCTGTGTCTTTTTAATAAATAACTTTTTAATAACTGTGGATGGTAAACACAGACGTGGGACGTCTGGGTAGTGCACTGTTACAACATTCCAGAACCATAGCACTGGGCACACCCTGGTTGAATCAGTGTTGTTTCCACGTAATTTCAATTAAATGTTATGGTAACAACGTGTATTAGACGTTGAATTGACATCTTTGCCCAGTGGTATGTCTTTGTGTCTGACTGAGCTAATGTCATAACAATCTAAGGAGCCAATCTTCCTCTCTCTTTCTCTTTCTCTCCGAGGATTCCAAGCCATGGTTCTTCTTTCTGAGAGTCTGGTTCAGAGAGATGTTCCATGATGGAACATTCTGTCTCAGGGGACATGGGTGCAGATGTGCAGACCGCAGTGGTCTGGCCCCTTGTCCCCTCCCCCTAGGGGGCCATACTGGGAGGCCTGCTCCCCACTCTGAATGAGTGCATGTAAAATGTGCAGAGAGGCGCAGTCATGACGGAACATGGCACACACTCGCACGGGCGTTCACACTTGCTCACACACACTCAAACACACACCACACGCACGACAGGAGGTGGTGTGACTGATATGAGTTGTGACATATCAAACGGGAAGCAGAGCAGCACTGCCTGTGGCATCCTATAAAACATGCTAATAGAGAGCTGCATTAGTCCACTCACACAGGCCTGGGCTAATCAGGGAGGACATTTACTCTTCCTCCTCTCACCGTCTCACCTCCGCACCGCCTGCACCCCCCTCCACCGTTCCTATACCCCCCACCCCACCCCACTGCTCATGGTCGGGGGATGGATGAAGCTCGATGGGGTTGACGCAGGAAGCAGGCAGCCCCCTCTCCACACCCTTTCTTTCACCCGGGACACTGCAGATATGCTGGCTTGCAAGTTTATAAGTTGATGGTTGGTTGTCATTGCGACATTTTCCAATTATATTTTTTTCCTGTTCCAGACAGTACCAGTGTAGTGAAGGAATTGTGCAGAGGAAATACGAACTGACAATATCATAGGGATATAACAAGGGACCAAGTTGTTGCAAACATGTTTATTGCACCCTCACTCCATAACTAGATGTTTGTTCAATTTCTCTACAGAATAACCATAATATTTGTAAGTGCTTTGATTGCACTTTTATCAACATTTTTGTTTTTGTTTGCTAATTTGTTAACTATCGGCATGGCATGACTGGCAGGTCAGTTGGTTTCGCCTAACTAATGTGTCACTGTCATCCAGAAGCTCAACTAGCTAACTTGGTAGCAAACTACTTAGATAACTAGCTATGTTTTGATTCAAAGTAAGGGGATGATGTTGGGAGATGGCAGCCACGTTGAATATGCTAATGTTTCAGTTTTGAGCAGTTTTCTCCAGCAGTTAGCTTCAAGGCGGACTATTCTAGACTGATATGCAGTGTGATGTTCTTGCGCCTTCACGGCTGTCATGGCTTCACCCAGGTGGGTGCTACACATCGGTACTGGGGGAGTTTGACCCAAGGAGTCTGACTTCAGAGACCACAACTGAGAAGCGCTGCTTCAGTGACTGCATGGGCCTGGCTGCCCTGATAAACGGCTCTGGACCATTCTGTGACCCCCATCTGTTTCATCTCCGAACTGCCTCTACTCAATCCCTCCTCCTGGCGCTGATTGCCCAAGCCATTAATGAACTACCGTGCTTGCCATGATTATATATTTTTTGGTTGCTTAAAGCACTTTGAGATTGTAATGAAAAGCGCTATTAAAGTTTAATTTATTATTATTATTATTATCATTATATCACAGACACTCTTACACATATTTGCCTATAGTAAGCCTATAGTGAAGAACAGAGCCTTGCAAAAGTCTTCATCCCCTTGGTGTTTTTCCTATTTTGTTGCATTACAACCTATAATTTAAATAGATTTTTATTTGAATTTCATGTAATGGACATGCACAAAATAGTCCAAATTGGTGAAGTGAAATGAAAAAAATAACTTGTTCCAAAAAATTCTAAAACATTTCAAATGGAAAAGTGGTGCATGTATTCATCCCCTTTGCTATGAAGCCCCTGAAAAAGATATGGTGCAACCAATTACATTCAGAAGTCACATAATTAGTTAAATAAAGTCCACCTATGTGCGATCTAAGTGTCACATGATCTCAGTATATATACAACTTTTCTGAAAGGCCCCAGAGTCTGCAACCCCACTAAGAAAGGTGCACCACCAAGCAAGCGGCACCATGAAAACCAAGGAGCTCTCCAAACTGGTCAGAGACAAAGTTGTGGAGAAGTACAGATCAGGGTTGGGTTATAAAAAATATAGGAAACTTTAAACATCCCACGGAGCACCATTAAATCCAATTTTAAAAAATGGAAAGAATATGGCACCACAACAAACCTGTCAAGAGAGGGCCTTCCACCAAAAATCACGGACCAGGGAAGGAGGGTCTTAATCAGAGAGGCAACAAAGAGACCAAAGATAACCCCGAAGGAGCTGCAAAGCTCCACAGCGGAGATAGGAGTATCTGTCCATAGGACCACTTTAAACCGTACACTCCACAGAGCTGGGCTTTACAGAAGAGTGGCCAAAAAAACATTGCTTAAAGAAAAAAATAAGCAAACGCATTTGGTGCTCGCCAAAAGGCATGTGGGAGAAGGTACTCTGGTCAGATGAGACTAAAATTGAGTTTTTTGGCCATCAAGGAAAACACTATGTCTGGTGCAAACCCAACTCTTCTCATCACCCCGAGAACATCATCCCCACAGTGAAGCATGGTGGTGCAGCATCATGCTGTGGGATGTTTTTCATCGGCAGGGACTGGGAAACTGGTCAGAATTGAAGGAATGATGGATGGCGCTAAATACAGGGAAATTCTTGAGGAAAACCTGTTTCAGTCTTCCAGAGATTTAAGACTGGAAAGGAGGTTCACCTTCCAGCAGGACAATGACCCTAAGCATACTGCTAAAGCAACACTCGACTGGTTTAAGGGGAAGCATATACAGTGGGGCAAAAAAGTATTTAGTCAGCCACCAATTGTACAAGTTCTCCCACTTAAAAATATGAGAGGCCTGTAATTTTCATCATAGGTACACTTCAACTATGACGGACAAAATTTAAAAAAAAATCCAGAAAACAACATTTTAATTCCAGGTTCAAAGGCAACAAAATAGGAAAAATGCCAAGGGGGTGAATACATTCGCAAGTCACCGTATATTAGTTTTCCATTTAAATATGTGTATCATAAATAACCAATACCAGTTTATTATGTGGCAAAACACTTCTACAGTGAATATATCTCAGATGCTGTCTGTCCATCTGTCAGAGTAGCGTAGCATCGTCCTCGATGTTGAACCCCCCATCTCCATCAGTCCATTAGGTGACACTCATGAATATGCTAGTATCAAGCCAATAAAAGCTTTTAATTTTAGATCTGCCATAATATGCATATTCCACACACTTAATGGAGGCTGGTATAGAGCAGAGCAGGGAAGACCAGCAATTTCCAGCATTTTCCATCAGTAATGATGAAGCATGAATATGCGACCAGCAGGTCGTTCCACCTCAAAAAGCACAGGAAAGAGAATTTTGAAATGGTGAAAAGCCATGCATGGACCACCCAAACCCCAAGCCAACAACAAGTAATATAGTATCTGTTGTCTATGTCTGACAAGTAGTACGGAGCTGCGTCTCAGAGTCTTGTTTCTTCAGCCTTGGTGGGGAGTGGGAGTTTCCCTGTTCAGAAAAAAATGGTAATTGCAATTGTTAGGTTTATGTTCCTACCTACATCCTGATATTACCAGGTTCTGACCACTAGATGGTGCTGTTCCAGGTATTTTTTAAAGGGATAGTTCACTCAAATCTCAAAATTACAAATTGGTTTCCTTACTCTGTAAGCAGTCTATGGACAAGGTATGACAGCAATCCATGTTTTGGTCTGTTGTCCACTGTTTCAATTGCAAACTTTTTAACATTGGTGGGAAAAATCCAATGCAAGTCAATGGTACCTACAGCACCAGTCAAAAGTTTGAAAAAAACACTATCAACACTATAAAAAAAAACATATGGAATCATGTAGTAACCAAAAAAGTGTTCAACAAATCAAAATATATTTTAGATTTTAGATTCTTATTTTAGCCACTCTTTACCTTGATGGCAGCTTTGCACACTATTGACATTCTCTCAACCAGCTTCATGAAGTAGTCACTTGGAATGCATTTCAATTAACAGGTGTGTCTTGTTAAAAGTTAATTTGTGAAATTTCTTTCCTTCTTAATATGTTTGAGCCAATCAGTTGGGTCAATTTCAAGAACTTTTAAAATTTCTTCAAGTGCTGTCGCAAAAACCATCAAGCGCTATGTTGAAACTGGCTCTCATGAGGACCGCCACAGGAAAGGAAGACCCAGTGTTACCTCTGCTGCAGAGGATAAGTTCATTAGAGTTACAAGACTCAGAAATTGCAGCCCAAATAAATGCTTCACAGAGTTCAAGAAACAGACACATCTCAACATCAACTGTTCAGAGGAGACTGCGTGAATCAGGCCTTCATGGTCGAATTGCTGCAAAGACACCACTACTAATGGACATCAATAAGAAGGCCTCCAACTGCTCTTAAACGCTAGTAAAACCAAATGCATGCTTTTCAACCGTTCGCTGCCTGCACCCGCCCACCCGACTAGCAGACTAGCATCACTACTCTGGAAGGTTCTGACTTAGAATATGTGGACAACTACAAATACCTAGGTGTCTGACTAGACTGTAAACTCTCCTTCCAGACTCATATTAAACATCTCCAATCCAAAATTAAACATAGAATCAGCTTCCTATTTCGCAACAAAGCCTCCTTCACTCACTCCGCCAAACATACCCTCGTAAAAGGGACTATCCTACCGATCCTCGACTTCGGCGATGTCATTTACAAAATAGCTTCCAATACTCTACTTAGCAAACTGGATGCAGTCTATCACAGTGCCATCCGTTTTGTCACCAAAGCCCCTAATACCACCCATCACTGCAACCTGTATGCTCTAGTCGGCTGGACCCACTGGCTCCAGGTCATCTATAAGTCTATGCAAGGTAAAGCTCCGCCTTATCTCAGCTCACTGGTCACGTTAACAACACCCACCCCCAGCACGCACTCCAGCAGGTATATCTCACTGGTCATCCCCAAAGCCAGCCCCCCCTTTGGTCGCCTTTCCTTCCAGTTCTCTGCTGCCAATGACTGGAACTAATTGCAAAAATTGCTGAAGCTGGAGACTTATATTTCCCTCGCTTACTTTAAACATCAGCTATCTGAACAGCTAACTGATCACTGCAGCTGTACATAGCCCATCTGTAAATAGCCCACCCAATCTACCTCCCTCATCCCCATATTGTTTTTATTTACTCTTCTGTTCTTTTGCACACCAGTATTTCTACTTGCACATCACCATCTGCTCATCTATCACTCCAGTGTTAATTTGCTAAATTGTTGTTTTGCACACACTGTATATAGACTTTATTTTTTTCTATTGTGTTATTGACTGTGCACTTGTTTATTCCATGTGTAACTCTGTGTGGTTTTTTGTGTCACACTGCTTTGCTTTATCTTGGCCAGGTTGCAGTTGTAAATGAGAACTTGTTCTCAACTAGCTTCTTGTGACTCCCCATCCCGGATCCGGGAGCGTAATCATTAAACTGGATGCAGTCTATCACAGTGCCATCCGTTTTGTCACCAAAGCCCCTAATACCACCCATCACTGCAACCTGTATGCTCTAGTCGGCTGGACCCACTGGCTCCAGGTCATCTATAAGTCTATGCAAGGTAAAGCTCCGCCTTATCTCAGCTCACTGGTCACGTTAACAACACCCACCCCCAGCACGCACTCCAGCAGGTATATCTCACTGGTCATCCCCAAAGCCAGCCCCCCCTTTGGTCGCCTTTCCTTCCAGTTCTCTGCTGCCAATGACTGGAACTAATTGCAAAAATTGCTGAAGCTGGAGACTTATATTTCCCTCACTTACTTTAAACATCAGCTATCTGAACAGCTAACTGATCACTGCAGCTGTACATAGCCCATCTGTAAATAGCCCACCCAATCTACCTCCCTCATCCCCATATTGTTTTTATTTACTCTTCTGTTCTTTTGCACACCAGTATTTCTACTTGCACATCACCATCTGCTCATCTATCACTCCAGTGTTAATTTGCTAAATTGTTGTTTTGCACACACTGTATATAGACTTTATTTTTTTCTATTGTGTTATTGACTGTGCACTTGTTTATTCCATGTGTAACTCTGTGTGGTTTTTTGTGTCACACTGCTTTGCTTTATCTTGGCCAGGTTGCAGTTGTAAATGAGAACTTGTTCTCAACTAGCTTCTTGTGACTCCCCATCCCGGATCCGGGAGCGTAATCATTGCCTGACACTAATTAGCATAACGCAACGGACATAAATATCCCTAGAAAATATTCCTATTCATGAAAATCACAAATGAAATATATTGAGACACAGCTTAGCATTTTCTTAATCACCCTGTCATCTCAGATTTTCAAAATATGCTTTACAGCCAAAGCTAGACAAGCATTTGTGTAAGTTTATCGATAGTCTAGCATAGCATTATGCCTTGCTAGCAGCAGGCAACCTTGTCACAAATCAGAAAAGCAATCAAATTAAATTGTTTACCTTTGATGAACTTCGGATCTTTTCACTCACGAGACTCCCAGGTAGATAGCCAAAGTTAATTTTTTCCCAAAATATTATTTTTGTAGGCGAAATAGCTCCGTTTCTTCACGTTTGGCTGAGAAATCGCCCGGAAATTGCAGTCACTTAAAACGGCGAAAATATTCCAAATTAGCTCCATAATATCAACAGAAACATGGCAAACGTTGTTTATAATCAATCCTCAAGGTGTTTTTCAAATATATATTCGATAATATATCCATCGGGACAATTCGTTTTTCAGTAGGACCGATTGGAGTAATGGCTACCTCTGTATTTTACGCGAGAGTCACCCTGGGAGACATCAGGTTACCACTTACGCAATGTAGCCGCCTACGGCTATTCTTCAACATAAATGTGTAAAACTACGTCACAATGCTGTAGACACCTTGGGGAATACGTAGAAAGCGTAAGCTGGTTGATAGCACATTCACAGCACAATTGGAACGCAGCGCTTTCAAAATATGGGGCACTTCCGGATTGGATTTTTCTCAGGCTTTCGCCTGCAACATCAGTTCTGTTATACTCACAGACAATATCTTTACAGTTTTGGAAACGTTAGAGTGTTTTCTATCCAAAGCTGTCAAATATATGCATATTCTCGCATCTTGTCCTGACAAAATATCCCATTTAAAACGGGAATGTTTTTTTTCCAAAAATGAAAATACTGCCCCTAGAGTCGCAACAGGCTAGCTTACTTAGTTAAAAAAATATGTGAAATACATTTTTTTTTAACGAAGAGTCTTGCTTGGGCCAAGAAACACGAGCAATGGAAATTAGACCAGTGGAAATCTGTCATTTGTTCTGATGAGTCCAAATCCCTGTGTCTTTGTGAGACGCAGAGTATTTTGAACAGATGATCTCTGCATGTGTGGTTCCCACCGTGAAGCATGGAGGAGGAGGTGTTATGGTGTGGGGGTGCTTTGCTGGTGACACTGTCTGTGATTTATTTAGAATTCAAAGCACACTTAACCATTATGACTACCACAGCATTCTGCAGCGATACGCCATCCCATCTGGGTTGCACTTAGTCCCACTATCATTTGTTTTTTTTTCAAAAGGACAATGACCCAAATCACCTCCAGGCTGTGTAAGGGCTTTTTGACCAAAAAGGAAAGTGATGGAGTGCTGCATCAGATGACCTGGCCTCCAAAATCACCCGACCTCAACCCAATTGAGATGGTTTGGGATGAGTTGGACTGCAGAGTGAAGGAAAAGCAGCCAACAAGTGTTCAGCATATGTAGGAACTCTTTCAATACTGTTGGAAATGCATTCCAGGTGAAACTGGTTGAGAGAATGCCAAGAGTGTTTAAAGCTGCCATCAAGGCAAAGGGTGGCTACTTTGAAGAATCAAAAATCTAAAATATATTTTGATTTTTTTAACACTTTTTTGGTTACTACATGATTGGCATGTGTTATTTCATAGTTTTGATGACTTCACTATTATTGTACAATGTAAATAATAGTAAAGATAAAGCAAAACCCTTGAATGAGTAGGTGTGTCATAACTTTTGACTGGTACTGCATATTAGCATTTGTATGTTTTTTATTGTATTTATTATTTTGTGTCCAAATCATCCTAAATTATCAAAAATGGATTGTGTAACTAAATGATGTTACTTATACAGGATTTGGATTTGTGCTCAAAAGTTAGCATTTGAAACAGTGGGCAGGTAAAAAATAATAATAATTGGCTGCTGTCATACCTTGTCCATAAACTGCTTATAGGGTAAGGACCAAATCGGATGGTCCAAAAGGATGTTAGGTACTATATTTATTGGATATTATATGAATCCTATTAAATAGCCAATTTGGGTGCAATCAATTTGCTTAATTTCTCAGAGATCAACCCTGCTTTTTACGCTACTCCTACTCTCTGTTCGTCAGATATGCATAGTCACTTTAACCATACCCACATGTACATACTACCTCAATAAGCCTGACTAACCGGTGTCTGTATATAGCCTTGCTACTCTTATTTTCAAATGTCTTTTTACTGTTGTTTTATTTCTTTACTTACCTACACACATAAAGACATGCTTTTTTTCTCTGCTCTATTGGTTAGAGCCTGTAAGTAAGCATTTCACTGTAAGGTCTACTACACCTGTTGTATTCGGCGCACATGACAAATAAACTTTGATTTGATTTCATATTTATTTCAACAAAATACTGTTGCAGGAATGCAAATCTTATCTGTTTCAAACTGCAGAAATGATTTCAGAACAATCTGAGATGGTGGGTGTCATGGCTTGCTGAAATGACATGGAACGACCCAACACTCCGAGGCCTATTTAGGGCTCATTCCTTTCACCAACCAATCCAACCTTCACATCCTGAAGGTTGGATTGAAATAAAAGGATGGTAGCCAAATTTGCATATGTGCATGTATAGCCAGTTATGTAACGCTACACTTATTTTATAGGCACATACTGTACATGCAAAGTGGTTTGTTACAACTGGGGTTGAAATTAAAATACAGGAGGGTATCTTTCCAGGAGCAGGGCTGGAGAGCCCTGATCTCGACCTTGTACTGTTAGTCAGAATCTCTTTGCCCTAATTTAAAGTAACTGCTCAGTGAAAATGCATATTCTGTTAACTTATACCCAAATATAGTGGTTGACTAGTCCCATACTCGTATTTGTGGCCAAAGCATAAATTGGAGAAACCCCACTTCAAGTTCAGATCTCACAACTGACTTTAAAAATGCTGAGGAGGATGAGATAGCCAATCAGTGGTCTAGAGGAGGATAAGCTGGCCAATCCCGGTCTACTTGCGTAAATATTTTTTATGAAAGGTATACATCCACACTATTCCAACTCAAGACGCTGCTTTTTTAACATACTTAATTGAAAAAAAATGGAAGGAAAAGTATTTAATTCATATTGTAAGTAATTATAGGTCAGATTTGATAGAAATCTGGAGACACTGGGCAGTTACTTTAAGATTTTTGCTCGCTAATGGGCTGTTAGATATACCTTTTTTGTTCAAAGACTCTCTCGCAGCCTTTCGTTTCCTATTAATTGGGTATGTGGTTGACCATGCACTTGGAATGTGAAAGAGGGTGAAGTGAAGCTTTGTTAACAATGAATAATACAGCAACTGTGGGTGGTTTAGCCTACTAACCTTGCCTGAGTTAGCTTACTTACCTAACTCATATCTAGGCTCTAACTCAGTGGGCTAACAAAGTTATGTAGACAACTGGGGGGTTCGATACCTGATTGGTAATTCAATGTATCTCTATGTGATCGGTTACACATTGTAGTAACATTGTAGTGACAAAACCTGCTGGGGGGAGTTGTGATGGGGAGGCATTTTCGGATGAAACAGTAACACACGGCTACCATCAGAACATGCCTCCTCGTACTCGAATGTCATTTCTATCGAGAGATATCAAATAAATAGTATTCATTTTTAGTTATCTTGAGATAGGCCTATTAGTAGGCCCCAAAGGCTATCCAAGAGGCCCAATTAATTGCAACCTTTTTGCTCTATAGAACATGATGCTATTCCCCGCCGCAAACCGCCATTGTCTCTCATAAGGGAATTCTGCACGCCTAGTCTGGCACTTTTGTAAAGGGTGAATTTTACGTTGTGCGGGAGCTGAGGACTGCCAGCCCGAGGCTGATTAAACTTTCATGGCGATCTAGCAAACTTATCTGACGCGCTTTCTGTGGCCTCAACAAGTCGTTGGGTAAATCTCAAGTGACTCTCCAACCAAATGCACTCATTAAAATGAAGTGCGCAGCCAGAAATGAGAAAAGAAAAGATAATCTACCAATGTGGGTCTTCATTGTTTCTTGGCCGTTTCTGTCTTGCTCAGCCCCCAAAAAGGGCGCACTGACTGTATTTGAAATCAATAAGCTATCGCCTCATTTTGTTTGTATTAACTCATAGGCCTATAGCCAACAATCAGGAATATTTCATTGATTTGTTTACAAAAGTCAAGTAGTTGAAACCCGGCTCTTAAGATAATGTTCAACGCTCCTCTGAACACGCGGGAAGTGAAGTGGGCCTCATTAAAGTGTAAGTCAAAGAAAAATCCTCAAATCATTCAGGATTGTATTCATTATTAGTTAGTGCGCTCATTAATATATCCGACTGTTGATGTACTTATTAGCGCTCATCAATTCATTATTAATGGATCAAGTATAATGCAAAGGAGGAGAGAGACTGAGAGTGGCTACAGTGGGTATCTATCCTACTCCAGATCATTTTTTTCGGCGTGTAGGGACAGGAACCGCCAGAACCAACGAATGTTCAGTTCCCGAATCCCGATGGCACGGCCTCGTTTTAACACAGGCTCCACACCGGCAGAGCCACACACACACGCACACACACACACACACACACACACACACACACACACACACACACACACACACACACACACACACACACACACACACACACACACACACACACACACACACACACACACACACTGGAATATAATTTGAATTCATTGTGGGAACGCTTGTTGGTAATTCTGTTAACAAAAGGTAGGCCTCTCCTTAGAAGGTATTAAATATTTATCCATGCTATGAATAACAATTGGGAGGGACGGGAGGCTGTGTTTACTTTTGCAGCGGGTTTGTCTCTGCTATACATCCCGTCTCGGTGCGCTGATCGCCGGGAGAGGCCGGGCAGAGGAGACCCGGGGCAGGCAGTGCTGCGCCCCGTCATTACGCATAGCGTAAGCTCGCTGCGTGGAACCATGTTTGCGCTCCAACCCTCACCCAGAAAGACCTACTGTAGGGACTCACAGTGTGATGTTAAACGGTTACATCACTCCACTCACTCAACCTGTTTATTCTGGTGTTGTGTACCTGCATGATCCCTGCCCAAAGTGACCTCAGTATCTCTATAGCTCCTGTTTGTTTCCCAGATGTAGGCCCTAGTACTTTTTCTGAATAGGCTAGTGTATAAAGTGTAAAATAATTATTTTACAATGTGAGCTATGAACAGGTACACAGTACAAGCTTAACATGTGATAGATGCATTTAGTTTAAGTAGCCTTTATGTTGAGTGAAATGTATCTCTTCCCACTGGGTACACACCGGTGGAATTAACGTTGTTTCCTGGTCATTTCAATAAAATTATGTTGAACCAACGTGGAATAGACGTTTAATTGACGCCCAGTGTGTTGGTTGTATTTCATGAGAAGCACCCTAACCAAGGATACGTCATTAGGCTTCACCTTGCAATAATATGACCTTTTTAAAATATTTTTTTATTTAAATTTTTACAAACAATTAGATTAAAATGTAGGTACATATTTAAAGATATTCCATGTCATTTTAAAACGTTTCGGTGCTGGATGCTGGCTGTGTTTACGATGCTGGATGCTGGCTGTGTTACGATGCTGGATGCAACTAAAACTACATTTCAGATTGGAATCCCCAACGGTGGGGTTCAATGCCATAATTAACTTTTTAGGAGACAGTGTATAAATCATCCCTCCCAAGATAATCAGTTGCCTCATCAGACCTCCTTCTCAGACATCATAGATATTTAAGCTCACATTTCAAGATGTTAGTGACTCGACACTTGACTATCTCAATCCTCTGTAATTTGCCAACGCCTTGTTAATTTTGGATCCCAATTATATTCTCCTAATGGTTATTTTCCATTCAGATCTTCAGGTCTGCTGTTTTGGGTCTGCTGCAAAGTAGGCCCCCCAAATACGCTCTCCCATCACCAACGGAGTATACTAATAGTGATCTAGTTGAGTCTGAAGAAGTGAGATCCTGTAAATTTACGACTTATCACCACCCTTTTCTCGAGGCAAAATAACACCTCAAAATGATTTCATCTTCTTAAAGCTGCATCATGTAACTTTTTGGGTGACCCACCAAATTCACATAGATATATACAAGTTATAGATCTGTCATTCTCATTAAAAACAAGTCAAATACGCGGTAGATCTGTTCTATGTGCACTATTTCTATGCTTTCCGTTTTGGTTTTGGTTTTGTACACCAGCTTCAAACAGCTGAAAATACAATATCTTTGGTTATTGAAAATATATTTTACAGGGGTTTAGATGGTACAATGATTATCTGCACTCTGGGTGCTTGTTTTGTCACATAAACTGAAAGTATGCATATTATTATAATTGATTGGTGGCGTGATTTCTGCATATTGCACCATTCAACTTTTGAATTGCTGAATTAACTTCACTTTTATTGCTGTTACTGTGATAGTATGGACTCCGCATTATTTTCTCATAGCTGGTTATTATGCAGAGCCTTAGCCTTCTATTTAGATAGCTAGCTAGAAAGATGTTCTTTCCGCTGACCCTGGTTGATCACGTGGCTCTCCTCTTTTAATTACTCTGCCTGCTGCTGGTCCCGTCCAACTCCCCTGCACTGAGTGGAGCTGGCGAAGGGTGGAAACATTGGTTAAGCAAATTGGTATTTAACTGGAAACTTGCTGGCCTCCGAGTTCTGCATTATTCATCACCAAGACAAGAAAGTAGCGCTTCTTCAACCCGTCAGCTCCCTCCAGCCGAGAGTAGAGCAGAGGCAGGGGTAGGCAGGCGGACCGGGCTGGAGAGCCTGGGTTGGATGTGCTGGGCGCTCCCTACAGGGAAGCGGGGCGGAAATAGGGTAGAGAAATGTGCCTACAATCCCCATGCACGCACGCACGCACACAGACACACACACACACACGCACGCACGCACACACACACACATACACACACACACTGTTTTAATCTGAATATAAAACAAATATTTAAATGAATTCGAATGACTCTCTTCAAACGGATGGGCTTTCAGGCTTTTCTAATCGTAAACATTCCTAAATAATAGGAAGCTAATTTCATGTTGGCATTTTTAATTATCAGTGAATAGCCTATTTTGTAATATACATGGTTGTGTGCCTGCTAACCCTTGTAACTTCCTTTAGCATAGCTCATTGAATTGGTAGGCTATCGATTGCCCTGAGATAGATGGCCTTTCAGCACATGAGAGGATGTCAGTCCGCACTGCATCTATTTCATCCGAGATGCATAACCAGAAATAACCATCGTCAATGAATTACATTTAATTAAAATTGTACTTTAACTAAACGGATGTGTTTAGCTGGTGTCCGGCTGTAAACAGGGTTTATGTTGCACTGGACGGTGGTAGGCTCGGGCATCTTGTCAGTTTATAATACATTATTTATGAGACATGATTAGAAGGCTATATACATTTCTTTGAACGTTCAACATATTTACTAGAATTAAATGGAAGTTCATATTTAGATCTGTTTTTGTTTTGTGTCACATTCTAAGTCAGTCGAATATTTGTACTGCTTTTGTGTTGTATGTGGTAGCTCATGTTTGCCTGTTGATTCTGAAACATGTCTAACTGCCACAATAACCAGGCTACATATGTAGAAAGCCTAGGTAATTCATTCGTTTTCTGAAACATTAGGTTATAATATTTAGACACGATCAAATGAAGTGCTATATTTGTTTACCCATGAAGCATAGTGTTTGAACGAAATAAATCAGCATTCGGTAAGTTTATTTAGCCAAGCCACCTATAAATTAGCTACATTATAGCAGAAGTTATTAGTTGCCATTAATTAGCCTACTTACTATGTTGTATAATTCATTCATATTTAAATAATTGAATAGGCTTACATATGTTTTTTTTAAGGTTTAGCTGGTCATTCATAGGACTTTTAGTATTGAATATTAGAAACTTGAATCAAATCATACAACTGCCTAGGACAAGTATTTGAGACATTCTTGCACTTATAATATGTAACAACAGCTACTCTGGAATGCTCCCAGTTTATGTCTTCCACTTGCATAATAGGGAGAGGATAAATAAATCCTACCATTGTTTAGTTCTCTCTTAAAGGGCAATTCCACCACTTTTCGACCTCGTATTCATTATGTCCAGCACCATACCAGTGTCTACCTGTGACATCACAGGGTAAGACTTAAAGTAATTTTCAAAACCTGCAAAGAGTTTCTAGCCAGAGGGTATTTTTTTGCTCCCCAGTTCACCTTAAATATTAGTGTTTGGTAATCACTGTTTTTAAAATGTTGTTGATGTAATCGGGCAGGACTTTTTAACTCTATATTTCCTTCTACAACACATAGAAATGCACCGTTTTCACATTATGTAGACACTGGTTTTGTGCTGGAGATATTGAATATGAGGTTGAAAAGTGGTGGAATTTCCCTTTAAATATTCTCATTAGTCTATGCATCTGAATGGAGGCCTCTTACATCAAACCTGTTTTGGGTTTTCAAAATGTTTGTTTTTTTATTAACGTTTATCAACACAACATTTTAAGGACAAACTAAACAATGCAATTAAGGATAAGATGACCATCTTCATGATGTATTGACATGAGGGAGTTCAAGTTGTTTTAGGGTGACTGGCTGGATGAGGATTCAGAAAATCAAATATTGCTGTGTTTTTGGTGTGTGTGTGTGTGTTTATTTATCTGTTTATTTGTATTATTTTGAGTTCATTTCAGCACTCTCTGGTAGTGTGGAACTGTCCGAGGTGCTAGATGCTGAATTATCTATGGCTGTGGTTCAGTTGAGTTAGAAAATATGAGGAAGTATTTTGGCCGGATAAGGATTCTGAAAATCTTGCTGTGTGTATGTGTGTGTGTCTGTATGTGTGTGTGTGTGTGTTTATGTGTTTATTGATTTATTTAAGTTCGTTTCTGCACTGTCGCTGGCCGGCAGTGTGGAGCTGTCCTTGCTGCTAGGTGCTGAATTATCTCTGGCTGTAGTTCAGTTGAGTTCGACAATATGAGGCAATATTGATGCATGTACTAATACCACTACATCTACTACTACTACTACTACTACTACTATTTTACTACTACATATTTTTATTCTACTAATATATAATTCTTATGTTATTTAAATGTAATACATTTAAATGTATTACACACTTCGTTATTAATTCTCATTCCCATCATTTTAGTTGTACATTTTATCTGTTTATTAGCTTGTAATTGCAGCATATATTCAGGTATTTCAAAATGTTTCTTCATCACATTAATTGAAAGCCATTGTAATTTACTTTTTTCTTCAAAATAAGGTGTTGCTTAAAAAATATTTAGTTTTACTCCACATAATTAATTGTAGCGTTTCTGTACATTTTTTGTCATATGGCTCAACCTCATGCCTCCCTGTCACTGTCTCTATCCCTGATTTGCGACAGCAGCTATAGGCCTACATCCTATGCCTATGTGGTGCGCAGTGTCTGTGGAATAAGCAAGATCTCCAGTGTGTTTGGAAACATCCTTCTCCGGAGCAGCACCGAATCCATCCACATTTTAAAAAACATGCTTACCATGCCTTTAACTCTTGAGCACCTAGTAATGCAGGCGGTCGAATTTTAGAGCAGCCGCATGAAAGTCTAGATCACAGGTCATTGAACATGAGAGCCAAGGCTGGACCCGTTTGAATAGCAGAGAAACATCTATTTCTTGGCATTGAGTTGGAGTATTATGTTTGCTTATTGCCATCTCTATCTTTATTTGAATGTAAATCATTTTAACACGCATTTTATCAAATGGATGATGTTATGTATCCAGAATCTGTGCATTTTTCGATTGTTTTGAAATATTGATCACATTGTCAAAATATTAATAATTTAAAGATAGCCTTATGATTGAGATAAAAGAGAAATGGAATTATCTGAAATGTGTATTCATTCAATTATTTGAAGGGCTTATTATCCTCCTTCTAGGTACATTATTAAGTATTAAGGGGTAAAAAATCATCCTTCCATGATCCTCTACTAAGCTGTGTCCTTATAGTTTATTCATTTTTACAGGGACTGTAAGATGTTGGCTGTTTGGTCAGGGCTCAGTTTTGGACTTAGTGGAATACGGGCACATTTCCCTGAGATCTGTTGATTTAGAATAAAGACATTGTTCTTTCAGGATTCCCCAAAGTTTCAGATGAGACTGATAAGGGTTTCCCCTCAATATCATTTGGAATTCCTGTTTTGTACATGTTGGATTTTTGCAGCTGCGAAATTTTTCATTATTCATATGCAATTGCATTTTTCATTTTGTTCAGAACTTCCCTAGCTTTTATAAAATATCTTCTGGTGTATTGTAACCTACCTCTAGCTTATATTTATTTTATTGCTTGCATAAATGCCTCTTTTTAGGCAGGTTGCAAAATGCCTCTCCTTTAACAACATAGACCCATAATCAGTTGTTTACGCGCGTGCTGCATGGTGGGGTGAGTGACATGGAATGATGCTGATCCTGGAACTGTCAGAATGTTCTGTGCCCATTAAAACTCATAACTCCCGCGTTTGATTAGCCGCCCGGCCCGCCCCGACATTCATTAAGGCTTGATTATCTATACAATGTTCCAAATTACGACGCCATGTTTTAATTACTGTCGAATATGCATATTTTCAGGATATTGCATCTTCTGGCATGCTCGGGAGAGATCAAATTATGCGTATTTGTTTTTTATTTTATCCTCTCTAATTCGAACCAGAGGCAACAAGCGCTACAAAGATATTCCCTGTTCACCTTGTCAACATCAATTTGATCCCAGCTCAGTCTCACCTCCATTCCTGCAAATCCTTTTATAAGCACGTTATATGGAGCCATAGATCTACCCCCAGTCCACCATTGTTGCCCTCGCAACAGACAAGGTAGTAACAACACACCTTCCGTGGCAGCAGTAGTTTAGCCGTTTACGTTTAGTGGGTGTTTGCCTTCCTAAATGTAAGCCCTCAGATGAGCTGAAGGCGGGATTTATATTCTAACGTCGCTGATAAATATTGCATCGCCGGGATTGAACACTTCCAATGCCGTGTTTGTGTGTGTGTGCGCGCGCGCGCGTCTGTGTGTGTTCTGGCCATCAGATAGTGGGTGGATGGATGCATGGTGAACTTGTTTACCCATGCAACGGAAGGGATCATGGCTAACCGGGGTGACCCTTAACAAAGATAAATAAAACTCGAATAAAAGACCAAAAATCAGGGCCCCCTCGCTACTCTTGGTCTACTTTATTATCCAACCAGGCTGTCAATAGTGCGGCCGGCCTCCCGTTGAAGCAGTCAGTGGCTGCTGTGTGTGTTTGCGAGCGAGGAGAAAGCCATAGTAATGTATCAGAGGGAGCGATGAATCTCCAAGGCCCTCGCGCTGCACTCAAGACTCTGGCTTCATTAAAATTTCATACGCAGCGCTTGGCCAAGGTCTATTTATGAAAATGCGCTTTCTGCTTCATGGAAAACACTAGTCAAAGGAGGAATCATGAGAAGAAATGGAAATCTAAAGTATGGAATTATCAGGGAATTATACCTACGCTTTTATATTTGCGCAGTCTTAGCCTTTATAATGCACTGTTACAAAATACACTCACAAGACTAAAACCTTGTAGGCTACTTTTTCACTCCTGATTTGTATCATCTATATGTTATTTTCCTTTCAATGGTTAGTAAATACTGTAGGCCTACATGCTATTTAAAGGCTATGCAAATCGTAAGGTGAAGACTGGCAGGTGTGTTCAGTCGTGTGTAGCCTATAGTCCATGAACAAATCATCACATTGAGTTTTGGCAGTTATTATTCGATCAGTGTGGAATGTGAAGGTCTGTCAGCAGCAGCAGCAGTTGTGGATTGCATCATGTTTATAATATATTGGGCTTGGCCACGCAGATCTGTGTGCCTAAATTAATTAGTATCCAGACATAACAATATCCCCTTAATCGTTTTATAAACTCACATTATACAGTGTGCTGATGATGCGACAATGTGCTTGGAACAGTGTGTTGTGTGTGTGCGCATTATCAATACGTTTTCAGGGACTTGACATCAGCCTCTGCCGGTTTGAGCAGAAGGAATCTGATTTGCGTAGCAAGGCTCTTGTTTAGGATTGTACAGGCAAACACAAAATAGAAAATAAGGCCTTCCGTGAGTTAATTATTTAAATCAAACAATTAACGAAGACTGTCCTGGGACTCAGTCTTTAATTCACTCATCCACGACAATCTGCTCTACACGGCTGAAACAAATAATAATTTAATCAACGGGTTTGTCAGTGCAGGTTTATAAGGCTCGGAATATGTAATACAAATATAGGCATATAGCATAAATATAGGTGGCCAGTGAGGCTACCTATGTTCGTAGGATACATGAAAAACAAACAACCTGTAGGCTATTTTAACCCATGCGGGATGGTTGAGCTAACGTAGGCTAATGCGATTAGCATGAGGCTGTAAGTTACAATAACATTTCCCAGGACATAGACATATCTGATATTGTCAGAAAGCTTAAATTCTTGTTAATCTAACTGCATTATCCAGTTTACAGTAGCTAGTACAGTGAAAGAATACCATGCTATTGGCCGAGGACAGTGCACAGTTATGAACTTGAAAATGTATTAATAAACCAGACAAATTTTTAAACCGAAATGAAATGGTTCATTGGATCAGTCTAAAACTTTCCACATACACTGCTGCCATCCAGTGGCCAAAATCTCTTTGCGCCTGGGCTGGAATAATACATTATGGCATTTCTCTTGCATTTCAAAGATGATGGTACAAAAACAATACAAAAAAATAATGTCTTTATTTGTATTATCTTTTATTAGATCTAATGTTTTAAATTCTCCTACATTAATTTCACGTTTCTACAAACTTCAAAGTGTTTCCTTTAAATGGTATCAAGAATATGCATATCCTTGCTTCAGATCCTGAGCTACAGGCAGTTAGATTCATGTATGTCATTTTAGACGAAAATTGAGTGAAGCGGAGAGCCAGAAAAGCATAATGATCTAAAACAGTTGTATTTTTCATAATCTGATGAATCATTTTCACCCTGAACTGATGACCAGAGAGATTGAAAAGCTAATGTTTGTTTATATCTCAAGTTCATACAGTGCCTTCAGAGAGTATTCATAACCCTTGACTTATTACAGATTTTGTTGTGTTACAAAATGGAATTCAAAACAATTATAACGTTCACTCTTCTACACACAGTAGTCCAATCCCATTATGATAAAGTGAAAACATGTTTTTAGAAATTGTTTTAAAATGATGAAAAATAAAATATGAAAGTATATAATTTACATAGGTATTCACAGTATTTAGGTTATTGTCCTGCTGGAATGTGAATTTGTCTCCCAGTGTCTGTTGGAAAGCAGACTGAACCAGGTTTTCCTCTAGGATTTTGCCTGTTCTTATCTTTATTCCATAAATGTTTGTCCTAAAAAACTCCCTAGTCCCTGTCGATGACAAGCATACCAATAACATGCTGCAGCCACCACCATGCTTGAAAATATGAAGAGTGGTACTCAGTGATGTTTTGTGTAGTGTTTTCCCAAAACGTAACGCTTTGTATTCAGGACATAAAGTTCATTTATTGCCATATTTTGCACAGTTTTACTTTAGTGCCTTATTTTGCAAACCAGATGCATGTTTTGAAATATTTTTTATTTTGTACAAGCTTCCTTCTTTTCACTCTGTCATTTACAGTTGAAGTCAGACATTTACATACACCTTAGCCAAATACATTTAAACTCTAAACTTTAAACTTTAAAGTTTTTCACAATTTCTGACATTTAATCCTAATACAAATTCCCTGTCTTCGGTCAGTTAGGATCACCACTTTATTTTAAGAATGTGAAATGTCAGAATAATAGTAGAGAGAATGATTTATTTCAGATTTGATGTCTTTCATCACATTCCCAGTGGGTCAGAAGTATACATACACTCAATTAGTATTTGGAAGCATTGCCTATAATTTGTTTAACTTGGGTCAAACGTTTCAGGTAGCCTTCCATAAGATTCCCACAATAAGTTGGGTGAATTTTGGCCCATTCCTCATGACAGAGCTGGTGTAACTGAGTCAGGTTTGTAGGCGTCCTTTCTCACACAGTTCTGCCCACAAATGATATATAGGATTGAGGTCAGGGCTTTGTGATGGCCACTCCAATACCTTGACTTTGTTGTCCTTAAGCCATTTTGCCACAACTGCGGAAGTATGCTTGGGGTCATTGTCCATTTGGAAGACCATTTGCGACCAAGCTTTAACTTCCTGACTGATGTCTTGAGATGTTGCTTCAATATTTCCACGTAATTTTCCTACCTCATGATGCCATCTATTTTGTGAAGTGCACCAGTCCCTCCTGCAGCAAAGCACCCCCACAACATGATGCTGCCACCCCCGTGCTTCACGGTTGGAATGGTGCTCTTCAGCCTGCAAGCCTCCCCCTTTTTCCTCCAAACATAACGATGGTGATTATGGCCAAACAGTTCTATTTTTGTTTCATCAGACCAGAGGACATTTCTCCAAAAAGTACAATCTTTGTCCCCATGTGCAGTTGCAAACCGTAGTCTGACTTGGAACAGTGGCTTCTTCCTTGCTGAGCAGCCTTTCAGATTATGTCGATATAGGACTCATTTTACTGTGGATATAGATACTTGATACCTGTTTCCTCCAGCATCTTCACAAGGTCCTTTGCTGTTGTTTTGGGATTGATTTGCACTTTTCGCACCAAAGTACGTTCATCTCTAGGAGACAGAACAAGTCTCCTTCCTGAGCGGTATGATGGCTGCGTGGACCCATGGTGTTTATACTTGCGTACTATTGTTTGTACAGATGAACATGGTACCTTCAGTCGTTTGGAAATTGCTCCCAAGGATGAACCAGACTTGTGGAGGTCTACAATTTATTTTTTGAGGTCTTGTCTGATTTCTTTTGCTTTTCCCATGATGTCAAGCAAAGAGGCAATGAGTTTGACTCAAATTATGTCAATTAGCCTATTAGAATCTTCTAAAGCCATGACATCATTTTCTGGAATTTTCAAGCCGTTTAAAAGGCACAGTCAACTTAGTGTATGTAAACTTCTGACCCACTGGAAATGTGATACAGTGAATTATAAGTGAAATCATCTGTCTGTAAACAATTGTCGAAAATATTAATTGTGTCTTGCACAATGTAGATGCCCTAACCGACTTGCCAAAACTATAGTTTGTTAACAAGGAATTTGTGGAGTGGTTGAAAAATGAGTTTTAATGACTCCAACCTAAGTGTATGTAAACTTCCGACTTCAATTGTATGTTAGCATTGTGGAGTAACTGCAATGTTGTTGATCAATGCTCAGCCGTTTATTACAGCCGTTAAACTGTTTTAAAGTCACCATTGGCCTCATGGTGAATTCCCTGAGAGGTTTCCTTCCTCTCCAGCAACTGATTTCGGAAGGACTCCTTTTTATTTCTAGTGACTGATTTATATTTGTAGTGACAGTGATATTCAATTTCTGCTTTTAAAATTTTACCCATCTATAGGTGCCCTATATACTGCTTGATTTAGGAACCTTACAGATAATTGCATGTGTGGGGTACAGAGATTAGGTAGTCATTAAAGAATCGTGTTAAACACAATAATTGCATACAGTCCATGTAACTTATTACGTGACTTGTTAAGAACATTTGTACTCCTGAATTGATTTAGTCTTGCCATAACAAAGGGGTTGAATATGTATTGACTCAAGACATTTCAGCTTTCCATTTTTCATACATTTTAAAAATGTTCTAAAAATATAATTCCACTTTGCCATAATGGAGTGTTGTGTGTAGGCCAGTGACACAACATCTCAATCGAATCCATTTTAAACTCAATTAAGGGGTGTGAATACTTTCTGATTGCACTGTATATCTTAAACGTGCTGTTAAACTCGATACACAGCTAACCTTGATTATACATGGTTATTCAGCCTATATTTATAATTTATACACATCAATTGGAGTACTGTTCAATTATAAATCATTGATGAAATGATGTACTACATTCTTTGTTAGGCCAACATATCAGCACATGCCTACTAGGGCACAATATTTGTCAATATTGAGAAAGAACATGGGATGTATGGATGAGGAGTTTCTGTCCTGAATGCAATATTCAGAATTAAAAGTATGAAATAAAACCCCTAAGCTAACATATGGAATTGTTATAAGATGGTCATACCAAGGATCATTTATAGTAGCTATTTGGTTTTGAATTTTAGGACTTTAGGTATAAAAAAAAACATTGAATTTGGCCATGCTGTTATTAGTCCATAGAAATGCACTGAATAACAGATTCACACATGGAAAAACAGATAGTAAAAAATAAATCAAAAGGAAGTTTGTATTAAAGTGTCTGTCCGATATCTGAGAGATATAAGAAAGATCAGGATTTTTTTACACATATTTAACCCCCTTTTTTCTACACTAAACTACTTCCATATACACCGAGTATACAATACATTAAGAACACCTGCTCTTTCCGTGACATGGACTGACCAGGTGAATCCAGGTTAAAGAAGGATTTTTAAGCCTTGAGACAATTGAGACAATTGAGACAAACATTTTTAATGCCTTTGAATGGGGTATGGTAGTAGGTGCCAGGTGCACCGGTTTGTGTCAAGATCTGCAAAGCGGCTGGGTTTTTTCATGTGTGAATCAAGAATGGTCCAGCACCCAAAGGACATTTAGCCAACTTTCTACAATTTTGGGAAGCATCGAAGTCAACATGGGCCAACATCCCTGTGGAACGCTTTTGATGAATTCAGGGTGTTCTGAGGGTTGCAACTCAATATTTTCCTTATTTCCTAATGTTTGGTATTCGCAGTGTATAATTCCATATAAAACATTTTTAACTGGTACCAGGCTACCTTCGGACGGATTGTGAGGCTTGTGGGGGTGTAGAGCAACACGGAGAACACCATCTCCTTCAAATGCTACAGACGTTTTCATGAGAAGTATCCTGGACTGTCAAACACCGCTGTAGCTCGGCCACCTTCCACTGCAGATGCGAAAGGCCTACATTGGCGGATGTGGTGATTTGAGATGTGAAAGGCCTACATTGGCGGATGTGGTGATTTGATATGTGAAAGGCCTACATTGGCGGATGTGGTGATTTGAGATACTTTTCAATCTTCGATTCTAGTGTGTGAAAGCCTGTTAAGAATTCCTATAGAAATTAGGAGTCCAAATACTAGTTTAATAACATTTCTAGTTGAGTTGCTTCGGTTATGGGTCACCAACCCAGTGGTGTTTTTGTTGTTGTTAGGGTGTAGATCACCTTTACTATTGCAGAGAGATTGTGGCTTCTTTCAATGTAATTGTCTGTGTCATTTGCATGACCCATATATTTTTAAGTAAATACTGTATATATATATCTATTTATATATATATATATTATATATATATATATATATATATATATATATGTTTTATATATATATACAGTTTTATATATATACACAGTACCAAAAATTTGGAAACACCTACTCAATCAAGGGATTTTCTTAATTGTTTTACTATTTTCTACATTGTAGAATAATAGTGAAGACATCAAAACTATGAAGTAACACACATGGATTCCTTTAGTAACCCAAAAAGTGTTAAACAAATAAAAATATATTTCATATGTGAGATTCTTCAAAGTAGCCACCATTTGCCTTGATGACAGCTTTGCACACTCTTGGCATCCTCTCAACCAGCTTCATGAGCTAGTCACCTGGAATGCATTTCAATGAACTGTTTTGCCTTTGTGGAATTGTTTCCCTTGTAAATGTGTTTGAGCCAATCACTTGTGTTGTGACAAGATAGGGGTGGTATACAGAAAATAGCCCTATTTGGGCCAAGACCAAGTCCATATTATGGCAAAAACAGCTCAAACAAGCAGTCCATCATTACTTTAAGAAATGAAGGTCAGTCAATGCGGAACATAGAACTTTTCAAGTTTGGTTGCAAAAATCATCAAGGGCTATGATGAAACTAGCTCTCATGAGGACTGCCACAGGAAAGGAAGACCCACAGTTACCTATGCCACAGAGGATAAGTTCATTAGAGTTACCAGCCTCAGAAATGAAATCCCATATAAATTCTTCACAGAATTCAAGTAACAGACATCTCAACATCAATTGTTCAGAAGAAACTGCGTGAATCATGCCTTCATTGTCAAATTGCTGCAAAGAAACAACTACTAAAGGACACCAATAATAAGAAGAGACTTGCTTGGGACAAGAAACACAAGAAATGGACATTAGACCTGTGGAAATCTTTCCTTTGGTCTGATGAGTCCAAATATGAGATTTGTGAGTCTTTGTGAGATGGAGATTAGCTGAACAAATGATATCTGCATGTGTGATTCCCACCGTGAAGCATAGAGGAGGAGGTGTGATGTGTGGGGCTGCTTTTCTGGTGACACTGTCAGTGATTTATTTCGAATTCAAGGCACACTTAACCAGCATGGCTTCCACATCATTCTGCAGCGATACGCAATCCCATATGGTTTGCACTTAGTGGGACTATCATTTATTTTTCAACAGGACAATGACCCAACACACCTCCAGGCTGTGTAAGGGCTATTTGACCAAGAAGGAAAGTGATGGAGTGCTGCATCAGATGACCTGGTCTCCACAATCACAATCACTCATCCACAATGGTTTGGGATGAGTTGGACCGCTGAGTGAAGGAAAGCAGCCAACAAGTGCTCAGAATATGTGGGAACTCCTTCAAGACTGTTGGAAAAGCATTCTTCATGAAGCTGGTTGAGAGAATGCCAAGAGTGTGCAAAGCTGTCATCAAGGCAAAGGGTGGCTACTTTGAAGAATCTCAAATATAAAATATATTATGATTTGTTTAATACTTTTTTGGTTACTACATGATTCCATATGTGCTATTTCATAGTGTGGATGTCTTCATTATTATCTTACAAAGTAGACAATTGTCAAAATAAAGAAAAACCCTTGAGTGAGTAGTGTGTCCAAACTTTTGACTGGTATTGTATGTATGCATTTTTCATATATATTTTCCTTTATTATTTTCAGTAACCCTACCACCCTAATGGACAGCAACACTTAGGGGTCTACTTCCAGTTTATACATACTATATACATTTGATAGACACGGTATATTTTACGTTAGTTATATTTTGTATGTTTTTAGTCCCAACCTTGAGCTCAAACAAGTAGTGATTTATTTATGATGTAAATTAACATGAAGCCTATGAGTTTTGGCATTAAGGTGAAATTCGATTTCCTATTGGCTTATCACTACTTTTAGCCTACATTATTAGCTTATATATCAATAGATCGAGCCTACTGGTTAGGCCTTTTAGCCATCCATTTGTTGTATTTTAAGATATTAGACTACCAATGTGTTTTGTTTTGTTTTGAATCATTATTTTTGTTGTCACATTTCCTCATTCTCCCCATTCTATTTCTAAGTCCTCAGTGGTAACCCTCCTGATGTGTCACATCAAGAAGTTCCGTCCCGCTAACAGTAGCACAGCACCATACCAATTCTACAGTCTAATGGTTGTATTGAGTTGCTCCGAGAGAAAAGGACCCGGGCGCGTGTTGGACAACACAAGGCGGCAGTCCATTCAGCGAGAGGAGAGCTCCTTCTTAATAAACACATACAAAAATCAATAGTATCATAACAGCTGATATTTATTATTCATTAATAACGAGTTTTACAGGCCTGAAACCATCCGCTGAACACAAGGGAGAGCACTGGAACCCCTAACATTTTCTGTACTGACAATCTCTGGCCCCTATCGGACTTCGGCATCCGGTTGAACTAGTTTGGACACATCTGGATTATATACACACACCTGTCTATCTGGAAAGGAGGTGTCAAAAATAAATTATAAACTGGGTGGTTCGATCCCCGATCGCTGATTGGCTGACATCTGTTGTATAACAGACCGTATAACACTGGTATGACAAAACATTTATTTGTATTGCTCTAATTACGTTGGTAAACAGTTTATAATAGCAATAAGGCACTTCGTGGGTCTGTGATATATGGCTGATATACCACGGCTAAAAGATGTGTCCAGGCACTCAGAGTAAAGAACAGCCATTAGCCGTGGTATATTGGCCATATACCACACCCCTTCGTGCATTATTGCTTAATTAGAAGCTGATATTTATAATTTATTGATTTATTTATTAGGCAGATTATATTAACTTAAATTGTTGCAGAGATCTTTAAATCCTCAGCATTCCTCTAAATGTAGTTTTGCTTCAGAGTCAAGTATTATCGGCCTAAATCATATGCATCAACGAATAACTTATCTCTTAAAAATATTTAATGGTGTCATCCACAGTTTACCTAAATATTTGTTTTATGTTTGTAAATAATTAAAAGCGTACTTGGTCTGATGGCCTCCCGTTTTTTTTGTTATGAAACCCTTAAGGCCACAGTTTATGACAAGACTCGGTCTCATTTAAAGTTTTCTGAGGTGCGAGGAATAATAGTAACCATTTTTCAAAAGGTTCGAGTTTGTATTTTGCTTTTGGTACTAGGGAAAAGTGAAACGTAGGCAAATCATTTGGTAGTGATAATATTATAGGCCTAATCTAGACTCGATCATGTATTCCCTCCCCATTATGGCTTATTCTAAATGTTATTTCTCATTGAAACAAATCAATATAAACAAAAACAAAATCTGAATCAGAATGTATCATAATATATTAATCATTGTTCAATATCGAATGGAATCATTCATACGCTCAATTGATTTGATCATTGACGTAGTCGTCATCAAGTTCTGTCCACCACCAAAATCAGAAACAGATTTAAATTGTTCCACTCTAGAACTGATCCGTCAACCTCCCATCACGAGAGTGTTCTCTCATTTCAAAGCACCAGCTGCTTTCCATTCTAGCAGACGAACAGACATCGAATGGAGATTGTTGATATATTTACCCCAAAATAACTTATAGGAGAAGATGAGGTAAAACGTGCATGGTTTATTTTAGTTTCTGTCGCTTACACAGACACATTAAAGCACATATTCACAAATATACGTTGTATTGTAAATAAATTAAGTTCAAATAAATAAGTTAATAAAAAGAAACCTAACTAAGTAAAATTGTGAAAATATAAATAAGTGAACAATTGCTCATGTTTAAAATATCTACAAAGTGCATTGAACTCAGGGAATGCAATGTAACCATTATTTCCATCCATGGCCCAATAATGATAATAATAATAATAATAACACAAATATTTTCGTTTCCATGTGAGGACAGAAAAGGGCAGTTTTACAACGTAATTATTCTAAATAATTTGATTGTCAAAGCATCATTGCAGTGAAATTAGTACAGACATACACCATGTTTAGCCGACATATCTGTGAGTCATCTAATTCAACCATAACTTTGTGGGGAAAAAATAAAAACGAATAAACGATTATTTTTGTGTGTTTTATACTCATACAGTCCAAAATGACCATGAATGTGCCAACACTAGGGTAATGAGGTAGACACAGAGAAGTATACTGTGTATGTCCGCGTGTACGTGCGTTTGCCCGTGTGTATGCTCTCTTATTGCAATGCATTCAGATGGGTTTTCAGAACTATAAATTCACACATAACGCCCTATGAGTAAACCATGCAATGGATTACAGTAATACCCCCGTGTTACGGAGAGGCAACCATCTCTGAGACACATAATGATGACAACATTAAGCCCTAAGCATCTTCTGCAAACAACAATTTGACTATTAACATTTTTTTTTAAATAACGAACTAGATGCGCTCTTCACACAAACAGGTGCAATGTATTCACAAAAATGTACAATGATAAATATAAAACAGTTATTCTGACTCAAGAGAATAATAACAAGTATTATTCGATTTCAATTTTTTTGTACAATAATTGCCACGAGTTAAGAGGTGGGTTTTCTCTTTTCCGACTCAAGAGTATGATGACTTCGATCTCCTGTTTCACTGTTATTGTATTCGTCGATATGTTGAGTTTTAAATGTCAAAAGTTATAGCCTACGTTTTGCCCCGGGGGATATTGGTTTTCAAGTCTTTATCCAATTCAAAGGAGCGAAGCGCATCTTGTCTGCCAGCCTCGATTGGCCACATTAGCCGTGTGCCGATTTGTTTCTGATTTGTCTATTCGATGAAAGTTTTGCTCTGCCTTTGGCCTAGTGTGTTGCAGAGAACTTCATCCTTTTCTGCTTTTGCCTTTGATTGCAAAACCACACCCTGACCACGTTCTTTTTGAGGTCCAGTTTCTCGGCTATCGCTGCAATCTTCTCTGACGAGGGCCTTGGCTGCACAGCGAAATATGCCTCTAAAGAGCGCTTCTCCGGAGCAGCGATGGAGGTACGTTTTCTCTTCTTGTCTCCTCCGTTGAAAATCTCCGGCTTGGTCATTTTCTCCCGCTGCGCCCTCTCTGCCTCCTCCAGCCAAGCTTCCAGGATGGGTTTTAGGGCCACCATGTTATTATGAGACAAGGTGAGGGACTCGAACCGGCAAATCGTGCTCTGACTGAGGCAACCAACCCCAGGGATTTTAAGGTTCGCCAGGGCCGAGCCCACATCCGCCTGCGTCACCCCCAGCTTGATCCGCCTCTGCTTGAACCGCTCTGCGAAGGACTCCAGCTCCCTGGGGTCTGGCTCTGAGTCCCCCCCGCCGCCCAGTGAGGTGTGCGAACCCATGCTGTGGGGGTGCATGTTCATGGCCTGTTGATGATGATGGTGGTGTTGCATGTGGTTGATTGCGGACATGTGGGCGTGCGGATGGGAGGCCGTGGAGCAGACATCAGAGCCGGGCATTCCTCCCAGGGAGATGGACATGCCGGGGGTCAGGTGGTCCAGAAGGTCGCCATCCAGGCCCTGAGAGCCCTGGTGATGTGGGTGGTGGTGGTGGTGCGAGGTGAGCACGGATGGGTGATGGAGGTGGGCCGAGGACGAGGTGGGGGTACAGGTCATGCTGGTCATGGTGGTCATGGTGTGGTAAGTCGCGTCTGGCTTGTAAGGATGGCTCTTTGCGATATCCACCGCTGCCAGCGCTTCAGCCCTCTGCAGTAAAGTCTCATCAAAGCCGGCAAAGATGTTGCCCTGCAGCTGTGCGATGGAGAGGAGCAGGGGAAGCAGAGAGGAGACAGGTTATTAATGCTGCCCAAACAGGCAGTTTGTTTTTAAAATGGAAATGCATTACGCAAGAGGTTTGAAATGTTTACCTTTTGTGGAAAGACTATAAATTACATTATCCACAATAAGCAATTTATCATCCATAATTTCAAATCGTTAAGTTAATGTAATGTACCAATACATGACCATAAGCCCAACTATTCATATGCCCAAATCCTCAACAGCACCATCACTTTTGATTATTCGTTAATAATGAATATTTCAATCCTCTTCAATAATTTCTCTGCACCATGGAATGAGACGAATTTGACATGAGACTGACTGGAAACATTATATTAACAATACGATATTGATAATGCATGGTTTTCGTGTAAATACAAAGCATTTAGCAAGTTGTTTTACACAATTCCACATGTTCTATTCTCCCCTCGAATTTATATTGATTATTGCATTGTTGGATTTAGAGCTAGCAAGAAGGGCATTTCACTGTACTTGTGCACCTGGCATTAAAACGTTAAGGCTATGAGACTATACCTTTCATTCGTGATAATTGGATAATTTGAATGTCAAGTAACTCACCGAGTGAGTGGGCATGCATGCCCTCCGGATGGCCTCCGAGCTCGATTGAAGAGGGGTGTATTTCGGCTCGTGCAGTATGGGATGCATACTGAAAGGTTGTTTGCTGTTCATTGACATCATGATTGCAGAAGTTAGTGAGGGCCGTTTTCCGTCTTCCTCGTTTGGCTCCGTGATGGTCCGTTGTCACTAGAAACGTCTCAGGATTAAACAAATTGATATAATTGTTGGTTGTTTGAGGGTGATGGTAGTGCTGCTAACGATGACAGGTTTAAACCTCCTGCCTGCTCCCCTGTAGGTCTCTTTCTATCCGTTCGGACTCCTCCGCTTTTGGCTTTAGTATGGATGCTACCTAGCAGCCACCTAAAATATAACGCTGTGTTACTGGCCCCGCCCCAACGGTGGGTCATCACCCCCTCCTTTCCCCATTGTCTCCAAATGTTATTGGGAATTGTGTATTTAACCACGCCTCTTGAGTGAAAACCACCACCCACTACGAGGCGATGATTGGAAGTTTGATTTTGACAGGTGCAATGGCTGGTTCTCAGACCGACAACACGCTTTGTGCAGATTGCTGTGCTTTCTATTGGATCCGTTGACATTTATTCGATGTCCTAATTTCTGTCATAACTTTGTAATAGGCTTTTTTTTCAATGAACATTCGATGGTCTAACGACATTTTTTTGCCTTTGCTGAAACAAAAAAACTCCAAAGTGATACCTGAAATTAAATATAAATAATAGCCAGCAGTGAAATAACTCCAGTGAACAGTGTATTCAGACAAGCTTCTGTTAAAGTTAAATTATGAATTGATGGACGACCAAACAATAATCCTCCCTGACACCATTCCCTTTTCTTTTCTAGCAATTAATACATACATTAATCATAGTTAATTTACTTTGTGGTGCAAACCACAATATCCCCAATTAAAGAATAAACAGGTCAGAATGGATATGAAGCACAGGGAGGATGATGAAATATGTACTGTTTTTACCGCAGGTCAACAGAGCAAGTGCTGTCAATCACAGCCTATATCAGCCAGGCTGAGGAGATAGTGATGGAGATGGACCACCACTCTAGGCATGGTTCCCCATGCCCATGTCTGCCCCACACTGTTGGGCAGGGCTCTCCTAGAAACCCCCATCACAGATGTGGGGCTGGGGGCTTTCTTCCTGACATTTTCTCTTATAAACATCATGTCAATGTTGAATAGTTATAGATTTTATAGAAAGTTCTGGTTCTAATGGGTTGAGCCACCCAAAAGGTACAAATTGGATGTCTCCATCCGCAACATTTCAAGCTAGCTTACACTCACCCCCTTTAAACCCACTGCACAGCGACCCCAGCTGTCAAGCTGAGCCCAACTGCTCATCCGAGTCACCACTGTTACAGAAGTCACACGCTGCTTGCTAAGCAAGTACCACTTCCTCCTGAGATGGCTCACACTGAAACCAGGACCTCTGCCCTGCTTGCAGGGTTGTATAGGTCTCTTTCTAAATGTGATCCATTACAGTTACAAGTTACCTGTCCAAAATTGTATTCAGTAACTTAACTTTTGTATTACCCAAACTCTGGCACATAATCTGATTAGTTTCAGTTACTTTTAGATTACTTTCTTACTAAGAGTCATTAGAATACAAAAATACTTTAAAGTACTACTCAAGTAGTTTTTTTGGGTATCTGTACTTTAATTTACTATTTACATTTTTGCCAACTTTTACTTTTACTTCACTACCATTACTAAAGAAAATAATGTAATTTTTACTCCATACATTTACTCGTTACCTGTTGACAGGAAAATGGTCCAATTCACACACTTATCAAGAGAACATCCCTGGTCATCTCTGCTGCCTCTGTTCTGGCAGACTCACTAAACACAAATGCTTTGCTTGTAAATTATGTCTGAGTGTTGGAGTGTGCCCCTGGCTATCTGTCTAAAAAAAGAAGACAATTGTGCTGTCTGGTTTGCTTAATATGAGTCATTTGAAATGGTTTATACTTTTACTTTTGATACTTAAGTACATTTTAGCACTTCCATTTACTTTTGATACTTATGTATATTTAAAACCAAATACTTTTAGACTTTTACTCAAGTAATATTTTACTGGATGACTTTCCCTTTTACTTTTACTAGTCATTTCCTATTACTTTTACTCAAGTATGACAATTGAATACTTTTTCCACCACTGATAATAATGAATATCAACAATTGAATTACATCTATTTCATATTTTACATATCTGGTCATATATTGATGTTGCATTTAACTTCATGGGTTAGGTATGTTTCTAACCCATTGCTTTCTCCTTCAATACAGACAATAATATGATTAGGATATCTTTACAATTAAAACCAAAGTCTGTCAGATTTCCAGTCATTACAATTGATTAAATACCCCTTGATCTTCAAGAATATGACTTGGAAACATTGATCAGAAAAATGATTTAACATGAAGATAACCGCAAACCTACGGACTTATTAGCCTACTCTGTTGTTTATGTTTTTGTTGTCATAGAGGACTGATTGGGCCAATCGCATCAAAGCAATGTTAAAATTATCGCCGGCCTATTGTGTACGTTTTTCTTGGTGACACTTTCATATCTCGATAATTTCAGCTGTTGAAGTCTAGCCTATTAAAAGTGTACAAGTTTGAGCAGGCATGTTAGGCCAGTGGAACAAATACTGAATCAGCACAAATTGTATTGAGCAATTAAAAGCCCCACTCGTGGTCTTTTGAAATTAAACTTGTTTTTGACAGTATGTGGAGCACAACACCACAGAGTTTAGAAGAGAGGAAATCCCTCAAACTTGTATTCCGTGTAGGCTGGGATCCACACTATGCAGCAACACATTTTTCACTGGCTGTCCACGGGTCGCAAAAACAATGATTGATAGGCAATGATTGATAGGCACTTCTTTAATGAAATTGTTGGGTTACATAGGCTACATTTATACATTTGTAAACAGCCATTCACAACATCCACAATCCATAAAGGCGCGTATAATTGAGAGAGCCACAGTGTGATTCACATCAATGCTATGTAGATATCAATAAAAGGCCAGGTGATATCTGTATCTCCTGTATGCTACAACATTGCTGTCACCCTTACCTGCAAGCTTTAATGCCGTCCATGCCATCCCTAGGAGGGGTGCATCACTTGAGTGGGTTGAGTCACTGACGTAGTCTTCCTGTCTGAGTTGGCGCCCCCCCCTTGGGTTGTGCCGTGGTGGAGATCTTTGTGGGCTATACTTGGCCTTGTCTCAGGATGGTAAGTTGGTGGTTGAAGATATCCCTCTAGTGGTGTGGGGGCTGTGCTTTGGCAAAGTGGGTGGGGTTATATCCTGCCTGTTTGGCCCTGTCTGGGGGTATCATCGGATGGGGCCACAGTGTCTCCTGACTCCTCCTGTCTCAGCCTCCAGTATTTATGCTGCAGTAGTTTATGTGTCGGGGGGATAGGGTCAGTCTGTTATACAGTGGGGCAAAAAAGTATTTAGTCAGCCACAAATTGTGCAAGTTCTCCCACTTAAAAAGATGAGAGAGGCCTGTAATTTTCATCATAGGTACACTTCAACTATGACAGACAAAATGAGAAAAAGAAATCCAGAAAATCACATTGTAGGATTTTTAATGAATTTATTTGCAAATTATGGGGTAAAATAAGTATTTGGTCAATAACAAAAGTTTATCTCAATACTTTGTTATATACCCTTCATTGGCATTGACAGAGGTCAAATGTTTTTTGTAAGTCTTCACAAGGTTTTCACACACTGTTGCTCGTATTTTGGCCCATTCCTCCTTGCAGATCTCCTCTAGAGCAGTGATGTTTTGGGGCTGTTGCTGGGCAACACGGACTTTCAACTCCCTCCAAAGATTTTCTATGGGGTTGAGATCTGGAGACTGGCTAGGCCACTCCAGGACCTTGAAATGCTTCTTATGAAGCCACTCCTTCGTTGCCCGGGCGGTGTGTTTGGGATCATTGTCATGCTGAAAGACCCAGCCACGTTTCATCTTCAATGCCCTTGCTGATGGAAGAAGGTTTTCACTCAAAATCTCACGATACATGGCCCAATTCATTCTTTCCTTTACACAGATCAGTCGTCCAGGTCCCTTTGCAGAAAAACAGCCCCAAAGCATGATGTTTCCACCCCCATGCTTCACAGTAGGTATGGTGTTCTTTGAATGCAACTCAGCATTCTTTGTCCTCCAAACACGACGAGTTGAGTTTTTACCAAAAAGTTCTATTTTGGTTTCATCTGACCATATGGCATTCTCCCAATCTTCTTCTGGATCATCCAAATGCTCTCTAGCAAACTTCAGACGGGCCTGGACATGTACTGTCTTAAGCAGGGGGACACGTCTGGCACTGCAGGATTTGAGTCCCTGGCGGCGTAGTGTGTTATTGATGGTAGGCTTTGTTACTTTGGTCCCAGCTCTCTGCAGGTCATTCACTAGATCCCCCCGTGTGGTTCTGGGATTTTTGCTCACCGTTCTAGTGATCATTTTTACCCCACGGGGTGAGATCTTGCGTGGAGCCCCAGATCGAGGGAGATTATCAGTGGTCTTGTATATCTTCCATTTCCTAATAATTGCTCCCACAGTTGATTTCTTCAAACCAAGCTGCTTACCTATTGCAGATTCAGTCTTCCCAGCCTGGTGCACGTATACAATTTTGTTTCTGGTGTCCTTTGACAGCTCTTTGGTCTTGGCCATAGTGGAGTTTGGAGTGTGACTGTGAGGTTGTGGACAGGTGACTTTTATACTGATAACAAGTTCAAACAGGTGCCATTAATACAGGTAACAAGTGGAGGACAGAGGAGCTACAGCTACAGAGCTACAGAGCTACAAGTTACAGGTCTGTGAGAGCCAGAAATCTTGCTTGTTTGTAGGTGACCAACTGTAAATACATTTTATTTGATTTAATTCAAGTTGGATGCATAACCTTTAGATGCCAACAGTAGTCTCACCATTGGAAGACCTAGTTAGTACTGTAGCCTTCTGTAAAGGTTTTCCTCCTCTTCAGATGAAGAGGAGGTGTAGCAAGGATCGGACCAAGATGCGGCGTGGTAAGTGTCCATGGTTGTTTATTTAAAAACATAAACTGAACACTCAATGAATACAAAACAATAAACGTGAACAAAACCCAAACAGTACTGTGTGGCGAACAAACACAGACACGGAAACAATCACCCACAAAACAACAGTGAATCCCAGGCTACCTAAGTATGATTCTCAATCAGAGACAACTAACGACACCTGCCTCTGATTGAGAACCATACTAGGCCGAACACAGAAAACCAACCTAGAAACACAAAACATAGAATGCCCACCCAACTCACGTCCTGACCAACTAAAACAAACAAATAACACAAGAACTAGGGTCAGAACGTGACACCTTCAAAAACCTATTCCTGCTCATTTCCTGCAATCCATTAAACCCATTTGGTCTGTATGGTCTCTGACTTGTGGTCAGACTAGCTCAGGTGGAACAAACTTAAACTTGCACCTTTTTTCAATGCTGATTTGAATGTCATTGTGAAATATTTTTATTTACTTAACCTTTATTTAACTAGGCAAGTCAGGTAAGAACAAATTCTTATTTACAATGACGGCCTAGGAACAGTGGGTTAACTGTCTTGTTCAGGGAAAGGTGTCATCGTGTCTTTTTTGCACACATACTTTCTGAATTTCAAAGTAATCTAAGAAGTAATCCTATAGGTTTTCAAAAGTATCTGTAATCCAAATACAATAATTTTAGCTGGTAATGTAAAGGATTATAGTTGCAGTTTTTTTCTAGCCCATTACAAGCAAGGCAATCAGTTGCTCCCCAACCCTGCTTGCTAGCACACATGACCGGCCTCCTGAAGGGTCTTACCAGTCAGCGCCATGTGAAAAGCTAGCTATTTGCTGCCGCAAGTAGGGACACTACAGGCTGAGGAGTACGTTTCACACATCCACATGTGCTAAATTCACCCCTCAAACTGTAGAGCCGAGTCATGGCACCATTGTATATCAAGTTCATCCAGAACATTTCAAGCTAGCTGTGGAGTGAGCTTATGGTACATTCTTAACTCTCTTACTTTTGCATAGAAATTAAATGCTGAAATGGTACTTTACAGTAATTGTAGTTAGTGAAACAAGTGAAACAAGTTAGTGAAACAAGTGTCACAAAGTGCCATTTGATTCCAGGTACCAGTAGTGAAAGTGCAACAAGAAGTGTTACTATATTATTATAAATCAGCGATGAAGCTTTATCAGGGTGTTGAGATAGCATGGTCGCTCAAACTGGGGATCTGAAACCCCAGGCGTGTTTTGTGTGTTTCTCTCTCTCTCTCTCTCTCTCTCTCTCTCTCTCTCTCTCTCTCTCTGTGTGTGTGTGTGCGTGTGTGCGTGTATGTGTGCATGCATGTGTGTATGTGTGTGTCAGTGAGACACAGAGGGAACTGTGAAACCCAAGCCCTGTCAAAGCGGAGGCCCCACAATAGGCAAAGGAGTCTCGTTGACTGTGAGTCAGAAACAGAAACCTGAGCATGGTGATGGTGTCAGGGTGTAGCAGGCTCAGGCTGCAGCCATTATTCCCCAGCAAACGCCTGGCTCTCCTCTCCTCAGTGGCAGGACCGCGGCACCCTCTCATCAAATATACATCAGCTCAACTGGGAGAGGCACTCCTCTGGGACAAACAGACAGATACTGTAGGCAGTGGACCGTGGGCTGCAGATGTAGCGGAGCAGACAGACGGACAGGGAGAGAGGGATAGACTGATGGACAATCAGAGAGAGAGAGTGACATAAAAGACAGAAACACACAGTAAATTAAAAGATACATTGATTCTCATAAAGGAGCAGAGAAACAGGCATGCAGACAAGCAAACAGAAGAGACATACAGAAAGACACATACATAGAGAGAGAGAGACATAGAGAGAGAGACAGACAGACAGACAGAAGAAAAAAAACTACACAAGAATGTGCACATTTACAGTACCAGTCAAAAGTTTGGACACACCTACTTACTCAAGGTTTTTCTTTATTTTTTAAAACTATTTTCTACATTGTAGAATAATAGTGAAGGTATCAAAACTATGAAATAATACATATGGAATCATGTAGTAACCAAAGAAGTGTTAAAAAAAAAAGTTTTATATTTTAGATTCTTCAAAGTAGCCACCCTTTGCCTTGAATACAGCTTTACATAACAGTCTTGAAGGAGTTCCCACATATGCTGAGCACTTATTGTCTGCTTTTCCTTCACTTTGCGGTCCAACTAATCCTTAGCCATCACAATTGGGTTGAGGTCGGGTGATTGTGGAGTCCAGGTCATCTGATGCAGCACTCCATCACTCTCCTTCTTGGTCAAATAGCCCTTACACAGCCTGGAGGTGTGTTGAGTCATTGTCCTGTTGAAAAAGAAATGATAGTCCCTGTCACGACTTCCACCAAAGTCGTTTCCTCTCCTTGTTCGGGTGGCGTTCAGCGCTAGGCGTCACCAGTCTTCTAGCCATCCGGCTACTACCTAGTTCTACTCTCCTGTGTCTGACTTCCCTGCCACCAGTTATGCACACCTTTACAGAATTCCATACCACCATATGGAGTCAGCAGGAGCAGGTGCCCCTGGTATAGGGGTCGAGGAGCGCGTCCAGGAGCAAGCGGCGATAATCCACCATCTCGGCGCCACCATGGACCTCGTTGTCCAAACCATGGACCGCTGGGAGAGACATGGAATTCCTCCAGCACCTCACCCAGCACAACCAGGGTCTCCACTACTCGCCTCCCCTTCACCCGGTCCAAGTGGAATTTGTCTCGCCCTTCCCCGGGAGTACGATAGGACGGCTGCACGCTGCCAGGGTTTCCTATTGCAGCTAGAGCTCTACCTGGCAACCGTCCACCCGGCTCCTTTGGGCCATGAGAAGGTGTCCGCCCTCGTCTCGTGTCTCTCAGGGAAAGCTCTGGAGTGGGCCAACGCCGTGTGGGGAGAAGGAGACGCGGCGCTGGACCATTTCGAGGATTTCATCTGCCGTTTCCGGGCAGCCTTCGACCACCCGCCCGATGGTAGAGTGGCGGGTGAACGTCTCTACCACCTGAGGCAGGGGACAAGGAGCATCCAGGAGTTCGCCATGGAATTCGGACCCTGGCCGCCGGCGCGGGATGGAGCGACATGGCCCTGATCGACCACAATCGCTGCAGTTTGCGCAAAAAAGTCTGTTGGGAGTTGGCATGCAGGGACACCACCCTCACCTTCGACCAGCTGGTGGACCTGTCTATTCGGTTGGATAACCTGCTGGCTACCCGCGCACGTCCAGAGCGGGGTCTGTCGGATCGATACCCCAGCACCACCTCTCCAATGCCCATGGAGCTGGGAGGTGCTGTGTGCAGGGAGACCGGAGGAGGTTCCGTCTCGTGCACCATCTGTGACCGCAGAGGTCACATTGCTGGTCGGTGCCGGGTTGGTTCCTCTGGGGATCGAGGCAGTAGGCAGGGAACTCTGGTGTCCCCCCCATTCTCACCCAGAGCCCTCTGTTGCACACATGTTTTTGTATGTCACTTTTCCTGAATTTTCCCCGCATTCCCAGCATAAGGCGCTCGTCGATTCAGGTGCGGCTGGGAACTTTACAGACAAATTGTTCGCCCTTAGTTTAGAGATCCCCATTGTTCCCGTGGATTTGACCTTCCTCGTTCATGCCTTAGAAGGTCGACCCTTAGGGTCAGGGTTGATTAGGGAGGCCACCGCTCCCCTGGGCATGGTGATGCAGGGGGATCACAAGGAGAGAATCAGTCTCTTTCTTATTGACTCTCCTGCGTTTCCCGTTGTGCTAGGTCTACCCTGGTTACCCAGTCACGACCACACTGTTTGGTGGCAACAGAGGGCTCTCACGGGGTGGTCGCGAGAGTGCTCGGGTAGATGTCTAGGGGTTTCCGGTGCTACTACGGTGGAGAGTCATCTCCTGGTAGACGCCGCACTTCACAGGAGTCACGTGTATCCCCTGTCACAGGCGGAGATGGCGGCTATGGAAACATATGTCTCCGAATCCCTACGTCAGGGGTACATTCGGTCCCCCACTTTACCCGCCTCCTCGAGTTTCTTTTTTTGTGAAGAAGGAGGGAGGTCTGCGCCCGTGTATTGACTATCGAGGTCTTAACCAGATTACTGTTAGGTACAGTTACCCGCTACCTCTCATAGCCACAGTGATTGAGTCAATGCACGGGGCGCGTATCTTCACCAAACTAGATCTCAGGAGTGATTACAACCTGGTGCGTATCCGGGAGGGAGACGAGTGGAAGACGGCTTTCAGTACTACCTCAGGGCATTTTGAGTACCTCGTCATGCCGTACGGGTAGATGAATGCTCCATCAGACTTCCAAGCCTTTGTAGACAAGATTTTCAGGGACCTGCACGGGCAGGGTGTAGTGGTGTATATTGATGACATTCTGATATACTCCGCTGCATGTGCCGAGCATGTGTCTCTGGTGCGCAAAGGTGCTTGGTCGACTGTTGGAGCATGACCTGTTTGTCAAGGCTGAGAAATGCCTGTTCTTCCAACAGTCCGTCTCCTTCCTAGGGTACCGCATTTCCACCTCAGGGGTGGAGATGGAGTGTGACTGCATTTCAGCCGTGCGTAAATGGCCGACTCCCACCACAGTAAAGGAGGTGCAGTGGTTTCTAGGGTTTGCCAATTACTACCAGAGGTTTATCCGGGGTTTTGGTCAGGTGGCGGCTCCCATTACCTCACTGCTGAAGGGGGGACCGGTACGTTTGCAGTGGTCGGCTGAGGCGGACAGGGCTTTTGGTCACCTGACGGCTCTGTTTACCTCAGCTCCCGTGCTGGCTCATCCAGATACCTCTTTGGCGTTCATAGTGGAGGTGGACGCGTCCGAGGCTGGGATAGGAGCCATGCTTTCTCAGTGCTCGGGTACGCCACCAAAGCTCCGCCTCTGTACCTTCTTCTTGAGGAAGCTCAGCCCGGCGGAGCAAATCTATGATGTGGGGGACGGGAGCTGTTGGCTGTCGTAAAGGCCCTGAATGGGTGGAGACATTAGCTTGAGGGGGCTCAACACTTTTCTCATCTGGCCTGACCACCGCAATCTGGAGTACATACGGGCGGCGAGGAGACAGAACCCTCACCAGGCAATGTGGGCCATGTTTTTCACCCGTTTTGTTTTCACCCTCTCTTACAGACCAGGTTACCAGAACGCCAAGGCAGACACACTGTCCCGGCTGTATGACAGAGAGGAGCAGCCCATGGATCCCATCCCCATTCTCGCAGTATCCTGCCTGGTGGCACGGATAGTGTGGGAGCTGGACGTGGACACTGAGCAGGCGCTACGGGCAAAGCCCACTCCCCTCCAGTGTCCCGGTGGGCGTCTGTACATTCCGTCTGCTGTCCGTGCCCAGCTGACCCTCCTCTGGTCATCCAGGCATCGGTCGGACGGTGCGCTGTCTGAGTGGGAAGTACTGGTGGCCCACTTTGGCTAAGGACATGAGGGTGTATGTTTCCACCTGCTTGGTGTGCACCTAGTGTAAAGCTCCTGGGCACCTGCCCAGAGGTAAGCTCCACCCCTTACCCATTCCACAACGGCCGTGGTTGCACCTGTCAGTGGATTTCCTTACGGATCTTCCGACATAGGGTCTGATCGGGGTCTCCAGTTTACTTCAAGGGTCTGGAGGGTGTTCATGGAACATTTGGGGTCTCGATCAGCCTTTTCTCAGGTTTTCACCCTGCGAGTAACGGATAGGTGTAGAGAGTGAACCAGGATGTGTGTAGGTTTCTGAGGTCTTATTGCCAGGACCAGCCGGGGGAGTGGGCGGCATTTGTGCCCTGGGCAGAGATGGCCCAGAACTCGCTCCGCCACTCCTCCACTAACCTCTCCCCCTTCCAGTGCGTACTGGGGTATCAGCCGGTTCTGGCTCCTTGGCAACAGAGTCAGACCGAGGCTCCTGCGGTGGCCGACTGGTTTTGGCGTGCGGAGGAGACATGGGACGCCGCCCATGTCCACCTTCAGCGCTGTGCTTTGCCAGAAAGCCAGCTCAGGCCGTCACCACAGTGAGGCCGCGGTGTTCGCACAAGGGGACTGGGTCTGGCTCTTGACCCGAAACCTGCCCGTCCGCCTACCCTGCCGGAAGCTGGGTCCGCGGTTTCTGTGGCCATTTAAAGTCCTGAGGAGACTGAATGAGGTGAGTTACAGGTTACAGCTTCCCCCTGATTACCGTATTAACCCCTCGTTCCATGTGACGTCGGGCGAGGGCCTTCAGTACCTCGTGAACTGGGAGAGGTATGGTCCGGAGGAGAGATGCTGGGTTCTGGGGAGGACGTGTTGGACCCTTCAACGCTGCGGGAGTTCCACCATCTCCGTCCGGATCGCCCTGCTCCACGCCCTCCGGGTCATCCCCGAGGCTGGTGTCGGCACGCTGCTGGAGGGGGGTTACTGTCACGACTTCCACCGAAGTCGTTTCTTCGCCTCCACCGGTCTAATGTTCATTGCTTGTGTTTCTTGGTCCAAGCAAGTCTCTTATTATTATTAGTGTCTTTTAGTAGGGGTTTCTTTTTAGCAATTCGACCATGAAGGCCTGATTCACAGTCTCCTCTGAACAGTTGATGTTGAGATGTTACTTGAAATCATGAAGCATTTACTTTGGCTGCAATTTCTGAGACTGGTAACTCAAATTAACTTATCCTCTGCAGCAGAGTTAACCTCTCTGGGATATATGGAACGGTAGCGTCACACCTCAACAACAGCCAGTGAAAGTGCAGGGCGCCAAATTCAAAACAACAGAAACCCATAATTAAAATTCCTCAAACATACAAGTATTTCACACCATTTTAAAGATAAACTTGTTGTAAATCCAGCCACAGTGTCCGATTTCAAAAAGGCTTCACGATGAAAGCACAACAAACGATTATGTTAGGTCAGCACCTAGTCACAGAAAAACACAGCCATTTTTCCAACCAAAGAGAGGAGTCACAAAAAGCAGAAATAGAGATAAAATGAATGTCACGTTCTGACCTTAGTTCTTTTGTTATGTCTTTGTGTTAGTATGGCCAGGGCGTGAGTTGGGTGGGTTGTCTATGTTCGTTTTTCTATGTTGTGTTTTGGGTTTGGCTTGGTTTGTTTCTCAATCAGAGGCAGGTGTCGTTAGTTGTTTCTGATTGAGAATCATACTTAGGTAGCCTTTTCCCACCTGTGTTTCGTGGGTGATTGTTTCCTGTTTTGTTGTTTGTGTCACCATTCAGGACTGTTTCGGTTTTCGTTTCCATTCACTTTGTTATTTTTGTATTGAGTCGTATTCAGTTATTATTAAAATATCATGGACACTTACCACGCTGCATATTGGTCCGTTCCTTGCTACTCCTCCTCAGAAGAGGAAGGGGAAAGCCGTTACAATTAATCACTAACCTTTGATGATCTTCATCAGATGACAGTCATAGGACTTCATGTTACACAATACATGTATATTTTGTTCGATAAAGTTCATATAAAAAAATCTCAGTTAACATTGGCGCGTTACGTTCAGTAGTTCCAAAACATCCGGTGATTTTGCAGAGAGCCACATCAATTTACCGAAATACTCATAATAAACATTGCTAAAAGATACAAGTGTTATGCATGTAATTTTTAGATCCACTTCTCCTTAATGCAACCGCTGTATCAGATTTCAAAAAAGCTTTACCGAAACAGCACACCATGCAATAATCTGAGTACAGCGCTCAGACAACAAAACAAGCCATACAGATCTCCACCATGTTGTGGAGTCAGTAAAAGTCAGAAATAGCATTATAAATATTCACTTACCTTTGATGATCTTCATGAGAATGCACTCCCAGGAATCGCAGTTCCACAATAAATGTTTAATTTGTTCGATAAAGTCCATCATTTATGTCCAAATACCTCCTTTTTGTTTGCGCATTTAGTACACAATCCAAAGTCAAGAGGCGCGGGCAAGTCCAGGCGAAAGTCCCACCTCTGCTATCTTCTGTATAACACCCCTATCTTGTCACAACACAACTGGAGGAAATTGAAATGCATTCCAGGTGACTACCTCATGAAGCTGGTTGAGAGATGCCAAGAGCGTGCAAAGCTGTCATCAAGGCAAAGGGTGGCTACTTTGAAGAATCTCAAATACAAAATATATTTTGATTTGTTTAACACTTGTTTTGGTTCCTACATGATTCCATATGTGTTATTTCATAGTTTGATGTCTTCACTATTATTCTACAATGTAGAAAATAGCAAAAATAAATACAAATCCTTGAATGAGTAGGTTTGTCCAAACTTTTGACTGGTACTGTACTTCATTTGTATTTGTATTCATTATGGATCCCCATTAGCTGCTGCCAAGTCATCAGCTACTCTTCCTGGTGTACAGCAAAATTGAGGCAGTTTGTACAATTTTAAAAACATTACAATACATTCACAGATTTCACAGCACACTGTGTGCACTCAGGCTCCTTCTCCACCTCTACCACATATATACAGTACAAAATCCATGTGTGTATGTTATCTGTGTGTGTGTGTATGCATGTGTCTGTGCCTATGTTTGTGTATCTTCACAGTCCCCGCTGTTCCATAAGGTGCATTTTTATCAGTTTTTTAAATCTAAATTTACTGCTAGCATTAGCTACTTGATGTGGAATAAAGTTCCATGTAGTCATGGCTCTATGTAGTACTGTGTGCCTCCCATAGTCTGCTCTGGACAAGAGGACTGTGAAGAGACCTCTTGTGGCATGTGTTGTGGGGTATTCATGGGTGTCTGAGCTGTGTGCCAGTAGTTCAAACAGACAGCTCGGTGCATTCAACATGTAAAAACCTCTCAATAATACAAGTAGTGAAGAAGTCAATCTCTCCTCCACTTTGAGCCAGGAGAGATTTGATATGCATATCATTAATATTAGCTTTCTATGTACATCCAAGGGCCAGCCGTGCTGCCCTGTTCTGAGCCAATTGCAATTTTCCTAAGTCCCTTTTTCTGGCACCTGACCATATGACTGAACAGTAGTCCAGGTCCGACAAAACTAGGGTCTGTATGACCTGCCCTGTTCATAGTGCTGTTAAGAAGGTAGAGCAGCGCTTTATTATGGACAGACTTCTCCCCATCTTAGCTACTATTGTATCAATATGTTCTGACCATGACAGTTTACCTTCCAGGGTTAATCCAATCACTTTGTTCACCTGAACTTGCTCAATTTCCACATGATTTATTGCAAGATTTAGTTGAGGTTTAGGGTTTAGTGAATGATTTGTCCCAAATACAATGCAGAAATATTTAGGACTAACTTATTCCTTGCCACCCATTCTGAAACTAACTGCAGCTCTTTGTTAAGTGTTGCTGTCATTTCAGTTGCTGTGGTAGCTGAAGTGTATAGGGTTGAGTCATCCTAGACAAACTGGCTTTACTCAAAACCAGTGGCATTTCTTTTGTAAAGATTGAAAAAAGTAAGGGGTCTAGACAGCTGCCCTGGGGAATTCCTGATTCTACCTGGATTATGTTGGAAATGCTTCCATTAAAGAACACCATCTGTGTTCTGTTAGACAGGTAACTCGTTATCCACAATATAGCAGGGGGTGTAAAGTCATAACGCATGTGCTTTTTCCAGCAGCAGACTATGATCGATAATGTCAAATGCCGCACTGAAGTCTAACAAAACAGCCCCCACAATCTTTTTATCATCAATTTCTCTCAGTCAATCATCATTCGTTTGTATAAGTGCTGTGCTTATTGAATGTCCTTCCCTATAAGCACGCTGAAAGTTTGTTGTCAATTTATTTACTGTAAAATTGCATTGTATCTGGTCAAACACAAATTTTTCCAGAAGTTTACTAAGGGTTGGTTACAGGCTGATTGGTAGGCTATTTGAGCCAGTAAAGGGGGCTTTACTATTTTTAGGTAGCGGAATTACTTTTGCTTCCCTTCAAGCCTGGGGGCACACACTTCCTAGTAGGCTTAAATTGAAAATATGGCAAATAGGAGTGGCAATATCTTGCTCTCAGCTGTGAGTTGACTGTATAAATAACCCTTCTAACACCCATCACCTCTCAGCCCCACTGTCAACATCAGAGTGGCAGAGCTTAACACACTGTCACTGATGTTTGGGCAAATAAGCCTGAGGAGGTGGTTGACTGGTGCTAATTGAGTGTTTTCATCTACTAATTCTGGGGCTGGGAATTCTTTGTTTTCACAGCATGGTGGTTCCATGCCCAAAGGAATGTATCTGTGAGGATAGCTGTGGATTGGGGATTTATCTCTGCACTGTGTGTGTGTGTGTGTGTGTGTGTGTGTGTGTGTGTGTGTGTGTGTGTGTGTGTGTGTGTGTGTGTGTGTGTGTGTGTGTGTGTGTGTGCGCGTGCGCGTGTGCGTGTGGACAGAGAGAGGGGGAGAGCTCTGTTCTACACTGTGCTGTTCCTGGTCCTGACTCACACTGCTCTGGCATCTGCTTAAAATACCTAAGTGTTTCTTAATGGGCTCTTAGTATTTTGTCAGCTCACTGTCTCTCTGCCCATTCTCTCTCTCCCTCCCTCCTTCATGGCTTTCACATAGCATAACCACTACAATAACAGTATATTTACTTCCATTTTCATTCTGTTAGCATTTTCTTCTGAAGTATGATCACTATTTTCTAGGGAGTTTTTCTTGGCACCGTGCTTCTACACCTGCATTGCTTGCTGTTTGGGGTTTTAGGCTGGGTTTCTGTACAGCACATTGAGATGTCCGCTGATGTAAGAAGGGCTATATAAATAAATTTGATTTAATATTTTTTTCAGCCATCATTCCATTCCATTCCATAATGGTTGTTTGTGTGTCTGTGTGTATGTGCGTGTGTGTATTTGTATGTGTATATGTGTGTGTGTGCGCATGTGGTTATAGTATGACAGGAGAAGGGTGGGGGCGCAGAGAGGGGCAATACGGCAGCAAAGCTCTCAGCAATGAAGTAAAGACATCGCCACAAGTACATATTTCTTTTACTTTGAGCAAATGGACAAACTCAAAAAGAGCACACACATATACACACTGACACACTCTCACACACGTACCTCTCTTCCCCTTAAACTCCTCCATCTCATTACTTCCCTTTTCATTCTTGTCCCTCTTTTCCCCCTCTTCTTGAAGCAGGCTTAATTATTGATAGTGTATGAAATCTAACGTTGTAGATTGTGACCATTCACCAAATCGGCAGGATCACGTGAGGGGGCTGCTGAGGGGAAGGGGGTGTCTAACCACGCTCTTTAATGTAATTGCCTTTAGGGTTCCTGATAAATATTTTATTGACTGCCAGCACAAATTAATGACACAAAGATTGAAGGGGGCTATTCTTATCTCCCAGAGCAGAGGGAGGTAGAGAAGAGGGAGTGATCCTGTGTATTTGACTTGGCTCCGCAGGTATCGAAGTTGGGCAGCAGGTGCCCCCCGCCCCACTAGGGCTGGTCTCCATGGACAGGCATGTTGGAGATGGGATGGTGAATGAGGGAGGGGTGTGGAGGTGGGGGGGATTGGTGCATGTATACATTTAGGGCAGGGAAAAGCGTGCTACTGTGATGCAGATTTGGGATGGGAGTGAGCGGTTTGGTGATTTGGTCGTAGCCAGTGAGGCTGAAGTACTTTTTGCTTAAGCGATTGTGGTGAGTGGTGATGTCGGGTAGGGGAAGATTGACAGAAATAGGTATTAGTGGAGGGTGTATGGGGGGTCATAAAGCACCCCTTGCCCTAACATGGGACAGGGCTGTACACTGGAATGGAACAGTTAACATGGAAACGTCATTACAAAAAGGTTTGGGGGCAAAAGGGCACTGAAATATTCATGATGTCAGATCTGTAAGCCGACCTGGACAGGATGTACATGCAGTTACAGTATTGGTAGTGTTTTAGTGAAGCAGGATGTTTTAAAGCGCTGGGGAACACAGGAGGGATTCAGGGACATGTCTCACTGGACAGGTCCGCTGTTCTCTCCATTAACCCATCTTCCATCTAACACAGCTGTGTCAAACGTATGGCCCGCTAGGGGGTCCAATCCGGCCACAGTAGTTTGAGTAATTAAAAATAATCTCTCTATTTAAAGTGCATTCGGAAAGTATTCAGGCCCCTTGACTTTTTCCACATTTTGTTACGTTACAGCTTTATTCTGAAATTGATTTTTTTTTTAAATTCCCCTCATCAATCTACACACCAAACTGCATAATGACAAAGCAAAAACTCCCCTGGGGGATCCTGTGTTAAGAGTCAATGTGGAGGAGGTGTTGTTGCCAATTCTCACAGCCTGTGGTCTGCCCATCAGGACCCTGCCTCTGGGACCCTGAAACCTGGTGATCAGAGCCCCCCCATTCTGTTGTGGACCACCCGTGAGAGACTATGAAAGAGTGGAACTGGAACAGGGTTCAGACCATGAGAGGGACAGATATACTGAGTCCCAACACCCTAGAACCTGTCAGAAATATATACAGTGCATTTAGAAAGTATTCAGACTTTTCCACATTTTGTTACGTTACAGCCTTATACTAAAATGCATCAATTTGTTTTTTTCCCTCATCGATCTACACACAATACCCTAGGATGACAAAGCAAAAAAAGTAATTTTTTAATGCTTGCAAATTTATTAAAAATATAAAATGTAATTATTACATTTGCATAAGTATTCAGACCCTTTACTCAGTACTTTGTTGAAGCACATTTGGCAGCAGCTACAACCTCGAGGCTTCTTCGGTATGACGCTACAAGCTTGGCATACCTGTATGAGGGAAGTTTCTCCCATTCTTCTCTATAGAACCTCTCAAGCTCTGTCAGGATGGATGGGGAGCGTCGCTGCACAGCTATTTTCAAGTGTCTCCACATATGTTCGATCGGGTTCAAGTTCGAGCTCTGGCTGGACCACTCAAGGACATTCAGAGACTTGTCCAGAAGCCACTCATGCGTTGTCTTGGCTGTGTGCTTAGGGTCATTGTCCTGTTGGAAGGTAAACCTTCAGCCCAGTCTGAGGTCCTGTGCACTCTGGAGCAGGTTTTCATCAAGGATCTCTCTGTACTTTGCTCTGTTCATCTTTCCATCAATCCTGACTAGTCTCTCTGTCCCTGCCGATCGGTGGAGTGCTGCAGAGATGGTTGTCCATCTGGAAGGTTCTCCACAGAGGAGCTCTGGAGCTCTGTCTGAGTTACCATTCAAATAAATTACTGTAAAAATCAAACTTTCATTAAATCACACATGCAAGATAGCAAATTAAAGCTACACTTGTTGTGAATCCAGCCAACATGTCAGATTTCAAAAAGGCTGTTTATGTCCCATAAACATCACAAATGGTCCTTTTGTTTGATTAATTCCGTCGATATATATCCAAAATGATCATTTGTTTGGCGTGTTTGATCCAGAAAAACACAGGTTCCAACTTGTGCAACGTGACTACAAAATATCTCAAAAGTTGCCTGTAAACTTTGCCAAAACATTTCAAACTACTTTTGTAATACAACTTTAGGTATTTTTTTACGTAAATAATCGATCAAATTGAAGACGGGATGATCTGTGTTCAATACAGGAGGACAACAAACTGTAACTAGCTTTCTGGTCACGCGTCTCTATCTAACAGTACACTTCAAGTGACCCTCGTTCAAGATGGCCGTAGTTCTTCATTACACAAAGGAACAAACTCAACCAAATTCTAAAGACTGTTGACATCCAGTGGAAGCGATGGGAACTGCAAGAAGATCCCTTAGAAATCTGGATAAAATGCATATCTTTTCTTCTGGGGATGAGGAGCAGGCAGTTGAATTTGGGCATGCATTTCATCCGGACGTGAAAATACTGCCCCCTGTCACCAAGAAGTTGGGAGCTCCCAAATTAAGTAAGGCCTGGCCATTTTGTTTGCTTTTAACCCTACGTCTTACCACACACACAAGCACCCACACACAACCAACCTGTTATGAACTGCTGTTAGTGGTGTTAATACTGTTTTTGATTTATTGTGTGGGGTCTTTTTATTTTGGTGTTAGTGGGTTTTTCACGGTTTAGAAAGGATGCATCTTAAAGGGTAAACAAATACATTTTTCTGAAGTATCTATTGTTCGCGTTTTGGTTACACACATGTAAATTATCTTGATAAGAAATGTGCTGAAAAACGCAACGTAAACCTGGTGCACAAAATTAATGTTTGAAATGTCTTTCAATAATGAGTCTGAAGTACAGGGAAATAAAAGGGAAAGAAACACTCACTTAATTGGGTAGAATGACCTCTGACCTCTGTTCTGACTTTCTGGTGAGGCCTGATCAACCTCACTAGAAAGGCTAGAGACATTGGGTGAGATTTAAATGTAATATGTAAACACTGATAATTAGAAAGAAGTTTTAATTTATCAATAGTCCTATGTGTGATTTGGACCACAATTGTTGTAGTTTTTATGGGGGGACGCATGAATCACAATGTGAGTCATATGTCAAATGGGAAGACGTGTATGTTTTGTTTGTTTTGTGTGTATTGTTGGTGTAGTTGTGTTTGTTTTTTGTCTTGCTTCAATACAACTATCACCAGATTGGTTCTGCTGGATGGTCGGGATTTCTCCCTAAGGATTAGCCTTCTAACTCCCTGACTCTGTAAGTCTGCGGTGAGATTGTCAAGATTATAGGGGAGTACAAGCCAATTTGCAAGAATGGTTTCAACTGTGTGTTGTTATTTTCTTTGACATTTGTCTTAGACATTTGTATTAATAGACATTTGTCATACAGTGAATAGTTTGTCTGGATTTCCTGAATCAGAAATACCCTAAACTAAACGGTTGTTCTGGTCTGTCCTCTCTCTCTCTCTCTCTCTCTCTCTCTCTCTCGATTATGGCAAAGGTGACCACAGATGGTATCTAGATGCACGGAAGGGATAATTCAACCAAGAACAGTGTGAGCCTCACCCCCTCTAACTGATTGAAGTAATGGTTACAATGGCGTTCACTATGACACTGTCCTTCATCACTTCTACCTGATTCTGAGCCAGCATCCATTTGAAACAATCAACTGACTTTCCTCTCATGCATTTTCTCTCAGTAGTGCGACATGAGTCCACATGGAGTCAGCATTGAGAGAGATCTCATCCAAACTTCGTACTTCCGGCGCCGACAGAGATGGCCGCCTCGCTTCGCGTTCCTAGGAAACTATGCAGTTTTTTGTTTTTTTACGTGTTATTTCTTACACTAGTACCCCAGGTCATCTTAGGTTTCATTACATACAGCCGAGAAGAACTACTGAATATAAGATCAGTGTCAACTCACCATCAGTACGACCAAGAATATGTTTTTCGCGATGCGGATCCTGTGTTCTGCCTTACAACCAGTGTAACGGAGTGGATTACATGCAGCGACCCAAAAACGACTCAGAAAAAGAGGGAAACGAAGCGGTCTTCTGGTCAGACTCCGGAGACGGGCACATCGTGCACCACTCCCTAGCATTCTTCTCGCCAATGTCCAGTCTCTTGACAACAAGGTTGATGAAATCCGAGCAAGGGTAGCATTCCAGAGGGACATCAGAGACTGCAACGTTCTCTGCTTCACGAAAACATGGCTAACCGGAGAGACGCTATCCGAAGCGGTGCAGCCAGCGGGTTTCTCCACGCATCGCGCCGACAGAAACGAACATCTTTCTGGTAAGAAGAGGGGCGGGGGCGTATGCCTTATGACTAACGTGACATGGTGTGATGACAGAAACATACAGGAACTCAAATCCTTCTGTTCACCTGATTTAGAATTCCTCACAATCAAATGTAGACCGCATTATCTACCAAGAGAATTCTCTTCGATTATAATCACAGCCGTATATATCCCCCCCCAAGCAGACACATCGATGGCTCTGAACGAACTTTATTTAACTCTCTGCAAACTGGAAACGATTTATCCGGAGGCTGCATTCATTGTAGCTGGGGATTTTAACAAGGCTAATCTGAAAACAAGACTCCCTAAATTTTATCAGCATATCGATTGCGCAACCAGGGGTGGAAAGACCCTGGATCATTGTTACTCTAACTTCCGCGACGCATATAAGGCCCTGCCCCGCCCCCTTTCGGAAAAGCTGACCACGACTCCATTTTGTTGATCCCTGCCTACAGACAGAAACTAAAACAAGAGGCTCCCACGCTGAGGTCTGTCCAACGCTGGTCCGACCAAGCTGACTCCACACTCCAAGACTGCTTCCATCACGTGGACTGGGAGATGTTTCGTATTGCATCAGACAACAACATTGATGAATACGCTGATTCGGTGTGCGAGTTCATTAGAACGTGCGTTGAAGATGTCATTCCCATAGCAACGATTAAAACATTCCCTAACCAGAAACCTTGGATTGATGGCAGCATTCGTGTGAAACTGAAGGCACGAACCACTGCTTTTAATCAGGGCAAGGTGTCTGGTAACATGACTGAATACAAACAGTGCAGCTATTCCCTCCGCAAGGCTATCAAACAAGCTAAGCGCCAGTACAGAGACAAAGTAGAATCTCAATTCAACGGCTCAGACACAAGAGGCATGTGGCAGGGTCTACAGTCAATCACGGACTACAGGAAGAAACCCAGCCCAGTCACGGACCAGGATGTCTTGCTCCCAGGCAGACTAAATAACTTTTTGCCTGCTTTGAGGACAATACAGTGCCACTGACACGGCCTGCAACGAAAACATGCAGTCTCTCCTTCACTGCAGCCGAAGTGAGTAAGACATTTAAACGTGTTAACCCTCGCAAGGCTGCAGGCCCAGACGGCATCCCCAGCCGCGCCCTCAGAGCATGCGCAGACCAGCTGGCCGGTGTGTTTACGGACATATTCAATCAATCCCTATACCAGTCTGCTGTTCCCACATGCTTCAAGAGGGCCACCATTGTTCCTGTTCCCAAGAAAGCTAAGGTAACTGAGCTAAACGACTACCGCCCCGTAGCACTCACATCCGTCATCATGAAGTGCTTTGAGAGACTAGTCAAGGACCATATCACCTCCACCCTACCTGACACCCTAGACCCACTCCAATTTGCTTATCGCCCAAATAGGTCCACAGATGATGCAATCTCAACCACACTGCACACTGCCCTAACCCATCTGGACAAGAGGAATACCTATGTGAGAATGCTGTTCATCGACTACAGCTCGGCATTCAACACCATAGTACCCTCCAAGCTCGTCATCAAGCTCAAGACCCTGGGTCTCGACCCCGCCCTGTGCAACTGGGTTCTGGACTTCCTGACGGGCCCCCAGGTGGTGAGGGTAGGCAACAACATCTCCTCCCTGCTGATCCTCAACACTGGGGCCCCACAAGGGTGCGTTCTGAGCCCTCTCCTGTACTCCCTGTTCACCCACGACTGCGTGGCCACGCACGCCTCCAACTCAATCATCAAGTTTGCGGACGACACAACAGTGGTAGGCTTGATTACCAACAACGACGAGACGGCCTACAGGGAGGAGGTGAGGGCCCTCGGAGTGTGGTGTCAGGAAAATAACCTCACACTCAACGTCAACAAAACTAAGGAGATGATTGTGGACTTCAGGAAACAGCAGAGGGAACACCCCCCCATCCACATCGATGGAACAGTAGTGGAGAGGGTAGCAAGATTTAAGTTCCTCGGCATACACATCACAGACAAACTGAATTGGTCCACTCACACAGACAGCATCGTGAGGAAGGCGCAGCAGCGCCTCTTCAACATAAGGAGGCTGAAGAAATTTGGCTTGTCACCAAAAGCACTCACAAACTTCTACAGATGCACAATCGAGAGCATCCTGGCGGGCTGTATCACCGCCTGGTATGGCAACTGCACCGCCCTCAACCGTAAGGCTCTCCAGAGGGTAGTGAAGTCTGCACAACGCATCACCGGGGGCAAACTACCTGCCCTCCAGGACACCTACACCACCCGATGCTACAGGAAGGCCATAAAGATCATCAAGGACATCAACCACCCGAGCCACTGCCTGTTCACCCCGCTGTCATCCAGAAGGCGAGGTCAGTACAGGTGCATCAAAGCTGGGACCGAGAGACTGAAAAAGAGCTTCTATCTCAAGGCCATCAGACTGTTAAACAGCCACCACTAACATTGAGTGGCTACTGCCAACACACTGTCAATGACACTGACTCTACTCCAGCCACTTTAATAATGGGAATTGATGGGAAATGATGTAAATATATCACTAGCCACTTTAAACAATGCTACCTTATATAATGTTACTTACCCTACATTATTCATCTCATATGCATACGTAGATACTGTACTCTATATCATCGACTGCATCCTTATGTAATACATGTATCACTAGCCACTTTAACTATGCCACTTGGTTTACATACTCATCTCATATGTATATACTGTACTCGATATCATCTACTGTATCTTGCCTATGCTGCTCTGTACCATCACTCATTCATATATCCTTATGTACATATTCTTTATCCCCTTACACTTTGTATAAGACAGTAGTTTTTTTGAATTGTTAGTTAGATTACTTGTTCGTTATTACTGCATTGTCGGAACTAGAAGCACAAGCATTTCGCTACACTCGCATTAACATCTGCTAACCATGTGTATGTGACAAATAAAATTTGATTTGATTTGATTTGATTTGAACTTCTCTCATGCTGCTGGTGTACTGTTAGGAAAATAGACAAGACATAATGGACTGTGAAGGATGGTGGTGGTGACTCAGGTGAGAGATTCCTCTGCTTGGGAAAATCAGATAATTCCACAGATTTTAAAATCGGGACATTATAAAAAGCAATCCACTTTAAACATGTGTCATTGGGAGGACAGACTGAAACACTATCTGAAGAACAAAAATAAGAAATGCCAGAAGAATGAGTTCCGGGAGGGAGGGGGGGTGGTCAACCGTCCCGTAATTGATTTAGGCTTATCCAAAATGGTTTATTTGGGGCATCAGGTTGATTGTGGAGGTCTGCACATCGCAAAAGGAATAGTAATTTAGACAATACATGCATTGAGATACCGATCTGTCATTAACATGCCACTCGCAACAAAAGCTCTAGCTAAAATGTCATTGCCAGAATCCATTAATTAAATTTTGTAATGAAGCATCACTGTAACTGTATGAAGTGAAGGTCTTAAGTTAAAACATTCTACTGCAATGGTTTTATAGGTAAATACTATGGAAATAATCAGAGTCTACAGATCCCTTGTGTGTATTTTAGATTGTACAACCCAGAGTGAAGGGTTTGAAAGGATAAAGTGTCTGGTTTTATGTGTTGATTTCGCTTACTTTAACTATGCTACTCATTAGGATTTGGGGCACCACGAGAGCGGTTCTTTAAAGAGTCACCCTTTTACGAATTAAACTATAAAGGTCTTAACTTAAAACAGCCTTACTTATGATTCAGTACTACACAAATTGATTTAATTATTTATTTAATGGCTAACTCAAGGGTGGGCAATTCCAGTCCTCGAGGGCCTGATTGGTATCACAGTTTTGCCCCAGCCCCAGCTAACACACCTGACTGCAATAATCACCTTATCACGATCTTCAGTTTAGAGTGCAATTTGATTAATCAGCTGTGTTTGCTAGGGATGGAGAAAAAGCATGACACCAATCAGGCCCTCGAGGACTGGAGTTGCCCACCCCTGAGCTAACTAAATGGTAACACAGGATACACATTCACGCTTAATACATTAGAAACAGGTCCCTAGCGGACTGACACAATTTGGCGGCTTGTTACAAAAGACATGGAGAGGGTGAGAGAGAGAGAGAGAGAGAGAGAGAGAGAGAGATACATAATACTTAGAAACTACTGTAATACTTAGAAACTACTCTCTCATAATATATTTAGAAACTACTCTCACAGTAATCATATACTTTGCACACAAACCGCCACCCGTTTGGAGTAAGAAATCATGAATGTATTTATGTGTAAATGTCTTGGTTCGCCGGGTATCTCTGTCGAAACCAGGCCTCCTTGGAAAGGCCTTTTTGTGGCACCCTTGTAAGGCTTTGATTGTCCAAAATCTGTCCTCACCTGTCTCCTGCTGTTGCTCTCCTCTGCTGTAGCCTGGTATTCGGCAACCCGTAATGCAGTCCTGAACAGAACTACAGCGCTCACTCTACTTCCACTCGCTCTGGAAGATAACTACTTGAAGATAGGCTAGCCAGCCGTGTCGATGGTTCTCAGTAGGGTGATGAGAGCAGCGTAATATGGTGATTTGAGAAAAGTAGTAGAATTGAACGGTCCCACTTAAATGAGCTTTTTTAGATACTTTACTTAAGACAGATAATCAGCCGTACCAGTGATTATCCGGGAGCTGACCTCATTGTCTCTACCTCGTGTTAAGATTTCAGAATTCTAACAACTTTAGACATGAGCTGCAGCTACACGCCTCTCTGGTCTGATATGTTAATTCTTAACCCATCGTTTTATACAGTTTGTTCAAAAGGGGCGGTTCTGTCGGCTGACACGCTCTCTGACCTCACTCAAGGGGGCGGTGACTACTTACTTGTACAAAGTTATAGGAACAATTTCCTTTTATAGTTTCTAAGATCACATCCCTCTCTTAACAAAAACACTCATAATTTTTCATATTTCATACACAATCTAGAGGATGAACAATTCACACATATAGTGTGTATACTTTTCAAGTTATAGTATTTCCTTCACATCATTTGTAATGACATCACAAAACAACAACCAAAATGGCATTATTATTCTTTAGATCACCTCTGACCGTTCCCCATGTTCTATGTTAGAAATATTGTTCCAGTATTCACTTTAGAACGCGTTTGAGTTTCAGCTGGATGATGTCTGTGTAGACATTCATCTGTGAATTTGGAGAGGGATGTTCACTCCTTGATTTACAACAGGGTGTGGGTTGTCATCCCCCCACCAGCTCCCTTCTCCCGCCCCTCTGTGGGTGAGAGAGAGTCTGGTTGAAGTCATCCATTGCCAAGCTGATCTGACCTATTTGGATCCTCACAGGACAGCCATGACACTATTTTAATCTGAACAGACAAGCTAAATCAGCTTTTACACACCATGTTCCGTTCCTGTTTCCACCCATCTGCTAAACTGCCACGTAGACAGAATAGGTTGTTCTTTTTCTATAAGAGGAGAGAGACAACTCTGTTCGTGGAGCTTTCAAAACGATGCACTGTTGAGTGGTTGTTATTGATTGCTTCATTTTTGCTAATCTTATAATAAAGTTGTTGTTGGAGGAATCTACATTCTCTTTCTTTCTATGGAATTTCTCTGACACACTGTCAGTGTTTTATTTAGAATTCAAGGCACACAACCAGCATGACTACCACAGCATTCTGCAGCGACACGCCATCCCGTCTGGTTTGGGTTTAGTGGGACTATCATTTGTTTATCAACAGGACAATGACCCAACACATCTCCAGGCAGTGTATTTTACCAAGAAGGAGAGTGATTGAGTGCTGCATCAGATGACCTGGCTTCCACAATCGACATCAACCAAATTGACATGGTTTGGGATGAGTCGGACCGCAGAGTGAAGGAGAAGCAGCCAACAAGTGCTCAGCGTATGTGGGAACTCCTTCAAGACTGTTGGAAAAGCATTCCAGGTGAAGCTGGTTCAGAGAATGCCAAGCGTGTGCAAAGCTGTCATCAAGGCAAAGGGTGGCTATTTGAAGAATCTGTTTAAAACTTTTTTGGTTACGACATGATTCCAAATGTCTTTATTCACAGTTATGATGTCTTCATTATTATTTTACAATGTAGAAAATATTTAAAAAATAAAGAAAACACTTGAATAAGTAGGTGTTCTAAAACGTTTGACTGGTAGTGTAAGTAGAGGTAAAGTGACTATGCATGGATAATTAAGAGAGTAGCAGCAGTGTAAAACTGTGTGTGGGGGGCAATACAAATTGTCTGGGTATCCATTTAATGAACTGTTCAAGAGTCTTATGGCTTGGGGGTAGAAGCTGCTAAGAAACATTTTTGACCTAGATTTGGCGCTCTGGTACCCCTTGCTGTGTGGCGGCAGAGAGGACAGTCTATGAATATGGTGGCTGGAGTCCTTGGCAATTTTTTGGGCCTTCCTCTGACACCTCCTGGCATAAAGGTCCTGGATGGCAGGAAGCTTAGCCCAAGTGATGTATGGGACCGTATGCACTACTCTCTGTAGTGCCTTGCGGTCAGAGGCTGAGCAGTTACCAAACCAGGCGGTGATGCAACCAGTCAGGATGCCCTCGATGATGCAGCTGTAGAACTCTTTGAGGATCTGAGGAACCATGTCAAATCTTTTCATTCTCCTGAGGGGGAATAGGCGTTGTCGTGCCTTCTTCGCGACTGTCTTTGTGTGTTTGGACTATGATAGTTTGTTGGTGATGTGGACACCAAGGAACTTGAAGCTCTCAATCTGCTCCAATACTGCCCCGTCATTGAGAATGGGGAACGTGCTCGGCCCTCCTTTTTCTGTAGTCCACAATCATCTCCTTTGTCTTGATCACATTGAGGAAGAGGTTGTTATCCTGGCACCACACACTTTCTGACCTCCTCCCTATAGGCTGTTTCATTGTTGCCATTGATCAAGCCTACCACTGTTGTGTCGTCAGCAAACTTAATGATGGTGTTGGAGTCATGCTTGTCCATGCAGACATGGGTGAACAGGGAGTACAGGAGGGGACTGAGTACTCACCCCTGGGGAGCTCCAGTGTTGAGGATCAGCATGGCAGATTTGTTGTTACCTTTCCTTATCACCTGGGGGTGGCCCGTCAGGAAGTCCAGGATCCAGTTGCAGAGTGAGATGTTTAGTCCCAAGGTCCTTAGCTTAGTGATGAGCTTTGAGGGCACTATCGTGTTGAACGTTGAGCTGTAGTCACGTAGGTGTTCATTTTGTCCAGGTGGGAAAGGACAGTGTGAAGTGCAACAGAGATTGCAAATTGGGGTGGGTCTAGGGTTTCTGGGATAATGGGTTTGATGTGAGCTATGACCAGCCGTTCAAGAGTGCTACTGGTCGGTAGTCAATTTGGCAGGTTACCTTGGTGTTCTTGGGCACAGGGACTATGGCAGTCTGCTTGAAACATGTTGGTATTACTGACTCGGTTAGGGACAGGTTGAAATTGTCAGAGAAGACACTTGCCAGTTGGTAAGTGCATGCTCTGAGTACACATCCTGGTAATCCGTCTGGCCCTGCGGCCTTGTGAATGTTGACCTGTTTAATGGTCTTACTCACATTGGTTACGGAGAGCGTGATCCGAAACAGCTGATGCGATCATGCATGTTTCAGTGTTGCTTGCCTCAAAGCGAGCATAGAATTTATTTATCTCGTCTGGTAAACTCGTGTCACTGGGCAGCTCGCGGCTGTGGTTCCCTTTGTAGTCTGTAATAGTTCAGAAGCCCTACCACATCCGACGAGCATCGGAGCCGGTGTAGTCTGATTTAATCTTGTCCTGTATTTACTCTTTGCCTGTTTAATGGTTTGTCAGAGGGCATAGCATGATTTCTTACAAGCGTCCTGGTTAGACTCCTGTTCCTTGAAAGTGGCAGCTCTAGCCTTTATCTAAGTGCAGATGTTGCCTGTAATCTATGGCTTCTGGTTAGGGTATGTACTTACGGTTGCTGTGGAGACGACATCGTCAATGCACTCATTGATGAAGACAGTGACTGATGTGGCGTGCTCCTCAATGTCATCAGAAGAATCCCAGAACATATTCCAGTCTGTGCTACCAAAACAGTCCTGTAGCTTAACATCTGCGTCCTCTGACCACTTCCTTATTGAGCGAGTCAATGGTACTTCCTGCTTTAGTTTTAGCTTGTAAGCAGGAATCAGGAGGACAGAGTCATGGTTGTATGTGCCAAATGGAGGGCGAGGGAGAGCTTTGTACGTGTCTCTCTGTTATGGTTCGTCCTGGCACCAGAGGGTCGGCAGAGACCGTCCTAGACTTTTATTGGATTCAGGTGTGTCTTATTATTTCATGATTTTGTCCCTGATAAAAGAGGTGTGTTTTCTGTGGTCCTTTGCAAAAGCTTGAATTTCTTACCGTGTGCGTTCATTTCCTGAGTGAGTTTTTGAGACTTACTGTTTGTTGTTTTTTCAAGTGAATCCTACAGACGAAGAACCATATATGTGACATTTAAAAAAAAAAGAGATACACATGAAAAATCATTATTGGACACCATTTTTCTATAGTGAACTGGTTTCACAAGCTTTCCACGTGCTAATGAACAATCATTTAAGATTTAAAGATAGGCTCTGGTGGAATAACTATAGAGAAACTATATATTGTAACTATAGAGAAAACGAATTAGCAGGGATTGCACACCGGGGGTCCATTGAGGTGGCAAGCTGCATATTGAAGTGGGTGAAGACAAAATTCAAGCCACTCACCAAACCAGAGGTGCGCAAGTTGATCATCTTCAGTGACAGATGCTGTGGGCAGAATAACAACTGGTGGATGCTCAATCTGATGTCGATGCTCGTCTCTATGGGTTACTTTACCCAAGTTGAGCAGATGTTCATGGTCTCTGGTCATTCTTTTCTTCCTTGTGATCGATCTTTTGCCACCATTGAGAAGAGGCGCAAGGTGTCAGTCCTTCATACACCTGATGATGTTTCAGAGATGATACTTGAAGCACAACCAGCAAAACCATTCAAGGTGATGAGGATGCAATGTGAAGACTTCAGGCACCTCCTAGACTCTGTCCTCAAGCGACCAGCTGGACTACAGATCACCTCAGTGAGGTGGTTAAAAGTCACAGGTATTGCACAGAGAATAGTTTACTAACATCCCATCAACATGCAACATGTTGTTCTAACAATAAAATATCCTAATGCTTGACTGTGAAAGTTGTTTATTGATGTCAGGAACGTAAAATGTTTCAGTTCTAATTTCAGTTGAGGATCCTTGGAATCTGTACGCCAGACAGAGCCACAGTCTATTTGAGGGATGGAAATCGTGGCTGATCTCCAAACCAAAACAAGGAGCTACACCTCAACCTCCCTATTTTGCAAGCCACTACCCTCGAGCGTATGAGAGTCCTCTGCCCATCAAAAATCTGATCTGATGACCATGCTCAACTACTTGCCAGCTGCTGCACACTCTTTTTATAAGTCCCTGCAGAGTGAATCATTTGTTGTTAAACCAAGCTACATAATTAACCGTTTTTTTTCTGTGAGTTTATGATCCCCTGAACCTGTATAGTGTGTTGAATCTGAGTACATTTCAGAAGACATGTCACCCCTATTGTAGGAAATTAAACGTATAGTAGGTGTTTTCTATGTGAATCAATTTGTGTATGATTTGAACCAGCACAATATATTGAATGAATTTAATTTTAAGATGTTGTTCCTAGTGTAGAAAATGTTATGTACAATGTGTTCTGTTGAGAATGATTTTGTGTGTGATCATTTAAACCTATTTTAATCTGAATGAATTAAAAACAAATAAGTCGTCACACACAGTATGTGGGTATTCATTTGATCTGGATTCCCTTTTTTTATTCATTACAATGTACAGTACGTCTCTCTGTCACCACATTTAGCATGAACTCTAAGCAGTTAATACTTATTTACTGCTGTCACCTCAGTACAGGACATGTCTTGCCTTTAGCATGGGTTTAACACAATTCAAAACTTAATTGCTGATCATGGTGTTAAACGCAAAGAGAATGGTTTTCTGAACGTTTTGTAATATTGACCTTAGGGACCTGCATAATGGCACATCACATTGGTCCATATTTGATATGTACAAGTTGTGCTTGTTTTGATTGAATTAATTTAATTGTATTCTATTTTTGTAGTTATTCTACGGTATGTTCACAATGACGGCTTCATTTTAAATGAGACTAAGATTTCATGACTGAACTTTTAAGAAAAGTCATCAGGGCTAAAGTTGATAGACAACCTTTAAATGAACCTCCATACAAATGAATGAACTACATATTGCATTTAAGTTATTTACATGAAGGGTATCTGTACTTGAAAGTACTTAAAACATCATATCAGGTGTTAAAAAAGAACATCTTACAAGAGTCATGCAAAATGTCACATATACTGTTCATCCACAAACTGAGATCATCACTGGAGATATACTGTTCTTCCACAAACTGAGATCATCACTGGAGATATACTGTTCTTCCACAAACTGAAATCATCACTGGAGATATACTGTTCTTCCACAAACATCACTGGAGATATACTGTTCTTCCACAAACTGAGATCATCACTGGAGATATACTGTTCTTCCACAAACTGAAATCATCACTGGAGATATACTGTTCTTCCACAAACATCACTGGAGATATACTGTTCTTCCACTGGAGAAACATCACTGGAGATATACTGTTCTTCCACAAACTGAGATCATCACTGAAGATAAACTGTTCTTCCACAAACTGAGATCATCACTGGAGATAAACTGTTCTTCCACAAACTGAGATCATCACTGGAGATAAACTGTTCTTCCACAAACTGAGATCATCACTGGAGATAAACTGTTCTTCCACAAACAGATCATCACTGAAGATAAACTGTTCTTCCACAAACTGAGATCATCACTGGAGATAAACTGTACTTCCACAAACTGAGATCATCACTGGAGATATACTGTTCTTCCACATTCTAAAAATTCAAACGGCAATTTAAAAAAGTATTTTTTGAAATAACAAATAAATATCAATTGTTGTTGGAAGATATGGGTATGGTGAATTATTTGTCAACCATAAAACACCTAATGTGGTGCACACATTTAATAATATAAACATAACTGATTATCTTAAAATGGAAAAATGGTCAATATATGGTTCTTCGTTTGTAGGATTCAAGTATGTGAATCCTTTGTCAACCATATCTCAGTAAAGTGTTATGTTTATCCTGAACCACTGATTCCTCGTCTGGTCTCTTTTCTGCACCTGGGTTCAACCTTACCACGTCACACTCTGTGGGTGGAGTAAAGGTGGTCTAGAGTTTTTTCCCCCCTCTGGTTGCACATTTAACATGCTGGTAGAAATGAGGTAAAACGGATTTAAGTTTCCCTGCATTAAAGTCCCCGGCCACTAGGATTGCCGCCTCTGGATGAGCATTTTCTTGTTTGCTTGTGGCCCTATACAGCTCATTGAGTGCCGTCTTAGTGCCAGCCTTGGTTTGTGGTGGTAAATAGACAGCTAAAATATAGATGAAATAGTGTGGTCTACAGTTTATTAAGAGATACTCTACCTCAGATGAGCAAAACCTCAAGACTTCCTTAACTTTTTCACACGTGAGTTCGAAATTTCTCTAACGGTCGCCCCAGCATGAGTTGTTTTATGGACATGATGTCGGAACGCGCACACTGTTCCAAAATGTGATTATTACACAACAGGACAGTTAATATCGCTGGGGGCAGTATTGAGTAGCTTGGATGAATAAGGTTCCCAGAGTAAACTGCCTACTACTCAGGCCCAGAAGCTAAGATATGCATATTATTAGTAGATTTGCATAGAAAACAGTTTCTAAAACAGTTTGAATGATGTCTGTGAGTATAACAGAACTCATATGGCAGGCAAAAACCTGAGAAGAAATCCAACCAGGAAGTGGGAAATCTGAGGTTTGTAGGTTTTCAAGTCTTTGCCTATCCAATATACAGTGTCTATGGGGTCATATTGCACTTCCTAAGGCATCCACTAGATGTCAACAGTCGTTAGAACCTTGTTTCAAGCTTCTACTGTGAAGGGGGAGAGAATAAGAGCTGTTTGAGTCAGGTGTCTGGCAGAATGCCATGAGCTCAGTTTCGTGCGCGCCCGTGAGAGTTAGCTGCGTTCCATTTCCTTTCTAAAGACAAAGGAATTATCCAGTTGTGATGTGGCTCTCTGCAAAATCACAGGATGTTTTGGAAGCAAAACATTACTGAACATAACCCACTAATGTAAGGGTTATGTTCAGTAATAAATATGAACTTTATCGAACAAAACATACATGTATTGTGTAACATGAAGTCCTATGAGTGTCATCTGATGAAGATCATCAAAGGTTAGTGATTAATTTTATCTCTATTTCTGCTTTTTGCAACTCCGCTCTTTGGCTGGAAAAATGGCTGTGTTTTTCTGTGACTAGGTGCTGACCCAACATAATCGCATGGTATGAAATCGGACACTGTGGTGGGATTAACAAAAAGTTTATCTTTAAAATTGTGTATTATACTTGTATGTTTGACTAATTTTAATTATGAGATTTCTGTTGTTTGAATTTGGCGCCCTGCACTTTCACTGGCTGTTGTCAAGTCGATCCTGTTAACGAGATCTCAGCCATAAGAGGTTTTTAACACATGCTTCCTGCTAAATATCTATAGGCTATGTTTCAACTTGTGAATTTCAAATTATTTTCTAATAAATTGTGTTTTCTAACAACAGTTTGAATTGAGGTGTGTTCTCCTCAAATTTATGTTTGAGGCTTTACTGAGACAGATGAACTTCTCTCTTCAAGGAGAGCCCACCGCACTTTGCTCATATTTGCGCAGATCAAGTATGCATGTATTTGCACAGTTTTGCAAGAATTGGAACGTTTTCTTGCTGGCGCTCACTTTGCTTTCTTTGTTGTTTTCCTTACAAATAATAACTTTGGACATGTGTGCGTTCCTATCAAAGTAAGTTCCTTATTTTCTGTATATCGTGTTGTCGTTTCTACTGTAGGCTCATACAGTATGTATGTATGTAAGTATGGATGGAGCATAATGTATATACACTGCTCAAAAAAATAAAGGGAACACTTAAACAACACAATGTAACTCCAAGTCAATCACACTTCTGTGAAATCAAACTGTCCACTTAGGAAGCAACACTGATTGACAATAAATTTCACACGCTGTTGTGACAATGGAATAGACAACAGGTTGAAATTATAGGCAATTAGCAAGACACCCCCAATAAAGGAGTGGTTTTGCAGGTGGTGACCACAGACCACTTCTCAGTTCCTATGCTTCCTTGCCGATGTTTTGGTCACTTTTGAATGCTGGCGGTGCTTTCACTCTAGTGGTAGCATGAGACGGAGTCTACAACCCACACAAGTGGCTCAGGTAGTGCAACTCATCCAGGATGGCACATCAATGCGAGCTGTGGCAAAAAGGTTTGCTGTGTCTGTCAGCGTAGTGTCCAGAGCATGGAGGCGCTACCAGGAGACAGGCCAGTACATCAGGAGACGTGGAGGAGGCCGTAGGAGGGCAACAACCCAGCAGCAGGACCGCTACCTCCGCCTTTGTGCAAGGAGGAGCAGGAGGAGCACTGCCAGAGCCCTGCAAAATGACCTCCAGCAGGCCACAAATGTGCATGTGTCTGCTCAAACGGTCAGAAACAGACTCCATGAGGGTGGTATGAGGGCCCAACGTCCACAGGTGGGGGTTGTACTTAAAGCCCAACACCGTGCAGGACGTTTGGCATTTGCCAGAGAACACCAAGATTGGCAAATTCGCCACTGGCGCCCTGTGCTCTTCACAGATGAAAGCAGGTTCACACTGAGCACATGTGACAGACGTGACAGAGTCTGGAAACTCCGTGGAGAACGTTCTGCTGCCTGCAACATCCTCCAGCATGACCGGTTTGGCGGTGGGTCAGTCATGGTGTGGGGTGGCATTTCTTTGGGGGGCCGCACAGCCCTCCATGTGCTAGCCAGAGGTAGCCTGACTGCCATTAAGTACCGAGATGAGGTCCTCAGACCCCTTGTGAGACCATATGCTGGTGCGGTTGGCCCTGGGTTCCTCCTAATGCAAGACAATGCTAGACCTCATATGGCTGGAGTGTGTCAGCAGTTCCTGCAAGAGGAAGGCATTGATGCTATGGACTGGCCCGCCCGTTCCCCAGACCTGAATCCAATTGAGCACATCTGGGACATCATGTCTCGCTCCATCCACCAACAGACTGTCCAAGAGTTGGCGGATGCTTTAGTCCAGGTCTGGGAGGAGATCCCTCAGGAGATCATCCGCCACCTCATCAGGAGCATGCCCAGGCATTGTAGGGAGGTCATACAGGCACGTGGAGGCCACACACAAATCAAATCAAATCAAATCAAATCACACACTACTGAGCCTAATTTTGACTTGTTTTAAGGACGTTACATCAAAGTTGGATCAGCCTGTAGTGTGGTTTTCCACTTTAATTTTGAGTGTGACTCCAAATCCAGACCTCCATGGGTTGATAAATTTGATTTCCATTGATAATTTTTGTTTGTTTTTGTTGTCAGCACATTCAACTATGTAAAGAAAAAAGTATTTAATAAGAATATTTCATTAATTCAGATCTAGGACGTGCTATTTTAGTGTTCCCTTTATTTTTTTGAGCAGTGTATATATACCAGTGTACAAAACATTAAGAACACATTCCTAATATTGAGTTGCAGCATTGTTGCAGTTCTTGACACAAACTGTTGTGCCTGGCACCAACTACCACACGCTTTTCAAAGGCACTTTTAATCTTTTGTCTTTCCCATTCAACCTCTGAATGGCACAAGTCTCAATTGTTTCAAGGATAAAAAATCCTTCTTTAACCTGTCTTCTCCCCTTCATCTACACTGGTTGAAGTGGATTTAACAAGTGACAATGTATTTAACAAGTGTCAATAAGGGATCATAGCTTTCACCTGGATTCACCTATGTCATGGAAAGAGCAGGTGTTCATAATATACTGAACAAAAGTATAAAAACAACAAAAACATAAATGCAACATGTAAAGTGTGGGCCCCTTGTTTCATGAGCTGATATGAAAGATCCCAGAAAATGTCCATATGCACAAAAAGCTTATGTCTCTCATATTTTGTGCACAAATTTGTTTACATCCCTGTTAGTGAGCATTTCTCCTTTGCCAAGATAATCCTTCCACCTGACAGGTGTGGCATATCAAGAAGCTGATTAAACAGCATGATCATTACACAGGTAATGGGGACAATGAAAGGGCACTTTAAAATGTGCAGTTTTGTCACACAATGCAAAGTCGCAAATGTCTCAAGTTTTGAGGGAGCATGCAATTGACATGCTGATTGCAGGAATGTCCACCCGAGCTGTTGCCAGAGAATTTAATGTTAATTTCTCTACCATATGCCGCCTCCATATGCCGCCTCCGATGCCAATGCGGCCTCACAACCGCACACCACGTGTAACCATGCCGGGGTATGAAACTGACAGTTTGCACAACCAAAGAATTTCTGCACAAACTGTCAAAAACCATCTCAGGGAAGCTCAGCTGCGTGCTCGTCGTCCTCACCAGGGTCTTGACCTGACTGCAGTTCGGCATAACGCTGGAGAAGTGAGCTCTTCACAGATGAATCCTGGTTTGAAACTGGGCAGATGGCAGACAGTGTGTACGGCGTTGTGTGGGTGAGTAGTTTGCTGATGTCAACGTTGTGAACAGAGTGCCCCATGTTGACTGTGGAATTATGGTATGGGCAGGGATAAGCTACGGACAGCGAACACAATTGCATTTTATCTATGTCAAATTGAATTGGTCACGTTCTGACCTTAGTTATTTTGTTATGTCTTTGTTTAGTATGGTCAGGGCGTGAGTTGGGTGGGTAGTCTATGTTCGTTTTTCTATGTTGTGGTTTTGTGTTTGGCCTGGTATGGTTCTCAATCAGAGGCAGGTGTCGTTCATTGTCTCTGATTGAGAATCATACTTAGGTAGCCTTTTCCCACCTGTGTGGTGTGGGTGATTGTTTTCTGTTTTGTGTCTTCACCAGGTAGGACTGTTTTGTTTTGTGTCATTCTCTTTGTTATTTTTGTTTTAGTGTTCTGAGTTTAATAAATATCATCATGAACACGTACCACGCTGCGCATTGGTCCTCCGATCCTTCATACTCCTCTGACGACGAACGTCACAGTCACAAGAATCTGTACACAATTTCTGGAAGATGCAAATGTCCCTGTTCTTCCATGGCCTGCATACTCACCAGACATCACCCATCCATTGAGCATGTTTGGGATGCTCTGGATTGAGGCGTATGACAGCGTGTTCCAGGTGCCGCCAATACCCAAGAACTTCACACAGCGTGGTCTTTCGCGCCATTAGTTTGTTCACCATTCCTACACGTTCTCTTTATTCTTTCATTGTCTCTCTCTTTACCCTCTCTCTCTCCTTCTCTTTTCCTCCTTGACATGTCCCAGCTAGCTAACTTAGAGAGAGAGAGTCTGGTATGGATCAATAGATTAACTGAGTGCTCATTAATGATACATCTCAGCCCTACAGTACTTGGACATAAAGAGAATGTGCTGGAGGGTTGACGTTTAAAAGCTTTAAAGTACGGGCCTGTTTACTTGTTCCAGAGCATGGAGGCAGGAGGCCACTGGCATGCCATGCTGAGACCCGACCAATGTCCTCAGACCTGGAACCCCACATCCATGGACCCCCACATCCACGGACCCCCTGGAAGGGGAGGGGTGGAGGAGAGGAGGATAGAGGGCACAGATAAATGTCCACTTGTAGTGTGTCTTATGAATGAAGATGAGCACAAGTGTGAGGACTGTTGATGGAAATTATAGTGATATTGAGGACGATGATGATGAGGATGGTGATGATGAGGGCTGTGATGATGAGGACGGTGATGATAAGAACGGTGATGAAAATTAAGATGACAGAGACTAAGATGACAGGGGCCTGATTGCAACCTATGAAATGTATCATCCATCTTTCTCCATATCCCAGCTGCATTCCAAATTTCCCACTTCATGTCCCCAAACTTCTCAATACTGTGGAATTCTGAGGAAGCAGGCATCAAACAATAGAATCTTAAATCGCAGGAGAATAGACAAATGCATTTGCATACAAACACAATCTACATCAACGTTTTTTTTTGTTCTACAAGAATAGAGAGCAGTCAAACAAAGGAAAAACAAATAAACAAAATTATGTGAACATGCCGGTGAAGAAAGGAAGGGGAGAGTAATGATATGTACATTTTTATTAATCCTGTTTTAGTCTCTGGTGTGTCAGACAAGGGGAGAACAGAGAGACAGAGCCTCTATCTACTCTGGCTTCTTTCAAAACTCAGAACAGAGAGACAGAGAGCGGTTTGGTTTTAGCTCTGCTCCCTACAGTGAGGCAACAAGACAACAAGGAGACACCATGGTGAAACAGATGTGTCGGATGACATCCACATAATTGACAGCCCAACACACCAACACACACATGCAAAAGGCGAAAAGGGTGAAAAGCCAGATGCGTTTGTCTTGCTTGACTCCTCTTTCATCTTTATTTAGTGAAATATTAATGGCCTTGCTAGAGGCCATTTGTGTTTATGTGTGGGGCTCAGATCTGTTGCTGGGCTGAGGGGAGCTGTTGGGGGTGCGGGGGGGCATGCTGGCCATGCCATTGATTCTCCTCATTGTGAGATTATCACTGTAATTATTGAGAAGGAGTGAGGGGACCTGCTGGCTACTCCCTCTTAGTCTCAGTAGTACTGCAACTCGTTCCCTCATTGTGCACGTAGGCATGCACATGCACACTGACACACATACACACGTCACTCCACTTGCTCTTGTTATGTTCTTGTTGTATAGCGCGCCCTTTCAATTCAGCGAGTTCTGTAACAGCAGCCCACTTCATCAAAGACCTGCTGTGTTGATTATTGGTGTGTGTGTTTTAGGACTGTTTGAAAAATAATGATGCAGTTAATGAGAGAGAGAGAATAGAGGAGTCAACAGAGAGTGTTTTGGTAATACAGCCCAATCTCTCTCTCTCTCTCTCTCTCTCTCTCTCTCTCTCTCTCTCTCTCTCTCTCTCTCTCTCTCTCTCTCTCTCTCTCTCGCTATATTGAATGAGTAGGTGTGTCCAAACCTACTCATTCAAGGGTTTTTCTTTATTTCTACTTTATTTTCTACATTGTAGAATAACAGTGGAGACATCAAAACTATGAAATAACACATATGGAATCACGTAGTAACCAAAAAAGTGTAAACAAATCAAAATACATTTGACATTTCAGATTCTTCAAAGTAGCCACCGTTTGCCTTGATGACAGTTTTGCACACTCTTGGCATTCTCTCAACCAGCTTCATGAGGTAGTTAACTGGAATGCATTTGGATTAACAGGTGTGCCTTGTTAAAAGTACATTTGTGGAATTTCTTTCCTTCTTAATGCGTTTGAACCAATCAGTTGTGTTGTGACAAGGTAGGGGTGGAATACAGAAGATAGACATATTTGGTAAAAGACCAAGTCCATATTATGGCAAGAACAACTAAAATAAGCAAAGAACAACGACAGTCCATCACTACTTTGAAAGTTTCTTCAAGTGCAGTCGCACAATCCATCAAGCGCTATGATGAAACTGACTCTTATGAGAACCGCCAGAGGAAAGGAAGACCAAGTCAAGTCATGAGTCAATGGTGTTAAAGTCAAAGTCGAGGTGCAAGTCATCATATTTGTGACTCGAGTCCAAGTCATGTGACTCAATTCCACACCACTGGAAGATAGCCATATTTGGTAACAGACCAAGTACATATTATGGCAAGAACAGGTCAAAAAGCAAAGAGAAATGACAGTCAATCATTACTCTAAGAAGTGATGGTCAGTCAATGCGGAAAATGTCAAGAACTTTGAAAATTTCTTCAAGTGCAGTTGCAAAAACCATCCAGTGCTATGATGAAACAGGCTCTCATGAGGACCGCCAGAGGAAAGGAAGACCCAGAGTTAACTCTGCTGCAGAGGTAAGTTCAATTGAGTTACCAGCCTCAGAAATTGCAGCCCAAATGAATGCTTCATTTGTTCAAGTAAGTTCAAGTAACAGACGCATCTCAACATCAACTGCTCAGAGGAGACTACGTGAATCAGGCCTTCATGGTTGAATTGCTGCGAAGAAACCACTACGAAAGGACACCAAAAGAGGACGAGACTTCATTGGGCCAAGAAACACGGTGAAAAGCTTTTTGGTTCCAACTGCAGTCTCTTAGTGAGATGCAGAGTAGGTGAACAGATGATCTCCCCATGTGTGGTTCCCACCGTGAAGCATGGAGGAGGAGGTGTGATGGTGTGGTGGTGCTTTTCTGGTGACTGTCAGTGATTTATTTAGAATTCAAGGCAGTCTTAACCAGCATGGCTACCACAGCATTCTGCAATGACACGCCATCCGATCTGCCTTGCACTTAGTGGGACTATAATTTGTTTTTCAACAGGACAATGACCCCAAATCCACCTCCAGGCTGTATAAGGGCTATTTGACCAAGACGGAGAGTGATGGAGTGCTGCATCAGATGGCCTGGCCTCCAAAATCACCCGACCTCAACCCAATTGAGGTGGTTTGGGATGAGTTGGACCACAGAGGGAAGGAAAAGCAGCCAATAAGTGCTCAGCATATGTGGGAAATCCTTCAAGACTGTTGGAAAAGCATTCAAGGTGACTTCCTCATGATGCTGGTTGAGAGAATGCCAAGAGTGTCCAAAGCTGTCATCAAGGCAAAGGGTGGCTACTTTGAAGAATCTCAAATATAAAATATATTTTGTTATTTATTTGTGTTATTTCATAGTTTTGATGTCTTCACTATTATTTTGCAATGTAGAAAATAGTAAAAATAAAGAAAAACCCTTGAATGGGTAGGTGTGTCCAAACTTTTGACTGGTACTGTATCTATGATAGGTTCCAGAGTGTTGGGACTTAGTATATCTGTCCCTCTCCTTGTCTGAACTCTGTCACACTCTCTCCCAGTCTCTCACAGTTGGTCCACAACAGGATGGGGGGCTCTGATCACCAGGTTTCATGTTTCCAGAGGCAGGGGTCCTAATGGGCAGACCACAGGCTGTGAGGATTGGCAACTACACCTCCTCCACACTGACTCTTAACAGAGCGGCCCCCCAGGGGTGTGTCCTCAGCCCTCTACTGTACTTCCTTTTCATCCACAACTGCATGGCTTTTCATGACATAAACTCCATCCTCAACTTTGCTGACAACACCACGGTTGTAGGCCAGACAACCAACAACGACGTCAGCCTATAGGGAGGAGTGGCATTGTGGTGCCAGGACAACAACCTCTCCCTCAACATCAGCAAAACAAAGGCCCTGATCCACATCAACAGGACTGCAGCAGAGAGGGTCTGCAGTTTTAAGTTCTTCTGTGTCCACATCACCGAGGACTTGACATGGACCAATAACACCCCCACTCTTGTCAAGGGGAGCAACAGCGCCTCTACTTCCTAAGGCGGCTGAAAAAATTTGGATTACCACCCCAGGTCCTCTCCAAATACTACTGCTGCAGCATCGAGAGCATCCTGACCGGTTACGTCACTGCCTGGCACGGGATTTGCTCCATACCTTACCTCAAGGCCCTCCAGCGGGTGGTGAAGATGGCACAGTACATCACTGGGTCTGTGTTCCCACCCATCCAGGATATCTACTTGAAACAGTGCCTGAGGAAGTCACTGCAGCATCATCAAAGAACCCACACACTCCAGCCACAAGCTGTTCTCTCCCTTATCGTCGAGCAGACAGTTTCTCTCTACAAGCCATCAGACTGACAAACACTTGAACTGGACTGACCACCTGCACTGAGTCTGAGCACATTAGCACACATGCAATCACTAACTCACGTACTCACACAAATCACTCAAACACACACCCATACAGATGTACACGCACACATGCACACTCACACACACATACACACGCACACACACACATACACACACACATACACACACACACACACACACACACACACACACACACATACACAAAATCACCTACTGGCCAGTTTATTAGGTACAACCATCTAGTACAATGTCAGACCCCCATTTACCGACAGAACTGCCTGAATTCTTCAGGGCTTGGATTCTACAAGGTGTCCGAAACTTTCCACATGGATGTTGGTCCGTGCTGACACGATGGCGTCACACAGCTGCTGCAGATTGGTCGGCGGTACATTCATGCTGCGAACAGGCCATTCCAACTCATCTAAAAAATGCTTTATTGGGGTTGGTCAGCAACAATGTTCAGATAAGCTGTGGCATTCAATTGTTGCTCATTTTGTATTAAAGGACCCACACCAGTATACCACCGCCACCAGCCTGTACTGTTGACACCAGGCAGGTTGGGTCCATAGACTCATGCTGCTTACACCAAATCCTGACTCTGCCATCAGCATGATGCAACAGGAACTGAGATTCGTCGGATCAGGAGATGTTTTTCCACTCCTCAATTGTCCAGTAATCGTGATCACGTGCCCACTGGAGCTGCTTCTTCTTGTTTTTAACTGATAGGAGTGGAACCCAGTGTGGTCGTCTGCTGCAATAGCCCATCCATGACAAGGATCAACGAGTTGTGTGTTCCGAGATGCCGTTCTGCAAATCACTGTTGTACTGAGCCGTTATTTGTCTGTTATCTTGCACGATTCTTGCCATTCTCCATCGACCTCTGTCATCAATGAGCTGTTTTTGCCTACAGGACGGACGTTGACTGAATGTTTTTTGTTTGTCGCAACATTCTTGGTAAACCCTAGACACTGTCGTGCATGAAAAGCCTAGAAGGGCAGCCGTTTCTGAGATACTGGATCCGGCGTGCCTGGCACTAACGCTCTTACCACGCTCAAAGTTGCTTAGGTCTCTAGTTTTGCCCATTCTAACGTTCTATCGAACAGTAACTGAATGCCTTGATGTCTGTCTGCCTGCTTTATATAGCAAGCCATGACCACCTGACACTGTCTGTAGGAGAGATCCAGTTTCATGAAATGGGTGGTGTACCTAATGAGTGTATACACTTGTGCTACACACACATCACAACTGCTAACACCAGACTTATTTACTATTGCTAATACTAAACAATTTAAACACTTACCCCCAAATCCCATCTTTCTCTGATGCATGTGTCAATATTTTACTTTAATTTGTGCCTTCCTGTATTATACTTATGCTAAAATGTTAATTCTATTCTACGGAGCCATTTACTTTATGTTCGTATTCTTATCTTTTATCATTTCTTATTGTTGTTGCATTGTCGAGAAGGAAACTGCAAGTAAGCATTTCATTGGACGGTGTATACCATGTGTATTCTGTACATATGGCTAATAAAACTTGAAACATGAAAAAGAGGTGAGACTGGAGCGGTGTATGTGTGTTTGCATCTATCTGTGTGCATGGGGGTACACACAGAGGACCCCAGCTGCTGTGGGATGGGCTGTCTTTGTGTGCCGACGCACCCCTCCAAAGTCCTAACAGGATTAAGGGACAGAGCTCGGCTCGACTCTTCAGTGCTCGGGGGGGAAGTGTGCACCCTGTCCCATATGACAGGCTTAGGGGACCCCCGCTGTCACCCTCCCCAGATAGAGCCCAAAGGTACAGCACCCCCCTGGGATCTGAGTGAGAATTCACATCCTGGCCAGCCGATTGACGTCCTCCACCCCAAAAGGCAAAGAGATGGGTGAAGAGAGCCAATTCATGCTCAAATGACATCACACAGTCACGAGAGTATATCAGTTTGTTATGACATATTTATGTTGGTCTGAGGCTGTTGTACATGTGGGTCTTGTGTCCTACCATGCACCCATAGAGTTTCTCCCCAACGTGGCTCTTTGGACACAACAGTGTGAAGGCTACAACTCATGCAGACATTCAACTGTTCTAAAACAAGATTTTACACATCCATCTGCATTTGGACACTGTTTTAGTCATAAAGGAGATGATACAGAGTTAGACAGAGATACCATAGATCTGAGGGTATCAGGGTCTTCTCTGCAACAAAATAAAACATCTAATGTCGGTGATGAAGTTGAATGAGAAAAGGGTAACAGTTGGCTGCATGCTGCACCTCTTGATCTTTATCCACGAGATCATCTCTAATCTGCCTAATCTTTCTTAATCTCATTCTAGCCCGCAGTCAGTTTGCCACTGATGATGAGGTGTGATGTGTGGAGGTAGAGTTGATGATGAGAACAGATTGTAAACACAGTATTTATTCACTGACAGAGTCTCAGTTCTGAGTTTTAGGGATCACGTCACTCTTGTCTGATTTTGACCTGCACTTTCTGACTCTTTCTGATTCATCATCCTGCGCGGGTACTCTGTGTTTATTGGACATAACTCCCTAAAGAAGTGCTCTATGACGGATGTCTTTGTCTAGCGGTCTGTTGCTGTTCTGTAGGCTACCTGGTAGTAACGCTGTTTATACAGCAGATAAGCATAGTTAATTGATATAACTGTCTGTTTTGTAAGTGTATGAAGGATTTATGTGCATGTAGGGCTGCCTGGTGCAGCTCTGTAGTCTACCTCTTACCTGGCAGGCAGCACGGCCCGTGGTGCAGAGGGAGTGACAGTGCTCTGCTCTCATTACAGCAACAATTAAATAATTATGAATGGCGCGGCGAGACTTCATCAGAGGAATATCTATTGTATTATTTATTCAGCCAGCCTGTCCCCTGGTTCAGGGAGGGAGAGAACACATATAAACTTCCAGCCTCCCTCCTCTCTCCCTCACACGCTCTCCTGCTTGCCTTTCAAAGCAGAGGTGCCCAGTCGCTCTGTGCCACGGCACGGCACTACGCTGGTAGAACTGCATATGGATATACTTGAAAGAAGGCCAGTGGGTCTCTACACCATGCCTGTCCTGAAGGCTGTGGGGCCTTTTAGAGCCTATGAATGATCTAGAGAGATGGAGGTGGTGAAGGGACAGAGAAACAGAGGGACAGGGTGCCGAGTGGACTGACTGACTGGCCGAGGGAACAACTGCGTCAGACAGACTCAGAGGGCGGAGACGCAAGGTGCACAGCAGGTGAGGGATGCTGGTTGGTTAACACCTGTCCTCCAGCTAGCTGGGGCAACAGGAAAACATGCAGTCTGCAACAGGAAAAATATGACCCCATACCCTCTGATACGGGACCAGATATGTTTTTAATCCTTAAATGGTTAAAGTTAGGATTGTAGGTTAGGGTAATTTGATTTTAGATCTTCTATCTTGAGTGAAAGCACACATCGGATAAGAGGGATATACGGTTGTAATTCATTATATGATGTGTAATGACCATCGATAGAATGTTACTAAGGAAGGTTAATGGTCCATGGATCAGTGTGGTCGGTCCAGGTGAGCGGTCGATGATCGGTGTGTTTGTGTGTGTGGTCCAGATCCGGTCTGGTTACTGGCTCGGTCAGGTGGGTTCAGTCGGGTTGGTTCAACTCGTTGGGAGCAACTGAGCAAGGCCCATTAATAATGCACAATGCCTCCTTGGCAACTGTGTAGTCGATGCCTGGCAACCTGGGGTGCAGCACTCGGATCCACGATAAGGGAAGGCATGAGAGGGAGGGAGGGGAGGGAAAAGTGTGGGGCGCGGTCCCACAGGTGCTCAGCTTGTCTTTCGGCTGTTCTTTCGATCAGTGCTGAAGAGGTGTGAGTGTGTTTGCATTGGCCAATACAGTATTGTAATACCATAATACATGCAATTTACGTAGCAGAAACGTTTGTCTAAAGTGACAACATTCCACACCTTTTGGTATATGACCCATTTGGGAATAGAACCCACAACTGGTGTTGCTAGTGCCATGCTCTGATGAACTGAGCCATGTACAGAACCACTACAATACATACTGTAAGTACAATACAATACTGTAAAATATAATACATGATTACAATACAGGTGGGAGATGTATGATTTCCATCCCCATGAGCGTACCACCCTTCTTCAGGCCATGGATGAGGCATGCAATGATTTCAATCCAGACCTATGTCAGGCTTGGATTCGCAATGCCACAAGGTTTTTCCCCAGGTGCATGAACAATGAGGTTATTTACTGCGATTTCAATGAGTGCCTCTATGGCCAAATGCACAAGACATGCTTGATGCAAACTAGTGCCGGCTAAGCATGACGTTTCTTTCATTTCTTTCATTTGAAAAATGATCACACATGGGATAGAAATGATGGAAATGTGATATTCAGTCAATTTTAATAGGTAGTGCAAGTGTATTGCCTAATGTGAAAACAGTGTAATGTACTGTCATTTACATTACTGGAGCATACTACTTTCAAAGGGCAAATGTGCCTTAGTTTTTTGCTATTGGATTAACTGGTTGTTAAAAGAACTGAGTTGAGAAGATATAATCATGTTGTGTTTTGGTGATTAAACCAATGTACTCATTATATTTCACAGTAAACTATTTCACATATCAATGGTTGTGTGGTGAAAGATGACTACAAACAAAGGTTTTGAATGTAGGACTGGCTGCGTTAAAAATGTTACCAGTTTGGAATTTTGTACAGAGTTTTGAAAATTCACAACATACTTGTGAAAATAGTACCAAAGCGATACAAATATAGTAATGAATTACTGTCACCCCCAGATCTGTTTCACCTGTCTTTGTGCTTGTCTCTCCCCCCCCCACCCCAGGTGTCACCCATCTTCCCCATTATCCCCTGTATACTTATACCTGTGTATACCTGTTGCTGTCCCCAGTCCACCTAGCTGTGCTGCTGCTCCAGTTTCAACTGTTCTGCCTTATTATTATTTGACCATGCTGGTCATTTATGAACATTTGAACATATTGGCCATGCTCTGTTATAATCTCCACCCGGCACAGCCAGAAGAGGACTGGCCACCCCACATAGCCTGGTTCCTCTCTAGGTTTCTTCCGAGGTTTTGGCCTTTCTAGGGAGTTTTTCCTAGCCACCGTGCTTCTACACCTGCATTGCTTGCTGTTTGGGGTTTTAGGCTGGGTTTCTGTACAGCACTTTGAGATATCAGCTGATGTACGAAGGGCTATATAAATACATTTGATTTGATTTGATTTGATTATGTTTGTCTGTTGCCAGTTCGTCTTGTTTGTCAAGCTTACCAGCGCTCGTCCTGTAAGATCCTGTCTTTTCCCAGCTTCTCTTTTTTTCCATACTCCTTGGTTTTTGACCCTTGCCTGTCCTGACCCTGTACCCGCCCGTCTGACCACTCTGCCCGTCCCTGATCCTGAGCCTGCCTGCCGCCCTGTACCTTTGCTCTTACTCTGGATTTTTGACCATTGTCTGCCTTGACCTGCCGTTTGCCCCTGTGGTTACAATAAACATGGTTACTTCACACAGTCTGCGCTTGGGTCTTACCTTGATTCCTGATAGTACGAACTGGCCATGACTGACCCAGCAGACCCGGGCCAGCTACGTGATGCCATCTCCTCCCAAGGAGCCGCCATCAGGAGGCACAAGGAACTGCTTTGTGGCCTTATGGATGGGGTTCAAACGTTGGCTGAACGCCATGACCGGGCATTGAACAGTTTGCGGGAAGCAGCCTACCACGGTGTTAACCCCGCAGCTCCTCAGTGACTCAGCTGCTAGCAATGCCGTCTCATCGGCCACTCCACCTTCTCAGGGGCCCTGTTTTCCATCCCTGGAACACTTCAATGGAGAGTCGAGCACCTGTCGGGCGTTTCTAGCTCAGTGTGCCCTCATTTTTGAGCTTCATCTCTCCTCCTTCCCATCGGATCGCTCCAAGATAGCCTACCTCATCACGCTGCTGTCCGGAAGGGCTCTCACCTGTATGGGAACAGCAGCTGGCTATATGCGTTAGTCTGGAGGGGTTCGTGGAAGAGGTGAAGAAGGTATTTTTTTAAATCCCGTTCTCCGGGAATGAACCTGCCCAGGAGCTAATACAGCTTCGGCAGGACTCCTGCGGTGGATTTTCACACGTTGGCAGCAGAGAGTGCTTGTAACCAGGAAGCGCTGTTCGATATGTTTCTGCACGGCGTCTCGGAGGAGGTCAAGGACGTGCTTTCTGCTCGAGAGTTACCTACGGATCTCGATTCCCTCATCACTTTGACCATCCGAATTGATGGGCGACTACGGGAATGATGGAGGGAGAGGAAGTTCGACGTCACTCACACGTCCAGGGATTCCACCATGCCTCCAAGTCATCCCGGAAGTTCCCGTTGCCGAGAGAACCCGAGGCCTCCTGACCTTCCTCGAGAGTCGGCGGAGTCGGCTGAGTCGCCACTTCCCGAGCCTATGCAACTAGGTAGAACTGGGCTATCGCCAGCGGAACGGCAATACAGGATCAACACGAAGAGTTGTCTGCGGGACTCTTGGTCATTTTGTGTCCTCTTGTCCTTTAAAGAGATCAGGCTCACTGGTAGGAGCGTGTACTCTGGTGGGACATAGGGAGAACTTTCCTGCTTACCTTGCTCACACCCTTGTTCCTGCCATTCTGCTGTGGGGTAGCCAGTCTAAATCTTTCCGGGTCCTCAATGACTCTGGGGCCGATAGTTTTTTTGGAAGCTACCCTGGCTTCCGAGCTGAACATGGGCCCTGGGACCATGCCCCGGGACTGCCTGACATGATGACTCCTTGCTGTCCCCAGTCCACCTGACCGTGCTGCTGCTCCAGTTTCAACTGTTCTGCCTTATTATTATACGACCATGCTGGTCATTTATGAACATTTGAACATCTTGGCCATGTTCTGTTATAATCTCCACCCGGCACAGCCAGAAGAGGACTGGCCACCCCACATAGCCTGGTTCCTCTCTAGGTTTCTTCCTAGGTTTTGGCCTTTCTAGGGAGTTTTTCCTAGCCACCGTGCTTCTACACCTGCATTGCTTGCTGTTTGGGGTTTTAGGCTGGGTTTCTGTACAGCACTTTGAGATATCAGCTGATGTACGAAGGGCTATATGAATAAATTTGATTTGATTTTGATTTGATTTGAACATCCCCTCTCAGCCCCTCTCCACTCCCATGGAGGTTAGAGTGCTGGATGGGCACCCTATAGGCCGGGTCACTCATATTACTACTCCCATCAACCTACGGTTGTCAGGGAATCACAGCGAGACTATTCAATTCCTGCATATCAAGTCTCCTCAGATTCCTGTGGTATTGGGATTCTCCAGGCTCCAGCGACACAATCCCCTCATCAACTGGTCTACTGGTGCCATCGTGGGCTGGAACCCGTCCTGCCACACTCATTGCCTGAAGTCAGCTCTGCCTGCCTCGGGACATTTTCCTAGGGGCTTGGAAATTGCCCCGGTCCTCTCCGCCAGCCCTGCAGAGTACCGGGACCTCTGGGAGGGGTTCAGTAAGGCCCGGGCTACTTCGTTTCCACAGCACCGACCAGTGTCCAAGAAGGTCAAGCCTGAGGCTCTGGCACGCTCCTATAGTGCTGTGGCTACACCCCCGGAAGCCGAGACCTTTCTCCCCCACTCCAAGATCATTAGCCTCTCTGCTGTTCATCCTCTGTTGCCCTGTACCCTCCGTGTCTTTCCTACCGTTTCTGTGTCTAGAGATAAAGCCATGTCTGACTGCCCCTTGCCTCCTGTTTCCAGGCCCACTCCTCTCCCCCGTCTCATCGAAGGTCGACTGGTGTACCTGGTGAGACATCTCCTTCAACCTCGGGGCAGGGGATTCCAGTACCTGGTCGACTGGGAGGGTTATGGCCCGGAGGAGAGGTGCCAGGTGTCCGCTAGGTACGTCCTGTACCCAGGCCTCATCTCTGAGTTCCTGCGCCGGCACGCCGCTCAATCAGGTATGCGCCCAGGTGGGACGCCAAGTGGCTACTGTCACGCCCTGATCTGTTTGACCTGTCTTTGTGCTTGTCTCCACCCCCCTCCAGGTGTCGACCATCTTCCCCATTATCCCCTGTGTTTTCTGTTTGTCCAGTTCGTCTTCTTTGTCAAGTTTACCAACGTTTGTCCTGTCAGCTCCTGTCTTTCTCAGCCTCACTTTTGCTCATCCTCCTGGTTTTTGACCCTTGCCTTTCCTGACCCTGTACCCGTCCGCCTGATTACTTTGCCCATCCCTGACCTTGAGCCTGCCTGCCGTCCTGTACCTTTGCTCCACTTCTGGATTACTAAACTCTGCCTGAGCCCGCTTGCCATCCTGTACCTTTGCTATTACTCTGAATTTTTGACCCCTGCCTGTCTTGACCTGTCATTTGCCTGCCCCTATGGTTACAATAAACATTGTTACTTCACACAGTCTGCACGTGGGTCTTACCTTGATTCCTGATACTTACAGTGAATATCACCACATGGCTGCACTGATTTATGTGTATTCTGAATTGGAGTGTGTGTTATAGAAATGTGTGTTGGTGTCAGAGTGGTCTCCTCTCCTTAACCTGCTCCCCTTCAGGGCCATAGACCTGCTCAGCCCTAGCCCAGCACTCAGTTCACAGGGATCTAGGCCAAGGTGCGCCCTATCCACTTAAAACATTAACTCCCCACCTTCCCTGATTTGTTCATGTGAATTATTAAACATCAGCTCATTATCAATTATTCAAAATCTTTTTGGGGGGTTAATTTATTGGAACACTGGCAGTTTTTCTATTTTCTCCCCGTTATCTCTTTCGGTGTGTCGGCCTCTCTTTGTGTTTATCTCTTGAGTTTGTGTGGGGGGGCTCTCTCTGTCCTCTAGTGTGTGTGGGCCTCTCTCTCTCACAGTGTTTATCTCTATTCAGTTTGGGGGGGTTTCTTTCTCTCGCCCTACTTCCTCCTCTCTCTCTCTGAGACAGAGGGAACAGGATGGGATTCTCTCCTCCGTCTCGTCTTCCTTAAACATGATTAATACTTGATGGTGATACGATAGCTATCCCATGTACCCTAGCACTTCTGAGGGATTCCCCTGTGTGTGTGTGTGCCCGTGTGTTACCTTCTGTATATGTTTCTCAGGAATGTGATTAATTATAGACACCCGTTGTGCTGATACATCATCATTAATAATTCCTTTGAGTTTTTGAACCAACAATTCCCTTTTTACTTGTGCTGTAGATGGTATGCATCCGGTTTTCCGGGGAAATGGATAGAGAACCTGTGACGCAACTTCCGCTTTTGGATGTTAACAAGACGACGCTCCATCTTAACTCCTCCTCCTAGAGATGATCTCACACCTTCAATCAGACCCACGTTTCTTCCGTCAAGCAGAGAAAAATGCAATTACTTTCCCTAAGAGACTATTAATATTTAAACTAAAACGTGTTTGCATTTCTGTTACACCATCTGTCAGGGGGAATGCTCAGGCATTCATGGATATTTCAGGGGCACAAATCTGTCTGGGACACCACTGTGTAAAGTACATACCTGACCTGCCCATTTTGCAATGAGATGTCGTTTTGTTTCTGTTGTTTTTAGTGTTCACACTTTCTCTTGAATATACTGTAGTAGTGAAGTGTGTAGTGGCACACACACACACACACTCATTCACTCACTCACACACACTCACTCGCACACACACACACACACACACACACACACACACACACACACACACACACACACACACACACACACACACACACACACACACACACAGTGAAATAGGAACACACACAGTGAGGGCAGCTAAAACGGTTGACTGTGTGAAGTCACCCTCTTCTTTGGGGAGTCCCCTGCCAGTTTGAAGCCTTTGAGGCGACTCATCCATATTACATCAGCTTACACTACTATAAGCTATGATCTATCTTCATAGAGAGATAAAAGAAGGAAAGAGGGAGAGAAGGAGAGAAGGATATAGGGAGAAAATGGTAGCTACAAACTGTCACTTTTCAAAACATCCTTTATCCATGGTAAAAAAAAATAGAACTACATTTAGACATTTAGTGACACACCCCTCTCTTTCTGACTCATCCGGCCTCTCTTCCTCACTCTTTCTCTCCATCTCTCTGTTCGCCTCCTCTTCCCCTGTCTCTCTGCATTAAGAGCAGCCTGGGGGCATGCAAGGCAGAGAGAGGGGTGTGAGTGTGTGTTTGTGAGAGAGCAGAGGAGGGGGTTGGGGGTCCAATCAGAGATGTCATTTAAATAAGTGTTTGTGGAACGGGAGAATGGAGGCAAGCTGGGGGGGGGGTGTAGAAGAGAAGAGAAGAGAGAGAGGGAGGAGAGAGGGGCTCTTTAGTGGCTCTGTGATCCCAGCCACCAGTCCACAGCTGGTGCAGCAGCAGACTGCCCTGCTCAGCCATATGTTGCCTGGGCTGCTCCAATTATCCTCCCTGGAGCAGGGCCCCCTCTCCCACTCTCAGCCCCTAGCCCTCCCTCTCCCTCAGCTTAGCCCTTCTCCCTGCTCTGCCATGCAGCCTGAGTGGGTCCAACACCGGGGTCGGCTACTCTTTCACTGCCCCGGGTTTCACTGCTGTCACTTACTTACTTAGCAAGCTACCACCCTCCCCCCAGCTCTCTTTCTCCCCTTTTCTCCCTATCACTCTTCCTCTATCTCTCCCTATCCCCTCTTTACTTATCCCACACTCTTTAACTTTCTATGCTCTCTTTCTTTTTTTTTCCTTTCTTACTCACATTATTCCTCTCTGTCTTTCTCTCCTACCCCCTCTCTCACTTCTCTAACTCCACTCTCCTTCTCGTCCTCTTCGATGTCCTGTCTGACCCTCTAGCTGCCCCCTATTGATTGTCTTTGTCTGTATTTGTACAATGCTATAAGTTAAGTCCTTCATTCAGCACTCTAGATAGTCTGAATGCCAAATTTATACACTGGATGGCAATGATTGTCACCCCAGAGCCCTGGCCATAGGGAATGGGATAAATTACCACCAGTTAGTTTTCATCACCTATTAATAGAAGAGTTAAATATATAATACAGAGTAACCTGAACTCTTCCTTCTCACTCAATTTAAAGCCTGGATTTTAAACCACTTTTATCACGTTTTATTTACTGTAGAAACCACTGCCACGATACATAACTTCTTCCTGGTGGTGAATGGAATTGGTTTCTGTGCCACAGTAGGGTTATAGGGTGACAATATGGTGTTACACACACTTATAGGTCCCATAGGCAGTCAGACAGACAGGGGGTAGAGTAGCTGGGTACTGTAGCTGATGCTCAGGCTGTGGTTTGTAGGTCCAGTGTCTCTTCTCTACTCCTCAGATCAACTCAGGATACAGTTTGTTTGTTTTGGAGCAGAGAGTGACGAATAGGTCTAATTTCAGCTGAGAGATGAGGAGAGGGGTGAGTAGACAAGGAAGGGAGAAGAGAGGAGGAAGGGAGAGGAGAGGAGAAGAGAATCTGACACCAAACACACACACACACACACACACACACACATCACCTGTTCCCCTTATGACCGGTGTCTCAAGCAACAGCACCCCCTCCACGACTCTGTTTACTAAACTTTCCACCTGTGAAATATTTATTGGAAGAGGGAGGCTGCTTCAACTCAGGAGAGTGATGTGTGTGCGTACGTACACTTACGTGCGGGTGGCTGGACATGCGTGCAAGCATGGGGGTTATGAAAACAGAGGAGTGCACTGGAGAATGGTAAAGGGGTGTAAGGTTGCTGGAGAGTGTTAGTTGGTAGCTGGTGATTTGGTCTGGAAGAGGAAAGGGTGGCTGGCATGTTGACTACACCGCCCACATCGTACGCATGTTGATTTTGTTTATCCCTACCAGACGTGATCATGACAAACAGTTCACAGTACCAGTTGCTAGCTAGTTTGTCATGGGTGATTATCATTGGGTTGGTTTTTAACCTGTCATGCATATGGTTCTCTCTATAGCTGGTTCTTTGTAGAATTTTGACCAGGAGTCATACAAAATTGTGTTTCTCTAGTCCAACGATTAATCCACAAATAAAAAGGTAAACATAGTTAGTTTTTAGTTAGTTATCTTGAAATAACCTCTCCTTGTTTGTCCTTCAAGCATCCACGTGGGTCTGTATCTTCCTGATATCCAATAAGGAGGGGACTTGCGGCGCATGGAGTGCCTCAAATAGAACCAAGTTCACACGCGAGCGGTGTGGATGAAATTATTCACTGACATATACAGTAGTGTATATGTACATTTATTTTGCATTGCTCGTGGCCAATGTGGTTTGCATCTGACACTGCAGGCTGAGGGGAGGGATGTGTTCTGTTACAGAGTTGAGGATTAGAGAAAAACAGTATAGCATTAATATATCCAGAGGCGATGTTCGGTTACCAGCAACATTGCATTTATTTTATAATTTCTTTAAAAGGATATACATTTGTGTCAAAAAGCCCTCGTGATCTTCAAACAAGGGACAGTAAAATGTTACCCTCTCAAAATACTTGAATAAAAAGCATGAGCTGGCGCACATCCAGAGAATATTATTTAGTGTAGAGGTGCTTACTAACGGTGAATAAACTATCAAAATAAAGAGAGTCGAACACTCTGACCCATGTGATGACCTTGGGCTCTCCAGGAGACTGCACCACCAGGGTCGCATACAGAGACAGTTGTGTATAATTCCGATTTTCTAAGTACATATAGATGACACATTTATAAGACATTACAAAATGGCGTATTTTGAGAGGGTATAAAATAAAGAGAGTCAAACACTCTCTCTCTCTCTATATATATATATATATATATATATATATATATATATATATATATATATATATATATATAACTCCCAGGTAATCTTTAAATATGAATTATGTATTTGGTAAAACACCAACGTTTTCGGCGTCAGTGATACCGAAATGTTCGTAGTTTACCCAATAAATTACTGGAAGTTTATATATATATATATATATATATATATATATATATATATATATATATATATATATATATATATAAATAAACTCCCAGTAAGTTTATATATATATGGGAGTTTATATATATATATATATATATATATATATATATATATATATATATATGGGAGTTTATATATATATGGGAGTTTATATATATATATATATATATATATATATATATATATATATATATGGGAGTTTATATATATATGGGAGTTTATATATATATATATATATATATATATATATATATATATATATGGAGTTTATATATAAACTCCCAGTAATTTATTGGGTAAACTACGAACATTTCGGTATCACTGACGCCGAAAACGTTGGTGTTTTACCTAATACATAATTCATATTTAAAGATTACCTGGGAGTTTATATATATATATATATATATATATATATATATATATATATAGAGAGAGAGAGAGAGTGTTTGACTCTCTTTATTTTATACCCTCTCAAAATACGCCATTTTGTAATGTCTTATAAATGTGTCATCTATAAGTACTTAGAAAGTCGGAATCATACACAACTGTCTCTGTATGCGACCCTGGTGGTGCAGTCTCCTGGAGAGCCCAAGGTCATCACATGGGTCAGAGTTTACACGACTCCACATGGGCTGTAACTAAAGATGGAGGAGTAGGGAGATAAAAGGCCAAAGGTCAGACAGCAGCCCATCATCTCTCTGTTTTCTCTTTTCTCTTCTTACCGGTTTCCCTCCCACTCTTTTTTTACAAATGTTTCTCTGGCTCTTAAAGTATGTCTGAATGCATTTTTGTAGTTTACGCACAGGAACACACACACACACACACACACACACACACACACACACACACACACACACACACACACACACACACACACACACACACACACACACACACACACACACACACACACACACACACACACACACACACACACACATACATACACAGATAAACTTATGTGTTTGTTTTCCTGTTGTTATTTACCACTCCTCCTAATTCCTCTACTGAATCGCATTGGACAGTGAAATAGTAAGTAAACTGAGCCTGAAGCCCATAAATCATTAATCAGGGTTTGTTTTGCCACATGAATGTAATTAATACATAATTAATATTTAAAGATCGCCTAGTTTATCAAATGTTATTTAGCTAATTTCCCCACAATGGAAGTAACTAACAGAATATAGAGGAAAAGGAGAGTGGAGATGTTGTTGGGAGAACACTGACAGGGAAAAGACAGAGAGAGAAAGATGAAGGCAGCAAGGAAGAGAACATTGAGAAGAGGGTTAATGACGGTCTAATGAGGGTGTCTTAATTAGCATCAAGTAGTGGTGATGAGGTGTCTTTTGTCTGCCTGAGGAACCCCAGAGACAGGAAACAGGTCACTAACTTGTCAACATACTGTACTGAGGCTCCCTCTCTCGCTCTCTCACTCTGGGGTGCTACAATTGGCTCATTCATTCCCCCCCCCTCTCCCCAGTAACTATTCCCCAGGCCGTTGCTGTAAATGAGAATGTGTTCTCAGTCAACTCACTTGGTAAAATAAGGGTTAAATAAAATAAAACTCTGGAGCAGCCAAACACAGGGTGTCCCCTGGTCCTGTTCAGGGTCCCCTGGGTCACAGCCACATAATACTGACACATTTACTGTCCTGGTTCGTTCCAAGGCTGGCCGAGGGATAGGGTGACCTGGGACATGAGCCACAACCACATGCTGTTCTTATGCCATTCTTATGAAAATAATTATTCTAATGGCTGTTTGCATAATACATGAGATAGATATGTAAACCTATATTTGAAATTCATATTACTTTGTGTAGTTTGTTTGGTTTTTGAAAATATAATAGCAAAAACACCAGTAAAATGTGGCCGGTCTGTCTTTCTCCCATGTGTACATATTCTGCCTACTTCTAAAAACAATGGACATAGACAAAACTAGAAGCGATCCCTAGAAGAATTGGAACAGTAGTTCACTATTTGCCCCCAATCTTTTCACAGTGATCCCTCCACTGTCTGATACCCTCCCTCACCCCAGCCAAAATCACCTAATCCTTCTCTAGCTCTCAGTTTCCCTCTCCATGATCCCTCCATCCTTGCCTCCTGAGACTAACATGAGAGCGTGGCTCAGAGCTGTCTTAAGTGGGGACTAAGTAGGACTCGTCAGGCTGTCAATACACCACTATTGACCTCTGCTGTGATAGGGGCATAGTACAGAGAGATGAATGCTTTTTGAGTTAGGTTCGGTTTCGCTTCGGAAAAAATAAATATTTCTTTCCATTTCTGTTTTTTTCCCTTTTTTAAAATTCCTTTAAAAAAAAACATGAAATGCATTATGAAACACAGTAAAACTTACATTAATAGCCCGGGAGTTTATTTGCTTAAATCACTCAACACAACAGGTGCTAATTAGAGACAGGCTATCTATTTGAGCCAGGTGTCTATTTCCTTAATGCACACATCTTTTGCTAATTTGCATAGTTAATTTAATTCTAGCCTTCACTTCCCAAATGGTTATCAATTTCTTCAATTCCTGCACTGTGTTATCATTTACACACTGTGCCACATTTCTTCTTTCTGTCTGTAATAAAGCCCTTTTGTGGGGAAAAACGCATTCTAATTGAATGGAACCCCCCATTGGGTTGGCCTATGCCCTCCCAGGCCCACCCATAGTTGCACCTTGTCCAGTCACATGAAATCCATAGATTAGGGCTTAATGAATTTCTTTCAATTGACTGATTTCCTTGTTTAAACTATAACTCAATGGGAAAAGATGGGTATCACAGGGTTGATGTTTTTCTCAATACATTGCAGTCAATGTGAAACGATGAGTGTCACAGGGTTGACGTTTTTCTCAATACATTGCAGTCAATGGGAAAAGATGAGTGTCACAGGGTTGACATTTTTCTCAATACATTGTAGTCAATGGGAAAGATGAGTGTCACAGGGTTGATGTTTTTCTCAATACCATGCAATCAATCCCCCTCCTCTCATCTCTCTCTCCCACTACCTCCTCTTTCCCACCTCTGTCTGTCTGTTGACTCTCTCTCCCCCTCCCTCCTTCACCCTCTCCTTCTCTCTCCCCTCTATCCCCCTGCCTCACTCTACCCCTTCTCTCTCTTTCTCCCTCCTCCTCCTCCATTCTCTCACCCTCCTTCATTCCCTCCCTCCCTTTTCTCTCATCTCTCTCCCTCCTCTCTCCCATAAACAGGCAGAGGCAGACAGGCAGACAGGCAGACAGGCAGACAGACAGACAGACAGACAGACAGACAGACAGACAGACAGACAGACAGACAGGCAGACAGAGGCAGACAGACAGACAGACAGACAGACAGACAGACAGACAGACAGACAGACAGACAGACAGACAGACAGACAGACAGACAGACAGACAGACAGACAGACAGACAGACAGACAGGCAGGCAGGCAGGCAGGCAGGCAGACTGACAGGCCAACAAGCCCGACAGACAGGCAGACAAGTCAATTTTAAAAAATGTGACCAATATCCCCTTCACAATTAATTCAAGAATTCATTAAAAAACACTCTTAGTTTATAGATCTGCAAGATAATTTTGTCCAATGCAGCTAAAAAATGCTTTTGGGTCGATTGACTTCAAATTTCATATGCCGGGTCCCCCTGTCACAAATATGTACAATTTGTGACCGCCCCTATTCCCCTAATTAAGTCACTTCCTCTAATCGCAAGTTAATGTACGGCCTCCTGGGGACACTCTTTAACGATGTCCTGTCTTCATGTCTTTCAAGTCTTTACGTTAAGAATCATACAGAGGATGGAAGACTGTGTTTTTGTGTAACTGTAGGGAGAGAATGAAGGACCATGTTGAGGATTAATTAAGACACTTCCTGTTGCCACAGGAAGCTGAACCTCAACACAGGGCATCCCTATAAGATAACGATTGGTTGTGTGCAAGGATAGTTATGTGTCTATTAATTCATTGGTCCAGCTTGCATGCTTTTATAACAGGTATTTTTTACTTGTTTACCTTCATCAGTTAATCAAACTCTCATTGTTGTGTTCCTGTCATTGAACCATCGTAGCTGACCACTCTGAGCAGTATTGTCAATGCCACTCCGACATTGCTGGTCTTCATATTTATATTTTTCTAGATTCCATTCTTTTACTTTTAGATTTGTGTGTATGGTTGTGAATTGTTAGATACTATTGCACTGTTGGAGCTAGGAAGTGAAGGATTTCACTACACCCGCAATAACATCTGCTAAATATATGTATGTAACCAATACAATTTGATTTGATATGTCTGTCTGTCTGTTTGGGTCTTACACCAATTTACCCATTGCTGCTCTTTCACCAACTTTTTTGCTATGTGTCAATATCCTGTCTGTGGAGGTGGGAAGGTGGAGAGAATGGTGGAGGAGGGAGAGAGACTGGAGGGGATGAGGGAGAGAGAGAGAGAGAGAGATTGGAGAGATCAGCTGAAGGAGGGAGGGGGTTAGATATATATATATATATATATATATATATATATACTGTATGTATATATATATATATATATATATATATATATATATATCTAACCCCTCCCTCCTTCAGCTGATCCTCTACACAGGGGCCCCACAAGTGTGTGTGCTCAGCCCCGTCCTCTGGTCTGCCCATATCTAACCCCTTCCCTCTTTCAGCTGACCTCTCTCTCTCTCTCTCTCTCTCTCTCTCTCTCTCTCTCTCTCTCTCTCTCATACATATATATATATATATATATATATATATATATATATATATATATATATACCTAAAGTTGGAGTTGTAGGTTTACATACACCTTAGCCAAATATATTTAAACTCAGTTTTTCACAATTCCTAACATTTAATCCTAGTCAAAATTCCCTGTCTCGGGTCAGTTAGGATTACCACTTTATTTTAAGAATGTTAAATGTCAGAATAATAGTAGAGAGAATTATTTATTTAAGCTTTTATGTCTTTCATCAAATTCCCAGTGGGTCAGAAGTTTACATACGCTCAATTAGTATTTGGTAGCATTGCCTTTAAATTGTTTAACTTGGGTCAAACATTTCAGGTAGACTTCCACAAGCTTCCCACAACAAGTTGGGGGAATTTTGGCCCACTCCTCCTGTCAGAGCTGGTGTAACTGAGTCAGGTTTGTAGGCCTCCTTGCTCACACACGCTTTTTCAGTTCTACCCACACATTTTCTATAGGACTGAGGTCAGAGCTTTGTGGTGACCACTCCAATATCTTGACTTTGTTGTCCTTAAGCCATTTTGCCACAACTTTGGATGTATGCTTGGGGTCATTGTCCATTTGGAAGACCATCCTTCCGTGGCCTCAAAATTACTCTTAAATACAAGTAAAACTAAATGCATGCTCTTCAACCGATCGCTGCCTGCACCTGCCCGCCTCACCAACATCACTACTCTGGACGGCTCTGACTTAGAATATGTGGACAACTACAAATACCTAGGTGTCTGGTTAGACTGCAAACTCTCCTTCCAGACCCACATCAAATATCTCCAATCCAAAGTTAAATCTAGAATTGGCTTCCTATTTCGCAACAAAGCATCCTTCACTCATGCTGCCAAACATACCCTTGTAAAACTGACCATCCTACCAGTCCTCGACTTCGGCGAAGTCATTTACAAAATAACCTCCAATACCCTACTCAACAAATTGGATGCAGTCTATCACAGTGCAATCCGTTTTGTCACCAAAGCCCCATATACTACCCAACATTGCGACCTGTACGCTCTCGTTGGCTGGCCCTCGCTTCATACTCGTCGCCAAACCAACTGGCTCCCATGTCATCTACAAGACCCTGCTAGGTAAAGTCCCCCCTTATCTCAGCTCGCTGGTCACCATAGTATCACCCACCTGTAGCACGCGTTCCAGCAGGTATATCTCTCTGGTCACCCCCAAAACCAATTCTTTCTTTGGCCGCCTCCCCTTCCAGTTCTCTGCTGCCAATGACTGGAACGAACTACAAAAATCTCTGAAACTGGAAACACTTATCTCCCTCACTAGCTTTAAGCACCAACTGTCAGAGCAGCTCACAGATTACTTCACCTGTACATAGCCCACCTATAATTTAGCCCAAGCAACTACCTCTTTCCCTACTGTATTTATTTATTTATTTATTTAGCTCCTTTGCACTCCATTATTTTTATTCCTACTTTGCACATTCTTCCACTGCAAATCTACCATTCCAGTGTTTTACTTGCTATATGGTATTTACTTTGCCACCATGGCCTTTTTTTTTGTTTTGTTTGTTTTTTTGTTTTTTTGCCTTTACCTCCCTTATCTCACCTCATTTGCTCACATCATATATAGACTTGTTTATACTGTATTATTGACTGTATGTTTGAAATACTCCATGTGTAACTGTGTCGTTGTATGTGTCGAACTGCTTTGCTTTATCTTGGCCAGGTCGCAATTGTAAATGAGAACTCGTTCTCAACTTGCCTACCTGGTTAAATAAGGGTGAAATAAAAAAATAAAATTTGCGGCCAAGCTTTAACTTCCTGACTGATGTCTTGAGATGTTGCTTAAATATATACACCTCATTTTCCATCCTCATGATACCATTTATTTTGTGATGTGCACCAGTCCCTCCTGCAGCAAAGCACCCCCACAACATGATGCTGCCACCCCCGTGCTTCACGGTTGGGATGGTGTTCTTCGGCTTGCAAGCCTCCCCCTTTTTCCTCCAAACATAACGATGGTCATTATGGCTAAACAGTTTCATCAGACCAGAGGACATGTCTCCAAAAAGTGTGATCTTTGTTGCAAACTGTAGTCTGGATTTTTTATGGCGGTTTTGGAGCAGTGGCTTCTTCCTTGCTGAGCGGCCTTTCAGATTATGTCGATATAGAGCTAGTTTAACTGTGGATATAAATAGTTTTGTACCTGTTTCCTCCAGCATCTTCACAAGGTCCTTTTCTGTTGTTCTGGGATTGATTTGCACTTTTCGACACCAAAGTACATTCATCTCTAGGAGCCAGAACGCGTCTCCTTCCTAAGCAGTATGACGGCTGCGTGGTCCCATAGTGTTTATACTTGCCTTCTATTGTTTGTACAGATGAATGCGGTACCTTCAGGCATTTGGAAATTGCTCCCAAGGATGAACCAGACTTGTGGAGGTCTACAATTTTTTGACTTATTTCTTTTGATTTCACCATGTCAATTCAAAGAGGCACTGAGTTTGAAGGTAGGCCTTGAAATACATCCACAGGTATACCTCCAATTGACTCAAATTATGTAAATTAGCCTATCAGAAGCTTCTAAAGCCATGACATCATTTTCTGGATTATTCCAAGCTGTTTAAGGGCACAGTCAATTTAGTGTATGTAAACTTCTGACCCACTGGAATTGTGATACTCTGAATTATAAGTAAAATAATCTCTCTGTAAACAATTGTTGGAAAAATTACTTGTGTCATGCACAAAGTAGTCCTAACCGACAAAACTATAGTTTGTTAACAAGAAATGTGTGGAGTGGTTGAAAAACAAGTTTTAATGACTCCAACCTAAGTGTATGTAAACTTCCAACTTCAACTGTAGATAGAGATAGAGAGAGGGAGAGAAGGAGAGAGAGAGAGGGAGGGAGTGAAGGAGAGAGAGAGAGGGAGAGAAGGAGAGAGAGAGGGGGGAGGGAGGGAGGGAGTGAAGGAGAGAGAGGGAGAGAAGGAGAGAGAGAGGGGGAGAGGGAGTGAAGGGAGTGAAGGAGAGAGAGAGAGAGAGAGAGAGGGAGAGAAGGAGAGAGAGAGAGGGAGGGAGGGAGGGAGTGAAGGATGGTGTCATATTTGTAATTACTTTCTCTGTGTCCATATTGTGATGCTGATCTTCCCCCACTGAGTGCAATGTATTCACTTAGGCATCAACCCTGTGACACTCATCTTTTCCCATTGGCTGCAATGTATTGACATATTGTAACCATCAACCCTGTGACACTCATTTTTTCTCATTGACTGCAATGTATTGAGAAAAACATCAGCTTCTGTGACATTTTACCTTTTTGAAAAAACCTGCCAGGATAACGTTTTCAGGCTGATAATGGGCTGTTAATGCATGTATTTGTGGTGGGTAGTGTCTTTGATTAGGCAAGCATATAATTTAGTCACAGTCTTCATATGGTGAACAAAAGGCAGAGGTTATCAGTACAGAACAATATGAGGAGAAAATGTACATTGAATGCAGTTTGTTGTAGTTTGACCCAATTAGAACGTGTTGAGTGTGAGTTTATGCGTCGGGAGTCGTGCAGGGTTAACTCAGAGGAGAGGAGAGGTGAGTCTCTGTACTGTCTCCATGTTGTTCTTTGAACTTCCTTGTTCAGAAAGAGAAGTGCATTGAATACATTTACAGTCGTATTAGATTTACTTTATTAGATTTGCTTAAACTCTAAATGGCTCTCAGAGGGCCTGTGTGTGTGTGTGTGTGTATGTGTGTGTGTGTGTGTGTTAATGTAAAAATCTGTGTAAATGTAGAATATTTGTGCTTGCAGTATGTTCTGGTTGTGTTTTTACTGTATAGCACCTAGTATCACTCAGCCTGAGTTCTGTTGGGTATGTGGGAGAGGTAGAGAGTGTGTACACTGTGTGCTCGTGGGTATGTCCATTTGTGCGTGCCTGCGTGTTACACACACACGCACACATACACGTCCTGGGTTGGCTGCTCTTACGGAGACAGCCGCTAATGGGATAATTTAATTCCAGCAGGCAGGGCACTCCGGCTTGTTGGGAACAATTAGCGGGGAATGGAGTGGTGAATATTTAATGAATAGAAAGGTAGACAGAGAAAACAGAGGATGAGAGAAAAAAGCCTTTTCCACTTAGCAGAGCTAACAGAGGGCAATGAGGGACCAACCTCGTCGCCCTGCGCTGCTGTCTTCCCCTGTCTCACTCACTCTGCCTTTCTCTCTTCCACTGTGTCTCTCTTTTTTTCTCTAGTCCATTACCAAAACTATCCTTCTCTTCTGTCTTTCAGAACAAGCAATGTACTACATGTGTGTGTATGTACTGTGTACACGTGTGTGTCTTTATGGTGTCTACATACTTGTGTGTGCTATGCACATACAGTGTGTTTTTGTCTTACGGTACATCCCTAACCCACGCAGACTCACTCAGAGCTGATATAGAGAGACTATATAATAGATAGACTATACAGTGTTTTTTGATTGACAGGTGCTGCTGGTCAGTTGGAGTCCTCCCTGCAGAGGCTCAGTATAGCCTGTGCCCTGAGGTGACTGACTCTAATACACTACACTACAGTTCTAGCTACTACATGTCAGTCAAGCTGTCCTTCCCAGAGGGAAAATATAAAGACTATTTGTTGGTTAGTTAATGTTAATTGATTTATTGATCCTCATCAGCCAATCAAATAGTTGAATTATTAGTCAAATAGTGCCTTCGGAAAGTATTCAGATCCTTTGACTTTTTCCACATTTTGTTACGTTATTCTAAAATAGATTAAGTGAAACCTTTTCCTCAGCAATCTACAAACAATACCCCATAACGACAAAGCAAAAAAAGGGTTTTAGAAATTTTAGCAAATGTATTACAAAAAACAAACAGAAATATCTCATTTACGTAAGTATTCAGACCATTTGCTATGAGACTCGGAATTGAGCTCAGGGGCATCCTGTTTCCATTGATCATCCTTGAGATGTTTCTACATGGAGGATTGGAGTCCACCTGTGGTAAATTCAATTGATTGGACATGATTTGGAAAGGCACATACCTGTCTATGTAAGGTCCCACAGTTGACAGTGCATGTCAGAGCAAAAATCAAGCCATTTGGTTGAAGGAATTGTCCGTAGATCCCCGAGACAGGATTGTGTCGAGGCACAGATCTGGGGAAGAGTAACAAAACATTTCTGCAGCATTGAATGTCCCCAAGAACATAGTGGCCTCCATCATTCTTAAATGAAAGAAGTTCGGAACCACCAAGACTCTTCCTAGAGCTGGCGGCCAAACTGAGCAATTGGGGGAGAAGGCGCTTGGTCAGGGAGGTGACCAAGCACCCGATGGTCACTCTGACAGAGCTCTACAGTTCCTCTATGGAGATGGGAGAACCTTCCAGAAGGACAACCATCTCTGCAGTACTCCACAAATTAGGCCTTTATGGTAGAGTGACCAGACTGAAGCAACTCCTTAGTAAAAAACACATAATTGCCCACTTGGAGTTTGCTAAAAGGCACCTAAAGACTCTCAGACCATGAGAAGCAAGATTCTCTGGTCTGATGAAACCAAGGATGAACTCTTCGACCTGAATGCCAAGCGTCACCTATGGACGAAACTTGACCATCCCTATGGTGAAGCCTGGTGGTGGCAGCATCATGCTGTGGGGCTGTTTTTTTGTTGTTGCAGGGACTGTGAGACTAATCAGGATCGAGGCAAAAATGAACGAAGAAAGGTACAGAGAGATCCTTGATGAAAACCTGCTCCAGAGCGCTCAAGACCTCAGACTGGGGCGAAAGTTCACTTTCCAACAGGACAATGACCCTAAGCACACAGCCAAGACAATGCAAGACAAGTCACTTAAAAAAAAAGTATCTGAATGTCCTTGAGTGGCCCAGCCAGAGCCCGGACTTGAACCCGATCGAACATCTCTGGAGAAACTTGAAAATAAATCTCCCCATCCAACCTGACAGAACTTGAGAGGGTCTGCAGAGAAGAATGGGAGAAACTCCCCAAGTACAAGTGTGCCAAGTGTTTAGCATCATACCCAAGAAGACTCGAGGCTGTAATCATGGCCAAAGGTCCTTCAACAAAGTACTGAGTAAAGAGTCTGAATACCTATGTAAATGTGAAATTACCTGTTGTTTTAAAAAATATATACATTTGCAAAGATTTCCAAAAATCAGTTTTTGCATTGCCATTGTGGGGTATTGTGTTTAGATTGATGAGGGGGAAAAACGATTTAATACATTTTAGAATAAGGCTGTAACCTAACAAAATGTGGAAAAAGTCAAGGGGTCTGAACACTTTCCGAAGGCACTGTATATACATAACCCCCCCAAAATATATATGATGTTGTTGTAATGGATCTGATTGGGGAAACGCAACACTAATTATGTTGTCATTGCAATCATGGGAGAGTTGGTCATAACGTAGAGGAGGATATTGATTGGCTGTTTGACAGTTTTAGTGTTCGGCCCATAATCCTGTCCTGCTGCGGTCAGGACTAGTCAGGGAAGTGCCCTGCATGGGTTAACACATGAGTGTCACTGTGGAGCTGTTTCTTTTTGGGCAGTTTTATGCTTGGTTGGCCATACACAGCAAGCAACAATATCCTCAGTGTAGCACCTTGGCTGAATTTAGTATTTGAGGTCAATGTTGTCTGAGGTAGGTAGGAAGTGTAATGTCTGCAACATCTTTTAACCCATAACACAGGGTTAGTAATTTAGTGCTCTAAAAACCCTCTACAATATTCTCCTGTGTAACGCCCTCAAATGAAGTGCATGGATATAATGTACCGTATTGATATTTGACAGACAGTCCTTCAATAAAGACAATAACAACCAAAAGCACCTCAAGTGACCCAGCGTGTCTATTCGTTTTAGAGACTCTATATTACTTGATCCATACATCATCAGACCATCTCACTCACAGCCAGGTGCATTAATGTGTTTTGTTGATATCAGCAGTTCAGAGACCATTAAGAAGAGAGGAGCATTGATAGAAATATATAGCCTGTTGAATCAGCTATATACAGTAACTGGTGACAAGCTGCTCCTCTAGCGGAGAGCTTTTTATCTCCAGCCTTCAGAAACACGTTAGTCTCATAACAGGCTATTAGACAGATAGCGGAAGTCTCTAAAGAAAACTAAACATGCAATATTGTATTGACTGAATGAATCCAAACATTGAAATTAGTCGTTAGAGTAGCGGTAAATCTCATGTTATTATGATTGATTTTATAAGACCAAATACCTTTAATCAAAAAAGTGTCTTAATTGTTATTATGCTCAGTGTGCAGTGTACATTTTTTATTTGATACACAAACACACACACACACACACACACACACACACACACACACACACACACACACACACACACACACACACACACACACACACACACACACACACACACACACACACACACACACACACACACACACACAGCGTAGTGAGGATGAGAGGGAGGCTGTAGGCTGTATGTTTACAGACAGACAGGGTAGCAGGATTAATAAGTGATGCCACTGATGTATAATGGATGCTCCTTGTTCCTTACACATTCTCACAATCAAGAGGCCATTCCACAGGCCAAGAGGCCTGGACGCAGCCTCGGTCCTGGGTGGATTCATTCCTGCTGTGTGTGTGTGTGTGTGTGTGTGTGTGTGTGTGTGTGTGTGTGTGTGTGTGTGTGTGTGTGTGTGTGTGTGTGTGTGTGTGTGTGTGTGTGTGTGTGTGTGTGTGTGTGTGTGTGTGTGTGTGTGTGTGTGTGTGTGTAACTCTTGTAGGTGATAAAAATATAATTGTAGCATTATATGAAATTAAAAAGAACACATTCACAGAAGATACAGTAGAGGCATAACCAGCCTTGGTGCAATACGTTTAGTCTGCCAGCATGTCATTTACCCCAGCAATACCAGCAGGTGGCAGATTGCCAGTGACTTTTAAATTCACAGACACACGGAGAGAAAGAGAAAGAGAGATCGTGACTGAAAGAGGGATTACGTGAAAGCGAGAGGGAGAGAGGGGGGGGGAGTAAAAACTGCCCTGAGGGATGAAACGAGGGAGAGAAGATGGGAGGATGATGATGACTATCTCTAGATTTATAGGCATGCTCATATAACTCCCCCCTCCCCTCCCCTCCACTCCCCTCCACTCCACTCCTCTCCAACACCCCCCACCCCTCCAGGCATGACATATGATGGGCGGTGTGGTAGAGGTATCCCCCCAGGCCCATGGTGGTGTGGAGCTGCTGTGTCAGCTGGGATGCCTGGCAGTGTACTGTGCGTAGCCGTGCTGTGGCCCAGCTCAGGACTCTGTGAGCTGGGCAGAGAGGCTGAGAGGGTTGGGCCCTGCCCTACTAATTACAAGCTTAGCCTATATTCATTACAGCTTACTCCCACTGACGGGACACAATGGCCCTAGGGTCAGCTGGGACTCTATGTGGTACTCTGTGTGTGTGCTGTTGTGCTTTTAGCTTGATGAACATTGTGACTGTTTGTCTATCTGCATAGTCAGAGGTTTCTCTTTATCTTTGCCCCTTTCACTCACTCCTTGATCTTTTTCCTCTCTCTCTCTCTCTCTCTCTCTCTCTCTCTCTCTCTCTCCGCCTTATCTAAATGTCTCCTCTCTATTCCTCTAAGTCTGGTAATAAACTCAAAGGCCTGGAAGTGTCTAGTGTTACAGTGAATCTAAGCAACAGTATAGAGATTAGCTGGAGAACAAGGCATGTATATGAATCTCCGTGGTAACCCCTGACCCTGGGGCCCCTTTCCCACAATGCCTGATTGAAGCAGAACAATAGAACCTGCAGGTCAGCCAAGTGTTCTACAAGTGATCAGCGGCAAGAGATTTGTCATTGGGCCATATGGAAGTGTCTGTATGCCTTAGAGTCAGCCTCACTGCACACACACTAAGGCACATGGTGGCAAATTCTACCCATTGCGATGACTAATAATCTCTATACTGTTGCTTAGATTCACTGTAGCGCATATTTTAACACTGCCACCAGATAATGAGGCGAGCCCCTGGCGTGTGTGTATCACATGACCAGGCTTGAGTGTAGGTGGGGGATTTTAAAAAAAAAGGAAATATTTGGGCACACACCCATCCCATCCTCTGTCTATTTGACTGTTGTGTTTCCATTGTGTTTTGAGTCGTTGTTTCGTTAGGGCGTTTAGTGGGTTCCCCTGAGAGTCAGATAATGCACCATAGATCTTTAGCTCCCGGACACATCTGTCTCTGTCCTTCCTTCAACAGTATTAACTGTACTAATGACCTTACTGTCTCTGCATGTTGTCTGGACTGTCAGTCCATGTCTGTGGAACATCTCCACCAGACCAACTGACTTTTTCCTGTTGTTATTAAGTCTACAATACCCATTCATGAAAATAGCATATTGCATGCACTATTACACTATACATACAAAAGTATGTAGACACCCTTTCAAATTAGTGGACTTGGCTATTTTGGCCACTCCTGTTGCTGACTGGTGTGTAAAATTGAGACAAATCCATAGACAAATATTGGCAGTAGAATGGCCTTACTAAAGAGTTCAATGACTTTCAATGTGGAACCAACTGTCAATGCGGCGTGGTAGGCCACACAAGCTCACAGAATGGGACCGCCGAGTCCTGAAGTGATGTAAAGCTCGACGCCATTGGACTCTGGAGCAGTGGAAGCACGTTCTGTGGAGGGTTGAATCACGCTTTACCATCTGGTAGCCCGACAGACAAATCTGGGTTTTGCCAGGAGAATACTACAGTACCTGCCCGAATGCATAGTGCCAACTGTAAAGTTTGGTGGAGAAGGAATAATGGTCTGGGTGTCACGGATCCCTCCGGAACTTTCATTACGCACACCTGTCCCCTATTCCCACTGATTAGTACTTGTGTAAGTGTGCCCTTTGGTTTCCATTGGGCTGTTGATTATTGTTACAATGCGTGTTGGTGCGTGTGAGTACCTGTGCTGTGTGTTTTGGCTTTCGTACCATTGTGGATTGCGCAGATGATTACAGGTCTCGTCCCATGTGTTAATCATTGTGCATGTGTGTGATTTATTTGAGGTACTCCTCGCTCTTTTGTTTTGGATTTCTACCCTGTGTTTTGTATAGTGTTTGGTTGGTCTTCGTCCCAGTGCCTTTACACGGCACGCCGTCATTTGGGTACAATTAAAAAAACGTTTACGCATTCCTGCGTCTGTCTCCCGAATCATTAATACCAACATGACACTGGAGCTGTTTTTCATGATTCTGACTTAGTTCCAGTGAAGGGAAATCTTAACGCTACAGCATACAATGACATTCTAGACGATTCTGTACTTCCAACTTTGTGGCAACAGTTTGGGGAAAGCACTTTCCTGTTTCAGCATGACAATGGCCCCGTGCATAAAGCGAGGTCCATACAGAAATGGTTTGTCGAGATCGGTGTGGAAGAACTTGACTGGCCTGCACAAAGCCCTGACTTCAACCCCATCAAATACCTTTGGGATGAATTGGAAAGTCGACTGCAAGCCAGGCCTAATCGCCCCACATCAGCGCCTAGCCTCACTAATGCTCTTGTGGCTGAATGGAAGCAAGTCCCCACAGCAATGTTCCAACATCTAGTGGAAAGCCTTCCCAGAAGAGTGAAGGCTGTTATAGCAGCAAAGGGGGGGGGGCAACTCCATATTAATGCCCATGATTTTGGAATGAGATGTTCGACGAGCAGGTGTCCTCATACCTTTGGAAATGTAGTGTATCTGCTGCTTCTATTGCATCTGCTGCTGCTACTATAAATAGATGTAGTATTTTTCTCCATGTTTTGTGTTGGGTTATCACTAACACTATAATAACATCTTCCATGGAGTATCGTGGTGAACCACATACACTTGCATCAGAGCAGTGATCCTGATTATAGTGATAATGGTAGCTGTACGCTGCTTGTCAATATCTCTGCTGCTGGTGTTGAAGTGAATGCCAATAACGGAGGACATGCTAAAGTGTTAGGTGCAGATTTCATGTCACCGCTATTGACTGACCTGGTAGGGAAATATCTCAAATGACTCATGCTAAAGCCACTGAAACACACCTGAAATGCAACCACACAAATCTATGGAGACATTAAAAAATATATTAGGTGTCGTCCTCATTTCCTTTCCATAATCTGCACAAATTAGTTGTAGCGTAAATAGCAAAGTCCTGGGATGAGTGTCAATACTCTAAAGTTGAGGTGTTATACACCTCCGTGTCCCTTTTCTTCATCTGCATTGATGTCAAAGAACTGGACAGATGAAAGCAAAGACCTGACATAGTATGCGTCCACTATATTGATGTTATCTATTCTGGCTTCTCAGATCAGTACAGGCAAAGTAAAGGAGAAGAAACAGGAAGCCACTTTAGAGTATTGAGATGCTCCCCAAGTCTTGAGACAAAAACTTTTCCTTGAGAAATCCTTATTGTCCCCATTCCTAAATCCCAAGACGTTCCCAAAGTGTTACTAAGGTGTTCCCGGGAGGGGGAGAGCATGTTGGGAGTCTTGTCACCAGGCTGTTGGAGTCAGGGATCGGTCTGGAAACAGCTTTGTGTGATTCCCTCCCGATCAATATCCTGGCTGGGAGCTTACTGGGAAAGATGGATGGAGCTCCCCTCTTGTTAGCTTAGCGCTGTATTCTCTGCCAGTCCCTGTCACTACATTACCTGGAACACAGAGCAGACAGTCCCGTGGGACATACACACACACACACACACACACACACACACACACACACACACACACACACACACACACACACACACACACACACACACACACACACACACACACACACACACACACACACACACACACACACACACACACACACACACACATTTGCACGCACCCACACACACCATCAATCAATTTGCACCACTTAGATGGTCGTATAGAGTTAATCACTGGGTTTTATTTGAATTTCACATTGATTAAAGAGTAAGGTCCAAAATTATTGGCACCCTTAAAACAGATGAGCAAAAAAGACTGTATAAAATAAATAATACAAATAACGAGCTATATTGTAAGCTCTACATTTTTTAAAATTATATTATTTTATACAAATACAATTGAACAAATAAAGGGATTTTGTTTAACAAGTAATACTTTTTCTCAAAAAGATAGGGGTCAAGATGATTGGCACTCCTGCTTTCAATGCCTTTCAATACCTCACCTTATGAGGCTAACAGCACTGAGCCTTTTTCTTAAATGTTTTATGAGATTAGAGAACACATTGGGAGAGGTCTTAAACCATTTCTTCATACATAATCTTTCCAGAACCTTGATATCCTTTGTCTGTGCTTATGGACTGCCCTCTACAATTCAAACCATACGTTTTCTATGTAAGTTTAAGTACGTAGAATGAGATGGCCATTGCAAAATGTTGATTTTGTGGTCAATTAACCATTTCTTTGTGGATTTTGATGTGTGCTTGGGGTTATTGTCTCACTGGAAGATCCACTTCCGGCCAAGAAGCAACCAGGTTTTTGGATAAAATGTCCTGGTACTGGATAAAGTTAACGATGTCATTGACCTTAACAAGGGCCTCAGGACCAGTGGAAGAAAAATAGCCCCATAACATCAAAAATCTATCACCATATTTTACACTAGGTATGGGGTTATTTTCTGCACATGGTTACTCTTTTCGACGCCAAATCCACCACTTATGTGCGTGGCAAAAGAGCTCTATTTTCGTGTCATCTGACTATAGCACCGGTTCCAACGCAAGTGCCAATGTTGTTTAGCCTCTACAAGATCAGTGGGTCCCCCACGTGATGGTTGAGCTAACGTAGGCTAATGTGATTAGCATGAGGTTGTAAGTAACCAGAACATTTCCCAGGACATAGACATATCTGATACGGACAGAAAGCTTAAATTTGTGTTATTCTAATTGCACTGTCCAATTTACTGTAGCTATTACAGTGAAAGAATGCCATGCTAGTGTTTGAGGAGAGTGCACGGTTATGAACTTGAAAAGTTATTAATAAACAAATTAGGCACATTTGAGCAGTCTTGATACAAAATCTTGAACAGAAATGCAATGGTTCATTGGATCAGTTTAAGACTTTGCAAATACACTGCTGCCATCTAGTGGCCAAAATCTAAATTGCGCCTGGGCTGGAATAATACATTATGGCCTTTCTCTTGCATTGCAAAGATGATGAGAAAAAAAAATACAAAAAACGCATGGTTTTTTCTTTGTATTATCTTTTACCAGATCTAATGTGTTATATTCTCCTACATTAATTTCACATTTCCACACACTTCAAAGTGTTTCCTTTCCAATGTTATCAAGAATAGGCATATCCTTGCTTCAGGTCCTGAGCTACAGGCAGTTAGTTTTGGGTATGTCATTTTAGCCGAAAATTGGGGGGGCGGATCCATAATGAACAAACTCCAGGAATTTACATTGAATGACATTAAAATACAGTTCTTTGACCATGCACACCAGTGGTAGGTTTGATACAATATAGCTCAGTATTTATATTAGTAATTTTATGCTGTCTTTTTTGCTCATCTTTATCACGGGTGCCAATCATTTTGGACCTGAATGTATATGAAAAACAAAAAGACACCATGCTTTGTTGAGTTGATTTGTGACAGCAACAACTGAACCTTACGAACTTGATTAAGCAAGTTTACATGTGTTATTGTCTACATTCAAAGGACAAACAAGTATCATACTTAAATCACTCTCCACAAGTTTACGTAAATATATAGTTTAATAGTTTGTTTAACCCTTGTGCTTTGCTGAAAAAATGGGTCAGATTGACCCGCACAGCTTAAACACATTCAAGACAGTCAAAGAATCAAGTAAAAACAGCCCAAACTTTATTTCGTCATGTCAGACCTTTAAAAAAGAAGAAATACAAGAACATTTTATTTCAAAAACTCTATATTTAAGAACCATTTGTTAAACATATTTCCTTTCTCACAAACAAGCATTTTCTGTTTGGAGCTCATTTTTGAGTGTCTGTGTCAGAGAGATGCTGTTCTTGCACTGAGAAGGAGAAGCTTGGGAAAGCTCCTTTTCACCCAAACATAACTATAAAAGTGCATCCAGAACCAGTCAAAACAAAATATATCAAAGACACTTGTTTATTTTGGACCTGTGCCAATATCTATACAGGTGAAAGTTCAAAATGAACCACAACATCATGTTTGTATACAAAATCTACAGACATTGCACATCACGTCAGTGTGTCCACAATTTGAAGTTAGGTTCAAATTTAATTTCATGGAGAAAAAGTATTAACTAGTATTTTTGACAACTCAGAAGTGGAAATGGGTCAAATTGACCCGAAACATAATAGGAGGGTTAAGTACCTCTTAATGTGAAATGATCAGTTGTAGTATCTCTCCACTCTAGTGTTGAGTAAAATGAGAACATTGATAAGATCAGATATGGCCCTCAACATTGTAACCACAGCCTGCTTTAAAGCTGTCACGGCTACTGCTTCCTGAACAGCCAAACCAGATCAGCATAATCTAACCTACATGCCTTGTTCCACATTTTGTTACGTTACACCCTTAGTCTAAAATGGATTAAATAAAACAATTTCCTCAGCAATCTACACACAATACCCCATAATGACAAAGCAAAAAAAGCCTTTTAGAATTGTTTGCAAATTTATTACAAATAAGAAACAGAAATGCCTTATTTACATAAGTATTCAGACCATTTGCTATAAAACTTGAAATTGAGCTCAAGATAATCCTGTTTCCATTGATCATCCTTGAGATGTTACTACAACTTCATTGGAGTCCACCTGTGGTTAATTCAATTGATTGGACATGATTTGGAAAGGAACACACCTGTCTATATATAAGGTCCCACAGTTGACAGTGCATGTCAGAGCAAAAACCAAGCCATGAGGTCGAAGGAATTCCCCATAGATTTACGAGACAGGATTGTGTCGAGTCACAGATCTGGGGAAGGGTACCAAAAAATGTCTGCAACATTGAATGTCCCCAAGAACACAGCGGTCCCCATCATTCTTAAATGGAAGAAGTTTGGAACCACTAAGACTCTTACTAGAGCTGGCCGCCCGGCCAAACTGAGCAATCGAGGGAGAAGGGCCTTGGTCAGGGAGGTGACCAAGAAACTTATGGTCACTCTGACAGAGCTCCAGAGTTCCTCTGTGGAGATGGGAGAACCTTCCAGAAGGACAACCATCTCTGCAGCACTGCACCAATCAGGCCTTTATGGTACAGTGGCCAGAAGGAAGCCACTCCTCACTAAAAGGCACATGATAGTCCACTTGGAGTTTGCCAAAAGACCACAAAAGACTCTCAAACCATGAGAAACTGATGAAACCAAGATTGAACTCTTTGGCCTGAAAGCCAAGTGTCACGTCTGGAGGAAACCTGGCACCATCCCTATGGTGAAGCATGGTGGTGGCAGCATCATGCTAGGGGATGTTATTCAGTGGCAGGGACTGGAAGACGAGTCAGGTTTGAGGGAAAGATGAACTGAGCAAAGTACAAAAAGATCCTTGATGAAAACCTGCTCCAGATCTCTCAGGACCTCAGACTGGGGCGAAGGTTCACCTTCCAACAGGACAACGACCCCATGCACACAGCCAAGACAACGCAGGAGTGGCTTCGGGACAAGTCTCTGAATATCCTTGAGGGGCAGAGCCAGAGCCTGGACTCAGAGACCTGAAAATAGCTGTGCAGCGACGCTCCCCATCCAACCTGACAGAGCTTGAGAGGATCTGCAGAGAAGAATGGGAGAAACTCCCCAAATACAGGTGTGCCAAGCTTGTAGTGTCATACCCAAGAAGACTCGAGGCTGTAATCGCTGCCATAGGTGCTTCAACAAAGTATTGAGTAAAAGCTCTGAATACTGATGTAAATGTGATATTTCTAGGTTTTATTTTTAATACATTTGCAAAATAATTGTTGCTTGGCCATTATGGGGTATTGTGTGTAGATTGATGAGGGGGGGAAATAATGTAATCTATTTAGAATAAGGCTGTAATGTAACAAAATGTGGAAAAAGTCAAGGGGTATGAATACTTTCCAAATGCACTGTACCCTACAGACGCTGATAAAAGAACCTTGTTGGCATTCTTTGAAAAGGGTATGAAGGGGGAGGAGAGGGTACTAGTATATTATTTTACCACAGTCCTTACTGTGACAAATAGCACAATCTGTTGCCATTGTGTACTGCTCCCCCCCTCGCCACTATGCCAACAGCAGGTGTGTGATGGCAGGACTGAAAGGGGAGTTCGAGCCCTGGAGCAGAGAGCGTAGAGCGGAAGACTCTGGATCTCTGGATGAGCAGCAGAGGACATACACACACCCAGAGACACACACACACACAGAGACACACACTCAGGGTGAGATGGTGGTGCCAGTAAGACAGCCGTTGACTAACAGATTGCCTGCATCAGATTGAGAGAAAGAGGTAACTTACTTTATTCTGTGGAATACGGTTAGCTACCGTTTGATACTATACAATACATTATGGAAATATGCTGGCAAAGTAGTTGTTTTTGATATCCTTGATGGTTTATTTCTGAGTGTTTTGCCTTTGGGTTGATATCAGGGCATGTTTTTTTGTCAAATCATTGTGTGTGTGTGTGTGTGTGCCTGTGTGTGTGTGTGTGCCTGTGTGCCTGTGTGCCTGTGTGCGTGTATGCGTGTGTGCGTGCACGAGTGTGTGTGTTTGTGTAATGAGGGTTGGAGAGGGGTGGAGTGTTGAGTGTGTAAACCAGTAGGTGGGTTATTACACAATCTAACCCCTCCAGGGGGAACAGCAGTCAATAAACCATCTGCCATCATCAGCATTCTCCTCTCTCAGCTCCAGCCCAGTTAGTTCTACAGCACAGAGCCCTGATATGACCCTGCTCTCTGGTTTCTTTAGAAGGCCAACAATTCTAGACCCTTGATCAGAGCTATCTATCTATCTATCAACAAAGGCATGTTCACCCCTCCCTGGTTCAGGCTTAAGGTTTCTTCAAACAGTTTAAACTGTTAAGCCTGTGCCTGAGTTTAAAGTGGAGAGTCTCCGGTTGCAGTCATCATATATTGGCGGACTAACTTGTGTTACGCTCACTGGCACAGACGTCATGGTCTCACCAAGATGTCTTTCTATTACTACTGGAAAAAACATTTACAATTCACCCACATTCTAACCCTAGAATCATGTCCACACCACAGGTCAACACCAACCCCAGACATAACCCTAACCTTAACCCTAGCATCATGTCCACACCACAGGTCAACACCAACCCCAGACATAACCCTAACCTTAACCCTAGCATCATGTCCACACCACAGGTCAACACCAACCCCAGACATAACCCTAACCTTAACCCTAGCATCATGTCCACACTACAGGTCAACACCAACCCCCTAGACATAACCCTACCTTCATGTCCACACCACAGGTCAACACCAACCCCAGACATAACCCTAACCTTAACCCTAGCATCATGTCCACACCACAGGTCCACACATAACCCTACAGGTCAACACCAACCCCCCAGACATAACCCTAACCTTAACCCTAGCATCATGTCCACACAGGTCACAGGTCAACACCAACCCCAGACATAACCCCCAGCCTTAACCCTAGCATCATGTCCACAACCACAGGTCAACACCAACCCCAGACATAACCCTAACCTTAACCCTAGCATCATGTCCACACCACAGGTCAACACCAACCCCCTAGACATAACCCAACCCTAGACATAACCTTAACCCTAGCATCATGTCCACACCACAGGTCAACACCAACCCTAGACATAACCCTAACCTTAACCCTAGCATCATGTCCACACCACAGGTCAACACCAACCCTAGACATAACCCTAACCTTAACCCTAGCATCATGTCCACAACACAGGTCAACACCAACCCCAGACATAACCCTAACCTTAACCCTAGCATCATGTCCACACCACAGGTCAACACCAACCCCAGACATAACCCTAACCTTAACCCTAGCATCATGTCCACACCACAGGTCATCACCAACCCTAGACATAACCCTAACCTTAACCCTAGCATCATGTCCACACTACAGGTCAACACCAACCCTAGACATAACCCTAACCTTAACCCTACCTTCATGTCCACACCACAGGTCAACACCAACCCTAGACATAACCCTAACCTTAACCCTACCTTCATGTCCACACCACAGGTCAACACCAACCCTAGACATAACCCTAACCTTAACCCTACCTTCATGTCCACACCACAGGTCAACACCAACCCTAGCCTTAACCCTACCTTCATGTCCACACCACAGGTCAACACCAACCCTAGCCTTAACCCTAGCATCATGTTCACATCACAGGTCAACACCAACCCTAGCCTTAACCCTAGCATCATGTCCACACCACAGGTCAACACCAACCCTAGACATAACCCTAACCTTAACCCTAGCATCATGTCCACACTACAGGTCAACACCATCCCTAGACATAACCCTAACCTTAACCCTACCTTCATGTCCACACCACAGGTCAACACCAACCCTAGACATAACCCTAACCTTAACCCTACCTTCATGTCCACACCACAGGTCAACACCAACCCTAGACATAACCCTAACCTTAACCCTAGCATCATGTCCACACTACAGGTCAACACTATCCCTAGACATAACCCTAACCTTAACCCTAGCATCATGTTCACATCACAGGTCAACACCAACCCTAGACATAACCCTAACCTTAACCCTAGCATCATGTCCACACTACAGGTCAACACCACCCCTAGACATAACCCTAACCTTAACCCTAACTTTCATGTCCACACTACAGGTCAACACCAACCCTAGACATAACCCTAACCTTAACCCTAACTTCATGTTCACATCACAGTTCAATCTAGCCCTAGCAATAACTCTACACCTAACCCTACCTTCATGTCCACACTATTGTTCAACAGTAACCCTAGCAAAAACCCTTACTCTAACCCTAGCTTCATGTCCACATCATGGTTCAAGCCTAACCCCAGCCATAACCCTAACACTAACTAACTTCCCTTCCTGATTGGCTTCATCCCAGGTGACTCTGACCACCCCTCTTTGCAATGTTTATGCTGCAATAGTTTATATGTGCTGGGTGTTCAGACTGCTTTATCTGATGTGTTGTCTTCAGCATGTTGCCACTAACCATGTCTTTGTCTCTCTCTGTTTGTTTCCACTGCAATTGCTGAAGACACCACAGCCCGAGGACACCCTGACTTAAGTCCAGCTGGTCATGCCGTTGATCCTTCTCCACCTACACCCCCCCTCACCATCAACCCTTACTGGATCTTAACACAGCCTCACCTGTCAATCTTATCCCATTGAGTCAGACTGCTATCAAGATCTCTTCTCCATCTTTTTAGGGAGTTTACCTTGCCACTGTGCTTCAGCCTGCTCTTTGGGTTCTAGGCAGAGTAACTGTGAAGTTGTTTGATATAAACAAAAAAGGCTTTATAAATCAAATGGATCGATTTTCACTCAATTTCCACCCAGCTGCTGTGTTATGACAGTCAATCACCCATCTCTCTTTCCCTCATACTCCTCTCTCTCTCTCCTCTCTCCCTCTCTCTCTCTCTCTCTCTCTCTCTCTCTCTCTCTCTCTCTCTTTCCCTCTCTCCTCTCTCTCTCTCTCTCTCTGTCTCCCCCTCTCTCTCTCTCTCTCTCTCTCTCTCTCTCTCTTTCCCTCTCTCCTCTCTCTCTCTCTCTGTCTCCCCCCTCTCTCTCTCTCTCTCTCTCTCTCTCTCTCTCTCTCTCTCTCTCTCTCTCTCTCTCTCTCTCTCTCTCTCTCTCTCTCTCTCCCTCTCTCTCTCTCTCCTCCCTCTCTCGTTCTCCCACTGTTCGAGCCCCATCTTGTGTTAACTCTTAGCCAGGCAGTTTCTGTATCATATGCCCATGTCATATGTGGGTGTGTTTTTTGTTTTACTCGCCAGAAGTCCTCACAAAGATAGTAAAACATGGAAAGTGGGGGCATTTCGCCAGTCCCCATATATTTTAGGCTTAGGGGTTAGGTTTAGGGTTTATAATTAGGGTTTGGGTAATGGGTTAGGCTTAGTGTTAGAGTTAGGGTTTGGGGTTAAGGTTACGGTTAGGTTAAGGTTAGGGAAAATTGTATTTTGAACGGGAATCAATTGTTTGGTTCCCACACGGATAGTAAAACAAGCATGTGTGTGTGTGTGTGTGTGTGTGTGTGTGTGTGTGTGTGTGTGTGTGTGTGTGTGTGTGTGTGTGTGTGTGTGTGTGTGTGTGTGTGTGTGTGTGTGTGTGTGTGTGTGCATGCATGTGTGTATAACAGTACAACATATCATTCATTTTTCATTTATTTTTAATGGCAGAGGCGTCAGGTAACACTTGTGTCATCAGTTTGATGGTCTGTTATTGGTGGATCACAGAGTCCCTCAGCGTCTGTGATCTCTTGGGATTTACAACTATAGCACTGCGTACCTGCTCTGAACCCATCGTAGTCTATTCACAGTGACAGGCTCATTGTACTGTGAAGGCTTGCTCTCTTCACTACAGTACATGCAAGCACACACAGATGAGCACACACAGACACACACCTACACACCTATGCTGCCTTAAAGCACCAGTGATAGCCCAGATAGTTCATCATTATGTATGAAACCAATATGGCTGGCGATGCTCAGGACAGGACAGGAGAGGAGGGGAAGGGAGTGGAGTTTAGTGGTGGGGAGTAGAAGGAAATAGAGGAGAGGAGAGGTCCCATACAGGCTAATCATCTTGAGGACACGTCCCAGATGTGTTTTTCTCTTCTGCACACTCACCCCATCCATTGACCTCTACCCCTGATCACCCTCTCTTTCTCTCTCTTCTCTCTCTCTCTCTCTCTTCTCTCTCTCTCTCTCTCTCTCTCTCTCTCTCTTTCTCTCTCTTCTCTCTGCTCTTCTTTCTTATGGGACCATGTTACAAGTGGCTCCCAGTGTTCTCCACTCGGAGGAGTGAGACTTTAATATTTTATATTTTTCTTCATATAATCCCCCTTTCCAATGCCCTGCAGCTAGGAATGACACAGCGGCACATGGCACCCTATGAAACGAGAGAGAGAGAGAGAGAGAGAGAGAGAGAGTGGAAGGGGAAAGAAAGAGAGAGAGTGGAAGTGGAAAGAGAGAGAGAGGGATAGAGAGTGGAAGAGGAAAGAGAGAGAGAGAAACAAAGAGAAAAGGAAATAGTCTCTGAGGTGTTGTAAAGATAAGGAGTGGTTAGTTGAGGGGAGAGAAAGCAGCCTAATGGACACTTCCTAATGGCAGTAGGACGATTAGTACAGGAAAGACCCAGTACTGACTTATGGGCTACACTCTGCTGGTTCTAATGAACACAACCTGACATGGAGCACACACACAGACACACAAACACATAGACACACACACACACACACACACACACACACATTTTTTGTACTTTACGCACAACTACTCTCTCTCATACTGTACGTGACCCGTCTTACATTGATTCTACTCAGATTTATTTATTCAAAAGGTAATCATATCCCCCTCAATTGAGAATAGCACCTTTAATTGTGCCATTGTGTCATAATGGTTGACATTTCGACAGACTGCACCATGCTTTCTTTGTTTCAAAAATCTTAAATGGGGAAAGAGCTTTGTTCAAATGATCCTCTCATACTCAACATGTGTGTGTGTATGCTGTGTGTGTGTTGTGTGTACACTCTGATGCCTTAATTACTGCATTTTCCTATGACGTTCTGTCCTGAGACTTGGCTCTAGCACAGCTCTGTCTCTCTACAGGGATTTTCCTATGTCTTCATTAAGGAGAACATCAGGTGCAAATTAGAAAAATAACTTGTGCCTAATATAAACATGGCCCTTTGCCAAACACAGTAACTGTGTGTGTGTGTGTCTGTCTGCCTGTCCACTTGCTCATTAGCCAAACTCTGTCTGTGACTGCCATCTGGTGGTGAGACATGACTGGTGCAGGGAGGACCAGGGAGAGGAATTGTGGAAAGATGGCAATATTGAACTTGAACCAGGCATATGGGAGCAGGCATGGATGCACAGGTTCAGTCCTCAAGGGCTGCAGATCTGCAGGTTTTGTTTCTGCCTTCTAATCAGGGAGTGATTTATGGTAGGACTGATGCTAAATCAGGTGTGTCTTCTTTAAAAACCCATGCATCTTCAAAACACAACAAACCGTTTCAGTGACTGTAACCTGGTGGTGAGAGTTGACGGGTGCAAGGAGAACTGTTAATCCATCCAAACCCCGCTAAACCCCCAGTATACTCCGTATCATATCAGATGACTACATACCACATACACCAGACCCTACCTCAACCCCCGGGGGGGATGAGGAGATATGGGGGTAGCATGGGCTAGTGTGGGGGATTTGAGGGTGACGGGGGCTCAGGGGTAGTTAGATAATCAGTGGCGTCTAATGACCCCTCCAGAGAGACTGCTTCTAATCTTCTACACCTCAGGGAGCTGCCGGGGCTGCCGCACGCACACACAGAAACACACACACACACACACACACAGAACCACAAACACAAACACACACACAGAAACACAAACACACACATACAGAGGGCCCCCTTCCCACATCTGTGGATGAGGTCCTTTGTTGCAATATGGGGCCAGGCTGCCTAATCACCCCAACCACAAACAGTAATGTGTGTGTGTGTGCGTCCGTCCATCCATGCATGTGTGATCATTATATTGTGTCTGTATTTTCACACATCAGACAAACACTTCCATCCAGGCCCACACCACACACATTATCAATGACAACCTCAGTTCGACACGGTCATGTGGGTGTGATCACTTCCCTAATGTGTCCTCATGTGTAGCACACCTAACAGTAACACATTGGTGATGAGAAGGGCTAGGATGGAGTGGTAGGGGTTTTGATTCAGAATGAGGCCAATAATAGGAAAGAGACCGTGGTGAGGCTGAGAGACAAGACAGTAGGGGCTAGAGGAAGGGAAGTGTGGTTTTAGAGAGACAAGACAATAGGGGCTAGAGGGAGGGAAGTGTGGTTTTAGAGAGACAAGGGGTAAGGCTACCAGACATTGTGACATTACTTTAACATCTATGGAAAGCGAGAGCAGATTTTTCTAAATGACCTAATTAGTGGTTTGGAATGTCAGCAAATCAATGCAGCTGCAAGGGTGGAGGAGCTGGAGGGATGGAGGAGCTGGAGGGATGGAGGAGCTGGAGGGATGGAGGATCTGGAGGAGCTGGAGGAGCTGGAGGGGCTGGAGGAGCTGGAGGGATGGAGGAGCTGGAGGGATGGAGGAGCTGGAGGAGCTGGAGGGATGGAGGAGCTGGAGGGATGGAGGAGCTGGAGGGATGGAGGAGCTGGAGGAGCTGGAGGGATGGAGGAACTGGAGGAGCTGGAGGGATGGAGGAGCTGGAGGGGATGGAGGAGCTGGAGGAGCTAGAGGGATGGGGAAGCTGGAGGGATGGAGGAGCTGGAGGGATGGAGGGATGAGGGCAGAGGGTGGAGAGTGGAGGAGCTGAAGGGATGGAGGGATGAGGGTGGAGAGTGGAGGAGCTGGAGGGATGGAGGGATGAGGGTGGAGAGTGGAGGAGCTGGAGGGATGGAGGGATGAGGGCGGAGGGCGGAGGGTGGAGAGTGGAGGAGCTGGAGGGTGGAGGGATGGAGGGTGGAGGAGCTGGAGGAGCTGGAGGGATGAGGGCGGAGGATGGAGAGTGGAGGAGCTGGAGGGTGGAGGAGCTGGAGGGATGGAGGGTGGAGGAGCTGGAGGGATGGAGGGTGGAGGAGCTGGAGGGATGGAGGGCCGAGGGTGGAGAGTGCAGGTGCTGGAGGGATGGAGGGATGAAGGGTGGAGGAGCTGGAGGGATGGAGGGTTGAGGAGCTGGAGGGATGGAGGGTGGAGGAGCTGGAGGGATGGAGGGCCGAGGGTGGAGAGTGCAGGTGCTGGAGGGATGGAGGGATGAGGGCAGAGGGTGGAGAGTGGAGGAGCTGGAGGGATGGAGGGATGAGGGCAGAGGGTGGAGGAGCTGGAGGGATGGAGGGATGAGGGTGGAGGGTGGAGAGTGGAGGAGCTGGAGGGTGGAGGAGCTGGAGGGATGGAGGGATGGAGGGTGGAGGAGCTGGAGGAGCTGGAGGGATGAGGGCGGAGGGTGGAGAGTGGAGGAGCTGGAGGGATGGAGGGTGGAGGAGCTGGAGGGATGGAGGGATGAGGGCCGAGGGTGGAGAGTGCAGGAGCTGGAGGGATGGAGGGATGAGGGCAGATGGTAGAGAGTGGAGGAGCTGGAGGGTGGAGGAGCTGGAGGGATGGAGGGATGGAGGAGCTGGAGGGATGGAGGGATGGAGGGATGGAGGGTGGAGGAGCTGGAGGGGATGGAAGGATGAGGCAGAGGGTGGAGAGTGGAGGAGCTGGAGGGATGGTGGAGGAGCTGGAGGAGCTGGAGGGATGGAGGGTGGAGGAGCTGGAGGGATGCAGGGTGGAGGAGCTGGAGGATGGAGGAGCTGGAGGGATGGAGAGTGGAGGAGCTGGAGGAGCTGGAGGGATGGAGGGTGGAGGAGCTGGAGGGATGGAGGGTGGAGGAGCTGGAGGAGCTGGAGGGATAGAGGGGTAGAGAGGTGATGGGGACATTGTGACTGGCTGTCCGTGCGCAAGCATGCACGTAAGCACACACAATCTGGTTTGGTTTATGTTATGAGGCTATGGGGCCCACACTTTCTGTGTGTCTACTATTTAACACCTACATAGTTTTATTGATGTTGTTGTTTACCCATATATTTGTTTGAACCTTTTATTCAATAGAGGTCACTGTCCCATTTGTATGAAATAAACAAAGGTTAGGTGGTGTCAGTTATTTACTGCAGTGAATCATTACTCTCTTCTGCTATAGATTTGAATCAGCTTGAGTGCCATTGTAATATGAAAACAAATTATGAATACTAAAGAGAGTTCACCAACTGTCTTCTTTTATGGTAAAGATCTCAACCACATTTCCAAGCAATGCATTACAACAAATTCCTTGAAATGTTTAAGAAGTTAGAAAAGCAGATATCCCCCATAAGTTATTCTATTTCATGTCATGCTTTTATATATACAGTGGGGCAAAAAAAGTAATTAGTCAGCCACCAATTGTGCAAGTTCACCAACTTAAAAAGATGAGAGAGGCCTGTAATTTTCATCATAGATACACTTCAACTATGACAGACAAATTGAGAAAAAAAATTCAGAAAATCACATTGTAGGAATGTTAATGAATTTATTTGCTAATTATGGTGGAAAATAAGTATTTGGTCAATAACAAAAGTTTATCTCAATACTTTGTTATATACCCTTTGTTGGCAATGACAGAGGTCAAACATTTTCTGTAAGTCTTCACAAGGTTTTCACACACTGTTGCTGGTATTTTGGCCCATTCCTCCATGCAGATCTCCTCTTGAGCAGTGATGTTTTGGGGCTGTTGCTGGGCAACACGGACTTTCAACTCCCTCCAAAGATTTTCTATGGGGTTGAGATCTGGAGACTGGCTAGGCCACTCCAGGACCTTGAAATGCTTCTTACGAAGCCACTCCTTCGTTGCCCGGGCGGTGTGTTTGGGATCATTGTCATGCTGAAAGACCCAGCCACGTTTCATCTTCAATGCCCTTGCTGATGGAAGGAGGTTTTCACTCAAAATCTCACGATACATGGCCCCATTCATTCTTTCCTTTACACGGATCAGTCGTCCTGGTCCCTTTGCAGAAAAACAGCCCCAAAGCATGATGTTTCCACCCCCATGCTTCACAGTAGGTATGGTGTTCTTTGGATGCAACTCAGCATTCTTTGTCCTTCAAACACGACGAGTTGAGTTTTTACCAAAAAGTTATATTTTGGTTTCATCTGAACATATGACATTCTCCCAATCTTCTTCTGGATCATCCAAATGCTCTCTAGCAAGCTTCAGACGGGCCTGGACATGTACTGGCTTAAGCAGGGGGACACGTCTGGCACTGCAGGATTGAGTCCCTGGCGGCGTAGTGTGTTACTGATGGTAGGCTTTGTTACTTTGGTCCCAGCTCTCTGCAGGTCATTCACTAGGTCCCCCCATGTGGTTCTGGGATTTTTGCTCACCCTTCTTGTGATCATTTTGACCCCACGGGGTGAGATCTTGCGTGGAGCCCCAGTTCGAGGGAGATTATCAGTGGTCTTGTATGTCTTCCATTTCCTAATAATTGCTCCCACAGTTGATTTCTTCAAACCAAGCTGCTTACCTATTGCAGATTCAGTCTTCCCAGCCTGGTGCAGGTCTACAATTTTGTTTCTGGTGTCCTTTGACAGCTCTTTGGTCTTGGCCATAGTGGAGTTTGGAGTGTGACTGTTTGAGGTTGTGGACAGGTGTCATTTATACTGATAACAAGTTCAAACAGGTGCCATTAATACAGGTAACGAGTGGAGGACAGAGGAGCCTCTTAAAGAAGAAATTACAGGTCTGTGAGAGCCAGAAATCATGCTTGTTTGTAGGTGACCAAATACTTATTTTCCACCATAATTTGCAAATAAATTCATTAAAAATCCTACAATGTGATTTTCTGGATTTTTTTTCTCATTTTGTTTGTCATTGTTGAAGTGTACCTATAATGAAAATTACAGGCCTCTCTCATCTTTTTAAGTGGGAGAACTTGCACAATTGGTGGCTGACTAAATACTTTTTTGCCCCACTGTATATATATATTTATATATTTTTTCATGATCTCAAAATCGAATTAAGTAGTACCTTACTGTGATTGTTTTCAATTAAAATGGTCAAAAATAAACAAAAATAGCTTCTTAGCAAAGAGCAACTTCTCAAGCAAGATTGTTTTAGGTCTGTCTGTGAGTGGTCTGAGTTGGGAGGGGAAATCTGAAAACGATCTGTTTTTGGCACAAAGATTTGGAACTCTCTTTTTTATTGGTCTATTAACAAATGTGTGTTGTCACCAGGCAGGACAAACTCCACTCCACCAAAACAGGCTGAAATTTCAGTCGGTCTTTTCAAACAGCTCTTACACTGAAAGGGAATTGTCATAATTGTATGTTTTCACAATATTATTCCAACCACATAGTGTGGAAATATATATATAAAAATCATGTTTTTGACTGCACTGGGCCTTTAAAGGAAATGTTTCCTAATAACTTCCTTTATTACCTTTGTTTGATCCTCAGGAGGATGCTGAATATGCGGCTGAATGTGACCTCCTGACTGGGGATCCCAGCCCTCAATTAACCTGGACCAAAGGAAGAGTCTGGGGTGTGTGAGAGGAAGGCCTCTCCACAACATGTAACTGGAAATCAATGAGATCCAACGCATTCCGTTCAAGGAGGATATCAGATTTTCCTTGAATTTTAAAGAAAAGTTTTAAAAGATTGTCCAGCTATAAAATGTCCTGCTTTGGGGAGTTACATGGCTTCAATCGACCCATTGCAGTGTAACTGCTTGTCAGTGTACGCTAGATGGCGCTATATGTATTCATAAAGATTCAATAAAGTCTGCAAACGAGGCAAAAATACTGTTGACAAGAATATATGAATAAAACATGCCTACACACATGTTTTCTCTACATGCAGAAGAAGTCCTATGGAGAAAACGTTAAGCTTGCTAGGCTTCTCATCACCATTCAAATGATGGCTGAAGCACCACAAAATGTGGCAGAAACATCTTCGTTTTTACATCCCGACACGTCTCATTGAAAACTAACAAACATGTTTATTTTAAACCAGATGCTTTGAGTCTATGCAGAAATATAACTGTAATGTTGAGACATTGAGTCAAATGAGTTTATCCGTAACAAACTTTGTCATTATCACTTTGCGATTGGTATTGAGAAAGGCCTCAGAGCTGAAACGTCAACATCAGTTATATTATATATACTGTAAATCCCCTCGTCTTGTTTTTCCTGTTGGATAACTTCGTCCACAATAGACCTACGTTCTGAAGAAGAAGAAAAAACATTTCACTCTGTTCAATTTGTGACCAGACATGTCAAAGTCCTGTGTTTATGATTAATAGGTCATCTCCTCACTGTTTATATCTGATGCTTAATCACATTTCAATTTCCACTCAGAGAAAGTACTATTATCCTGTAGGTTTGGGAATAAATCAAAATCGAATCATATCTCATTTTATTTGTCACGTGCGCCGAATACAACAGGTATAGACTTTACTGTGAAATGCTTACTTATCAGCCCCTTTTTTCCCCAGCAATGCAGAGTTAAAAGGTCAAACAATTAGCGAATAAAAAATAGACTAAAGCTGTGTATATGTGCGTCCCAACCCTCACACGGTCCTTACCAACCAGTGTGTATGTTGTGAGGATTCAGAAGTCTCTGATGGCATGAAGTTGCATACACTAGGAAGGATTGTGACTGTCTGTGTTCAGGAAGCATAATAAACATGTACAGCCAACCAGCACCCCTCTGTCCCCCAGGCGTATCCTTATTTCAGCCGGCTCACTGATGGCTTATTACAGTCTAGACTGGCTGGTTTGTTTGTTGACACGTTGAACCACTTTAGTGGCTCTAATGAATTCGATCTGAATAACATTGCCATTGATCTAGGAAACAGACACGACACACAATAAAGTTTGTTCTTTCTATTTCATTCCTCCGTTTTTCCAAGAAACAAAGTGACATTGTTTACACCACAGGCAAGACTCATCAGCATTATTCTGTTTTGAACAGAAATCTTTTCCATAACATTTTCATGAACCCCATGCCCATATCCCTCCCCTGAAGCCTACTCCCTTATACACAGAATACTGTACATACCCATAGATCCTGCCCCTTCTCCACTTTACAATACATTATACATCATTGTCAGTCATTGTAATATTAATAGCATTGAAATAAGTATACAGCTCTCTCCTTGGTAATAGGAATTATTACCATGATTGTACATATCATACCCTTTTCCCACAACTATTGGCATGTATTTTGATATGATGAGGGGTCTCAGTATATATATATATATATATACATATATATATATATATACATATATATATACATATATATATATACATATACATACATATACATATATATATATATATATATATATATATATATATATATATACATATACATATACATACATATACACATATATATATATATATATATATATATATATATATATATATATATATATATATATATATATGTCTCATTTCTACATCACTTTGTATGGCGTTATGCTGAACACACTACAGCCACAGAGAACACATCTCTGCAGTTCACCACACAAAGAATATTCAGACTTGACGGAATTCTGTTTATTCTAAAATGAAAAGCGCCTTTATACAGCTGTTGTATCATGTGAGAGTTAATATAGAAAATAATAAGGCATTAAAAGACACCACTAAAAAAAAGAGAGGTAAAACGATACCCAGTAAAATACAAAGCTCTTGATTGGACTTTTCCATAGCTACGGTGGTTAAGTGAAGCAACATGTGGGGAAGTTAAGGTGTGATCCTGAACCCTTCTCAGACAGCCCTGGGGAAGTTAAGGTGTGATCCTGAACCCTTCTCAGACAGCCCTGGGGAAGTTAAGGTGTGATCCTGAACCCTTCTCAGACAGCCCTGGGGAAGTTAAGGTGTGATCCTGAACCCTTCTCAGACAGCCCTGGGGAAGTTAAGGTGTGATCCTGAACCCTTCTCAGACAGCCCTGGGGAAGTTAAGGTGTGATCCTGAACCCTTCTCAGACAGCCCTGGGGGGCTTCAGACCAACTGTCACGTCTGTTCAGAGTCTTTAGACATGATTATGAGGTAAGAGAAACTCACTAATGAAAATCCCCAATTAAGAAGAATCATTTTAAGGGAAGAATAACGAAAGGCATATTATAAAAGTCCCATTAAGCAATGCCATTAGCCTGTATGTTGAAACGAACTTAAGAGCAACAACAGCATAAGTCTACCATAGTGAAGTATGAGTAATCCATTGGTCTATGTAATACAGGATTTTGGCACTAAATTTCTCTGCATTAAAGCACAAGACACTGGCAGTAATGGGTGGGCTATGTTCAAATCACTAAAGTGATTTCATAAAACTGTGCCACCACATCAAAAATACCAATAGTTTTTCTGCAAGAGAATCTGACTGGTACAGGAGGGGTAGGGAAATATAAGGGAATGGGAACCTAGTGAGAATGAGTGAGGGTAACCGGTAGAATGTGAGGACACCAAAAAACACAGGCAGCCAGGCACTTGAGTGTCTTTTGGTATACACAGACAATGTACCCTGGTGCCTGGTCTGTTTGTACTATCGTGCCAGCTCCTATGGTCATTTGGAGTTGGAAAGAAAGCACAAACAGATCTGGGAACAGGTTACATGGGACGTGTGTGTGATATGATTGTAATTGTCTGTGGTTATATAGAGGGGGGAACTTTAAAGCAGCATTTAGCAGGTGGAACAAAGAGTTTTCCCTGTTTCAGTAAAAAAAAAAGCTGAGGGATGGGGCTGGAGAAAGGTAACCACTCTCAAATTCAGACAGAGCTATGGATGCAAGGACTAATACATGATAACAAAATGATTGTATTAACCATGTTTGGTTTACTTACATTTATTTTGCTTACAAATGTAGGAGTAAATCAAGCTTATATTTGGAGTTCTGATGAGATACGACAGAGGAACGAAGCTCATGAGGCAATTCTAAGTTAAATTCTTTAAGAATCAGTGGGCACATATCATCAATTTATAAGTCCAAAAATGGATGTAGCAACAGCAGATTGCCCCTTTAACAAGCAAGTGATTAAGGGATGAATATTATTATGAAATAAATTAAAGTTACCCTGTTGGTAATTGACAGGCTGTGGGAAGCCATCATGTGGTCTGGAAATATCATAATGAATTGATATCCATCTCCACTCTAATCATGCTCTTGCACACACACATGCCATACAGGAATCTTTAATCACATTGATAAGACATCCAATCCCCTTCTCAGCCTGTTTGTGTAATAATGTTCTGGCAAACACAAGTATCTCAGCAGTAAATGTGACTACTATCAACCTCATCTACTCAGCTGGACCACATGTAGGACTATTAAAGTGTGTGTGTGTGTGTGTGTGTGTGTGTCTTTATGCAGCATTGGTTGTTGGCTGAGATCCAGCTGGTAGGGTTCAGGCAGGAAAGTGAGGGAACGAGAGCCTTCATTGTGACTGAAGCATGAGGCACAGCATAAAGTAAAAAGAGGCTATTCTTTAAGTACTTTCACAAACACGGTAAGGCAGTTTGATTATTCTTACTATATAACTTTATATTACATTTTCAACATACAGTATTCACAATATTCTTAACAAAATTATATTCAAGACCAACATATTTTCCCTTCTAACAGACCTGTTCAACATTCCCTGTGTAAAAATGGCTACACTCAAAAATTAGGCACTTTTTAAAAAGTATAATATATATTTCCATATTTTTGTAGCTTTCATCAACATATGTATACTATATTGTTTTCTGTATGCACCTTTATACTATTTCACATTTTTATAACAATTTCCATGAAGTTCATGTTTAGGAAAAATAAACAAAATATCATTAGATCCTTGTTGTTGGTTGGAGTTGCTGTAATCACTCTTGATTGGCTAGATTATTCTACCTCAAATAACCATGTCGTGTTGGTTATAACCAGCAGTTTTTTGGCACACATTAGTATTGGATAGCAACAACTGGATAGGATGACAAATAGTTACCGTAATGATGATTTGATGGGTATAGCTTCACCTCTGTTACTCCTCTTCCAGTGAGAAACATCCTGTTGCCCACCAACCCCACCATGGTTAGAAGGAGGAGTGTTGGACAGTGTTGCTCAATCCCAGGAGTAATGTCCACATGAAGATGTATCATTAACATTCTGAAAGAAAGGAAGAATAAATATAGGTGTTAACAAACATCAGAACAGTACCATCAAGGAGAGGTCTAGGATATAGGATTTACAATCACCTCAGAAGCCTAATGGGAAAATGGTTGAGACGCCCGAAAAAAGGAGATCTCTTTCTTTGTCTCTATCTGTCTCACACGCGCACGTTACTGTAATGTCAATCAATAGATTTTGTTTTTTGTTTTCCTCGCTGTCTGTACACAGGTCATTAACAATGCCACTGGGAAACTCCTTTGTCTGTCTCCTTTTCAGTCTGTTTGAGAGTGAGCTAGACTGAATCGACCCTCTCCCTCTCCCTTCCCCCCACCCATTTCATTTTGTGACATGTTTGAAAGCTGCATCAAATAATTATATTTTTGTCTTGTTTTCAGCATTACAAAAGCATGGCTTTTGAAAGCCAAAATAACATTACGTCTCAGAGTGTATCACTTAAACAATGCCGTTTTAATTGACACACAAACTGCATGAAGTACAACAGAAAATTCAGGGAGAAAAGAGAATATTCATAGGACCATTGTGATTAATGACCTCACATGGAAGTGTTTGAGTGGATGGTGTTGCATCTTAGATGCTGGGCTCTTTACTGATGACTCCAAGACTTCACTAATTGTAAAACAACAGAATACGTGTATTTCACATTCACACATTAACACAGCTAGCCATCACTCTTTGCTGCTTCAGCCCTACTAATAACCCTACTGCCTTCCCAGGTGACCCCCTCCCTTGCCTCTCATTAGCCAATCACAATCTTTGGAGGGCAGTAACCCAATTACTATTAGTTCATTAAAACCATAACCCTTTTTGGAATTATTATGATTGGTTATTCTGAATAATAAGGTTTCCTATACACCACAGATGGTTGTGAGCAGCACTAGAGAGTAGAACAGAAAGATATCAGGGTTCTGCTTGGGAACAACCAGCTTGGGGACAAAGAGTGGATCCAAAGACGGCAAAGGGGAGTAAACACTCAGCCCAATCACAAAACAAGGGGCGCTTTGCATTCTTGGTCATTGCTTCAGTCGTGGCAACAACACTACACATTCCACTCCTGCTACACTAAATATGAGCCAACAAAAAAACAGGGGACTCCTTATAATGTGGCCAAATCAAATTATCATGAATTCAGTTTTCAAAGAGGTTTATAAGCATGGCATTGGGCCTCCACCACCACGAGTAGCCTACGGTCCCCCACTACTCTTCTACATCACAGGAAGCACATACAAAAGACCTGATGACTCAACCTCAGGTTGGAGTGGTTCTGTTCTGTTCTGCTCAACAGCCCCATCTGCCTCCTCCACTGCTACTGTTACATTACTGCTTGTATAGTGACCTTAGTCAGTGCTGGAACTCTCAACACAAGCACTGTTGTAAAGAGCTGGAACAAGGCCATCTTCATCCTCCGTACCTCCCTTCTCAAGAGTTCTCAGCTCTATTCTCTTGCTCATATTTAATCTGTTAACAAAGAATCTGCATTCTGTTCCCATAAAAACTCAATATTTCAACATCCACAACTAACTAAAAAGCATTCATCCCTCACTATTTACACTCACAGGCCAGTTTATTGGTACACCACCTGGTTCACGAAAATGTATTTCTCCTATAGACAGTGAGTCACGTGGCCGTGGCTTGCTATATAAAGCAGGCAGACAGGCATTGAAGCATTCGGTTACTGTTTGATTTAACGTTAAAATAGGCAAAAGGAGTGACCTAAGTGACTTTGAGTGTCGATCCAGTTTCTCAGAAACGACCACCCTGCTGCGCTTTTCACGCAAGACAGTGTCTAAGGTTTACAGAAAATGGTGCAACAAACAAAAAACATCCAGTCTGGGGCAGTGCTGTGGGCGAAAACAGCTCGTTCGTGAGAGGTCGAAGGAGAATGGCAAGAATCGTGCATAACAGGCGGGTCACAAACAGACAACTAACAGCACAGTACAACAGTAGTGTGCAGAACGGCATTTTGGAATGCACAACTCGTTGATCCTTCAGTTGTACAACTGACTAGGTGGACATGTGATCACCAAAACTGAACAATTGAGGAGTGGAAAAACATTGCCTGGAACATGACCGCGAGTTTAGTGTACTTTAGCAGCCTGAACAGTCCCCAGACCTCAACGCAATAGAGCATCTTTGGGATGCGATGGAACAGGCTGTTCACAGCATAAATGTACCACCATCTATTCCATTTTTTAAAATACTTTTTTTTGTTGTGTACTTTGTACCCCTTTTGTGATATCCAATTGGTATTTTTACAGTCTTGTCCCATCGCTGCAACTCCCTTACGGACTCGGGTGAGGCGAAGATCAGGGGTCATGAGTCCTAGAATGGACCAACATCACTGTGGAATATTTCCGCAATCTTGTAGAATTCCCCGAAGAATTCAGGATGTTCTGGAGGCAAGGGGGGTCTGACCAGGTTCTAGGTGGGTGTACCTAATAAACTGTATACCTTCAACCAGAGTGGACAGATAACAATGTTAATCCATAAACCTCTCTCACCTCTTGCATCATCCTCCATTGCAATGCAGTTTTGTTCCCTTTGATAAACATAAATTCTCCAGTCATTGGATCATATAAATACACTCTGGCTTCCATTTCTATATAACACACACACACACACACACACACACACAAAACATCCTACAGCGTTTGCCACGTGAAAGTCTAAAGCCAACAAGCCACCCACACATCAACACAAGCACCTGGCCACAATCCTGACCCCTCCACCTCCACCCATCTGAAATGGCTCATTACCAGTAGACAAATCAATTGGCTTCACTCTCTGAACGCCCACTTGTGATTACGAAAGACTCTCTATAGACAACCCTGAGCCTGGCAGGCAGCTATACAAATCTCAGCCTGGAAGGCAGCTCAACACTTCTCACAGACGGGAAGCCAATGTACACATCAGACATGGCTGAACGCTTTAGGGCAAAAACAAAGATCCATAAATCAAGTGTGTCTGGCTGGGTGAGGAACTGAACATTGCACTAAGAGGAGTAACCACTTTATGCTTGGTGATTGTTGTTACCACACAAGAGCTGACTGGGCTGTTCAATCACACAATGAAGGATAAGCACCTTGGGGTTAAGGAAATGGTTTCATAACAAGGAGGAAATTAAAAAGAGAGAATATGCTCAGTAGAACTGGGCAATGGGGAGGAGAGGAGAAGAGAGGGGGAGAAGTGAAAACAACAACACTTTCATTGGCATCACTAAGGAAACAAAAGGAATAAGACTTCCTTTGACGTAAGCAAAATCAAAGAACCCAAAATATCTGGCTCCTTTCTCGAGGCTCTGTAACACACTGTGTACATGCTGCTGACACAGGGCTCATGAGTAATCCTTTGACATACACTGACAGCAAACAATCTCTACCACAGGTGATGAAGACCACTGACACTGGTCAGGGCATGGTTAGATGTACAGCCTGCTGACCACCAGACATGTCATAGGTTATGGTTCAACTTCCGTCATCCGATTGAAGAATGCTAAAGGATGATGTCATGTAAACCTAACCTGTATTCCACTTCAGTTCTTTATACACGGCTTACGGTGCATCACCCAAAGGCTCTCCTTGACGTGAGAAGTGTTCATTAATTACACCAGTGGTAAACACTGTAGAAGATGGTGTCCTTACAACAGTAACACAAGCTTTTATAAAGGCAATCCTCATGAAAAACAGCTAAGAGGGTAAGGGTTACAACAAAACATTAACTCTTAATCTCTTTTGTGTGCGTTTATCCAGAAGTAAGAATTCCTTCATTGGATTTGGTTAGAATTAATGGGGAGGTAAACCTGGTGTGTATTTCTCCCCCTCCCCAATCTAATCCCTGTGTAATTCAGGGGTGGTGGGGCCAGGGTTAGCCTTTATCAAGTTTTAATAAACTAAAACAGTCCTAGTTTACAAATGACAACCTCTGCTGTGTTAAAAAGGCAACGAATGTTAATAATGCTAAATCATAGTTGAGTGCCACACAGATCTTATTGTAACCCCTGTACAATGAAAGCCCTTATTTCTCCAGCCATCAATGGGCTACACTTTAGCTTTCATGACCCAGCATAATCAGTTGTCTAGACCAGGTATTCCCAAACTGGGGAATGAGTACCCCCAGGGGTACACGCAATACCGTTGGGGGAACGCCAAAATAAAATGTGATTCACATAAAAAAATATATCTATAAATACATACATATATATGTATATATATAGAGAAAAACATAGAGATATATATAGAGAGAAAAACCTATATAGAGAAAAACCTCACCCAAATGTATAGCCCCGTTGGAAAATATAAATGGTCTGTTTGAAAATGTGAAGAAAAAAAAGTATATACATATATATATACATATATATGTATATATATATATATATATATATACATATATATGTATATATATATGTATATACTTTTTTCTTCACATTTTCAAACAGACCATTTATATTTTCCAACGGGGCTATACATTTGGGTGAGGTTTTTCTCTCGCAAGAGTAGCCTCGTTTCACTGCCAAAAATAAAATTAAACCATCTAGTGTTCAGCGAAATAACCACACAATGTCATGTACAGGTAGCCTAGTCAAATAATTAACATCCAATCACATTAACTGTTACACTAACGGTCCGTATGTAGCCAAACGTAGCTGCTGTACTGATGGTGCAAAAGCTATGACAGGGAGACAGTGGTAACACGTGTGCAAGCAGTTGCTCCCGACACCACTTGGGTACACTGCAGCATCCACAAGAGGCTCTTGCTGCCAAGGGAATTCCTGACAGCTTGAAAGACGTTTTGGACACTATAGTGAAAATGGTTAACTTTGTTAAAGCAAGGCCCCTGAATTCTGGTGTATTTTCTGAGCTATGCAATGATGTGGGAAGCAACAATGTAACGCTTTTACAACATACAGAAGTTTGCTGGTTATCAAGGGGCAAAGTATTGACACGTTTTGTAAATTGAGAGACGAGCTTAAAGTTTTCTTTACTGACCATAATTTTCACATGTCTGACCTCTTGCATGATGACGAGTTTCTCACATGACTGACCTATCTGGGTGATGTTTTTTTCTCGCCTGTATGATCTGAATCTAGGATTACAGGGGCTCTCTGCAACTACATTCAATGTGCAGGACAAAATTGAGGCTATGATTAAGAAGTTGGAGATCTTCTCTGTCTGCATCAACAAGGACAACTCACAGGTCTTTCCATCACTGTATGATTTGTTTTTGTGCAAATGAACTCAAGCTTACGAACAATGTCAAATGTGATATAGAGAAGCACCTGAGTGAGTTGGGTACGCAATTACGCAGGTACTTTCCCAAAACGGATGACACAAACAACTGGATTCGTTATTCCTTTTATGCCCTGCCTCCAGTCCACTTACCGAAATCTGAACAAGAGAGCCTCATCGAAATTGCAACAAGCAGTTCTGTGAAAATTGAACTTAATCAGAAGTCACTGCCAGATTTCTGGATTGGGCTGCGCTCAGAGTATCCTGCCTTGGCAAATTGCGCTGTTAAGACACTGATGCCCTTTACAACCACGCACCTATGTGAGAGTGGATTCTCGGGCATCATTAGCATGAAAACTAAATACAGGCACAGACTGTGTGTGGGAAATTATTTAAGACTGAGATTCTCTCCAATACAACCCAACATTGCGGAGTTACAGTATGTGCATCCTTTCAAGCACACCCTTCTCATTAACCTGTGGTGAGTTGTTCAATATTTTCGATATAAGGTTTTATATGTAAGATGGCTAAAAAAAGAGGAAAAATATTGATTATTATTATGTTATTATTTGCTCCCTGGTCCAATAGGAGCTCTTTGTCATTTCCCACGAGCCGGGTTGTGACAAAAACGCACACTCATTCTTATGTTTAATAAATGTATTGTATATTGTGTGTGTGGAAGGCTTACAATGATGTCAAAAAATAACATTTGCGAATGCGCTGACCCTGGTGCTAGAGGGGGTATGTAGCCGGAGGTTAAGTGTTTGAAGGGGTACGGGACTATAAAAAGTTTGGGAACCACTGGTCTCGACAACCTCTCAGAGATGGACAAAAAGGTGACAGGGTTTGTTTGAGGTCGTTTGAGAAGCAGTGTTGGTGTTACAGTTGAAGTCGGAAGTTTACATACACCTTAGCCAAACAAGTTTAAACTCAGTTTTCACAATTCCTGACATTTAATCCTCGTAAAAATTCCCTGTCTTAGGTCAGTTAGGATCACCAATTTATTTAAAGATTGTTAAATGTCAGAATAATAGTAGAGATAATTATTTATTTCAGCTGTTATTTCTTTCATCAAATTCCCAGTGGGTCAGAAGTTTACATACACTCAATTAGTATTGGGTAGCATTGCCTTAAAATTGTTTAACTTGGGTCAAACGTTTCGGGTAGCCTTCCACAAGCTTCCCACAACAAATTGGGTGAATTTTGGCCCATTCCTCCTGTCAAAGCTGGTGTAACTGAGTCAGGTTTGTAGGCCTCCATGCTCACACATGCTTTTTCAGTTCTGCCCACAAGTTTTCTATAGGATTGAGGTCAGGGCTTTGTGATGGCCACTCCAATACCTTGACTTTGTTGTCCTTAAGCCATTTTGACACAACTTTGGAAGTATGCTTGGGGTCATTGTCCATTTGGAAGACCCATTTGAGACCAAGCTTTAACTGATGTCTTGAGATGTTGCTTCAATATATCCACATAATTTTCCTGCCTCATGAAGCCCTCTATTTTGTGAAGTGTACCAGTCCCCCTGCAGCAAAGCACCTCCACAACATGATGCAGCCACCCCCGTGCTTCACTGTTGGGATGGTGTTCTTCGGCTTGCAAGCCTCCCCCTTTTTTCTCCAAACATAACAATGGTCATTATGGCCAAACAGTTCTATTTTTGTTTCATCAGACCAGAGGACATTTCTCCAAAAAGTATGATCTTTTGGAGCAGTGGATTCTACCTTGCTGAGCGGCCTTTCAGATTATGTCGATATAGATCTATTTTTACTGTGGATATAGATACATTTGTACCTGTTTCCTCCAGCATCTTCACAAGGTCCTTTGCTGTTGTTCTGGGATTGATTTGCACTTCTCGAGCCAAAGTACGTTCATCTCTAGGAGACAGAACGCATCTCCTTCCTGAGCGGTATGACGGCTGTGTGTTCCCATGGTGTTTGTACTTGGTAACTATTGTTTGTGCAGATGATCGTGGTACCTTCAGGAATTTGGAAATTGTTCCCAAGGATGAACCAGACTCGTGGAGGTCTACAATTTTTTTACTGAGGTCTTGGCTGATTTCTTTTGATTTTCCCATGATGTCAAGCAAAGTGGCACTGAGTTTGAAGGTAGGCCTTGAAATACATCCACAGGTACACCTCCAATTGACTCGAATGATGTCAATTAGCCTATCCGAAGCTTCTAAAGCCATGACATCATTTTCTGGAATTTGCCAAGCTGTTTAAAGGCACAGTCAACTTAGTGTATGTAAACGTCTGACCCACTGGAATTGTGATACAGTGAATGACAAGTGAAATAATCTGTCTGTAAACAATTGTTGGAAAAATGACTTGTGTCACACACAAAGTAGATGTCCAAAACCGACTTGCCAAAACTATAGTTTGTTAACAACAAATTTGTGGAGTGGTTGAAAACTGTACATGCTTCCCTATGTGTAAATGCCCTTGCAAACTCTGATGGTGAAATAAGATGTATTTTTCAACTCAAGCAGTCATTTTAGGAGGCCAGCCAACACTGAAGCAATTGTGTGCCAGAAATGTATTCCATCACACAGAATAACAAAGATTTCTACTACTGCTAACATACCCATTTCTGTGTGCATTTGGTGAAAACAGATAGAGTACATTTACCTTTTACATCTTTCCTGCTGCTCTGATGATGTGCTCTCAACTCCTCTGATTTGCAGAAATCAATACTGGCATAGCCAGGGTTGTTCCCCAAACCAGTCATGCCTCCCCCAACTACCCCACTGTGGACGGATGTGAAGACGATGTGGGGGACGGTGGCTCCCCCCTCCAGTCCAGTCTGAGAGCTGTCCTTAATGGCCAGGTCCAGATCAATATAGTTAAGGCCTTGTTCAGCAGACCCAGAGGATGAAGCCTGGGCTGCGGGTGCAGCAGGAATGGCACATTGAGACATAGCTGCCTGTGCATTCTCCCACGGTGAACCCCCCTCCAGCCCTCCGTGCCGATGAGGCGATGCTGCCTGGGCAATCTCCAAGAACAAGGAGCCTGATGGGGATAGGTGGAAGGGGAGAGAGGGAGGAGTCATAATGAAGGTCTCAGAGCGGTGGCGTCTCCGTCCCAGTTGGTCGCCCCTGTCAACCCTGTCTCTCGCCAGCCTGCTGCTTTGCTTCTGGGCAGGAGATGAATAGGACTTTTCTGAGGGAAAGACCAAGCCTGGTTCCTGCTCCATTGATGTTCTTTGGGCAGCGTGCATGGCAGGCGCTGCAGGGTTAGGCCCTGAACCCATGCTGAAGGCCATCTCTGTGTAGTCTGTATATGATGTGGGTAAGTCTGTTGGCACTGCCGCCCTATGCCCACCTACATTGCCCTCTGCTGCCCTAGGAGAGGGCCTACTACGGGCCAAAACTCGGGGCTTCGGGGCGATGGCTGGGGGCAGGCTGAAAGGTGATTTAACAGGGCTCCGGGGGCATGGGCAAGGAGACTTCCCCATCCCCAAGTCCATGTTGACGTACTCAGCAGAGGCAGCGGAGGTGGCCAGAGGTACAGAGAAGCTGCGGGGGAGGTTGGTGGCGCCACTGTGGCAGAGGGCTGGACGGTCCAGGGGCCTCTGGGTTCCATGGATCACTGACAGTCCATGCTCTGGCCCCCACTGGTCTCTTCTCCTGCACCCCATGTCACCACCCCTGAACACTATGCTGACATAATCCCCAGGGCTCTGAGGCACTGTGGGAAGGAGATTCTCCTTAACCCTTGGCAAAGTGTTAGCTTTAGACATGTCCACCGACACACTGAGGGGACGAGGCTTCATCTGCTGTCCCCCTGGGCCATGCGATGCACGTTTTTGCTGGTAGGATCCGTCCTTTAAGCGTGCTCCCCCATTCCTGAACCCGCCATTCCTGAACCCTGTCCCTGTTCTTGTTAGTCGTAGCCCTCCCCCTGTTGCCACTGATTTGGGCCTATCATCCAGGCTCTCACTGCTAGCTGAGCTGGAAGAGAAGGAGGAAGAGGAGAGGGAGAGTTGACAGCCTCCTGCAGGGCCAACTGTGGCTGTGTCCCTCTTGCTGTAGCCCACTTGTCCACCCCGATTTCCAGGACCGTCATGGTCGTGATGACCCCCCTCCTTTCTTTTCCCTTGATCTAAGTCATCTTCGAAGCGTGTAGAGAGTGTGTGTTTGTAGGATCGTGGCAGAGAGAAGTAGGAGTAGACCATCTTGGGTTGTAACTGGTTCTGTTCAGGTTGGGAGGGGGGTGTGCTGCAAGCTGAGCGGATGCTGATAGGAGACATGTTCATGTAGTCACTGCCAGCTCGGCTCTCCATGCTGCCCCTGCTCCCCCACATGGCCATTCCATGCAAGTCTGGGGAGCAGCTGCTATTGGGGGACATGACCATGTAGCCCTCTGAGACAGGCAGGCAGATGTGCTGGGGGGGAGACACACTATTGTTGGGAGTCATGGCCATGTACTCATCATCAGTCCCAGGTTTGGCACCGACGTCAGACACGGCCACAGATAGAGAGAGGGAAACAGGAGAAGCTGTCACTCCGGGTAACATGGCCATGTAGCCACTGTCCACTGGTGCCCCTCCTCCTCCTCCCACCTCTCCTCGGACCCCATCAGCCCTCGCCCGGGTCTCCCCAACCACGACTGCCACTGCCGAGCCCCCTGCTGCCGAGCCCCCTGATCCACGTTGTGACACAAAGGCATCCCTGCTAATACTCTGCGACATGACAGTGTACTCTTCGTCCTCATCCTCTTCCTCCTTCCTACGAGGGGCCAGGCGTTCGTGCGCAGCCAGGGGCAGGGAGGCCCTCTTGCTGAGGAGTCTGCGCTCTGCCTCACACTCCCTGCTGGAGGAGCGCCGCAGCATCCTGCGGCCCTGAGGACGCTGATGGGACCCAGGGAGGCTCTCTCTCTGGCCCATCACTATGTAGCTGGAAGAGCTCTCTCCATGAGCATGGTGTCCCATCCCCCCATGGGACCCTCCTGGCAGACTGGGGACAAGCAGGGAGTGCTCTCCAGGGCTGGAGCCATACTCGTCTGAGGAGCCATAGTCACTAGGGGAGCCCGACACAGAGACTCTTTGAGGGACACGGGTGTAAGAGCAAATGGCTACATTTCCCATTGCCCCTCCAACTAGTCCACACTCTGAGCCATGACCAGAGCTGGAGGAGAGGCTTGGGGCTGGGGAGGTGGCTGGGTTGGGGGTGTAGCGGGCCAGGCTGAGAGTGATCTTAGCTGGGGTTGGAGCTCTGGTGGGCTTGGGTCTCAGGGTGGGTGTAGTGGAACAGGATCCATTCAGGCTGGGACTGGAACTTGCCCATGCCCCCCTGGGTCCACCTCCACCCTCCTCCATCCTTCCCCCGATGCTGGCTGTACGTGCCCTGGGGAATCCGTTGCGTGGTGTGGGTGAAGTGCTGGTGCAGCTGGCCCCACCTGCTCCAGGGGTCTCGGTCCGGGATCGTCTGCCGAAGCCCACCTGGCTGGGGGGTAGGTTGGGGTGGTGGCGGCGGGTGGGGACACTGATGGGGTTGGAGGCGGTGCCACCTCCAGCTGTAGCTCCCACAGACTGGGACTTACTGCGCTGGCGGAACTCCTCGCTCAGAGCCTTCATGGCCTCCAGTAGGGTCTCATGCATGTTCTGGGCCACCACCGAGTCCTCCACCTGCATCCAGAACTCCCCAGGCCCCGTCATGGCCGAGCGGCCCACTTCGATGAAGAAGAAGTTCTCAGAGTGGCCACAGCGACGCACATTCATCAGCTGTAGGACCACGGTGGCCATGTCAGAGTTGAGCTTGACGAAGTTGACCGTCTTGTCGGTCAGGCACAGCCGGTAGATGCCCACTAGGTTTCTGGCCTGGCCAAGCCCTTTAGGCCACACCTTGACCTGCCACACCTCCTTAAAAGCTGGGCCTGGAGGAGAGGGGAGTCCACACTCCCCACCACTGCCACAATTCTCTGGGCTTTTACCTGCAGAGAATCACAACAAAGACACATATCAATACACAGCAAGACAAAAAACTATGCAAAGAGATATACAGTGTAGAGACAGAGAGAGACACACACAGAGAGACAGAACAGTACGACGGTTGACAGACAGGAGACCAAAATATTGTATACAATATTCCTATAGTATCAAGGTCAGAAGGAACGTCAGTTGTAGCACATACAGCACATTTAGGAACGCCGCACCTTAACTGGCTTAAAAATCGCTGTCCATGTGAGAGACACATTACTAGCCCCATTATTCACGCAGGCAGGTGTTGTTGCATGAACACATTCATAAAACACTATTTTTGAAGACAGTATCATATAACAAAAACCCTGCATGATGGTGGAGTGACATTTAATATTGTGTGAATAAGGCATATTTTTCAAAACCATTTCTTTAACATTATTGGGTTGGTGCAATAAAGACTGTTTATAGTCATGAAAATTATCAATCTTTATAACCTACAAGGTGTCAATACTCTAATTACAATGTTATTACTGACCATCAACATTGTAACTCCAGATATGTTCCATCTAGCAACATTAATGCTCCACTCAAGAAACAAACATATGTGTTAGTGTAGCCTTGTTCTTTATAGTGTATCTTAAATTGGGTTGTTCAACGAAATGAGTGCCTTTTGCGTTTTTAATTGACACCCTGTTACAGTCAACCCTGTTGATTTGTTTGGCACTTAATAGGCACTTAATATAGTCATTTTTTAAATTTAACCTCTTGAGATGTAAAAAAACAAAAACATGTGCTCCTTGACGATGTTAAAATGAGGTGAAATCAAACGTTTTTGGGACCAAGTTACACTACTTAAAAGGTACCCAATTAGTGGAACGACCCAATTGCATATGCCTATATAAATAGAAAATACAATATCTACGCCCTTACAATAAAGACAAACGTAATGTTGAGGAAATTATGTGCCACATTATTACAATCATTATTATATATATTTTTTAATCATATTACTACTGAAACGATAGCAGTGGGAGTTAGTGTCACAGCATAACAACCTACTTTAAACACGACGGAAACGAATAGAAACCCGTTTCCAAATGAAAACACGGAGATGCTGCGGCTCTCCCCCATGCCAGCCAACGCCATAGCACAGAAATGTAGGTTATGCGCACGACGTGCAGAGTTATGTGTAGAAAAATAAAAACATACAGCGGACTACTCGGCTGCATCCTCTGCAGTAGCCTAGACTATGCGCTATGAATGATGGCGTCCTGCAGCCTATTTGGTCGCAAATAAGAATACAACAATTCCATATGCTGGTTCATGCACGTTTGCAATAATGTTGTAGGGTAACATGCAGGAAAATTTAAATGATGAAAAACATTATTATTATGGTTATTATACTGCTGAGACAGAGCGCGTGCAGCAGTGGTCCACCACCCCATTTGAACTGCTATGCACCTGCTCATATCTTGATTTATAATAGCAATATTCTGTATTCAATGTACTATATATATACACACACACACTACAAAGAGCATCACACGTGTGATGGGCTATAAAGGAAACATTAACATGATGTCGCTTTACAGATGTAAATGTCAAATGGATGTCAATCCAGAATGGCTAGACCAACATTGGCCCATGCAGACTAAACGCGCAAGGGGAAAATGGAGCATGTATAGTAAACCCTTGTACTATGGCTTACATTTCCACTGAAGGTCCAGCATGGCCTGGTACCATTCATTCTGGACCTCCTCATTGTCTGCTGCAATGGCAAAGCTCTCCCCGCGGGTATACATCACTATCATGTGCTTGTTCTTGGAATCCGCCCGCTTGTTGATGTTGAAGCAAGTCTCCAGATCCAGCGCTTTTTTCGGGACAGGTGACTTGCTTTGGAATTTCTTCTCATTCTCATAATATTCTAGACGGGCAGGGCCCTGTTCCGTGGCTTCTCTCAAAACGAAGAATCGCCGGTGCATAGATTTCTGCTTGCGGAGATACCCGCTTTTCCGAACGTCCTCGTAGCTCTGCTGCTGCTGTAGCAGCTCCGCAGCCTCGTTCTCCATTACTAGGCAGGTCTCTTGTTTTGCTTGCTTAAAATCACCCCCACTAAAACGAGCAGGTTATTCATTTATTATAGCCACATTACTATTTTCCTTCTCATCGTTTCCATATAGTGAAGCATCCAACGCGCGTGCGTTCAGAAAAAGCGAGCTCATTTGAACATGTGTTATTTCTATAAATCAACCTTTTCCCACGTCTGCGAACACACACAGACTGGCACATGCGGCGAGTGACGCCTGCACTGGTCCTTATAGCCAGCCTATGCTGCTTGCTGGATTTAGTATTATGCCCACTCCTACTCCGTCTGTTTACTGTAGCCTGGCCTACTACTACTCTGCATTGACTGTCACATTGATGCTCCTCTATGCATGTTCATCTGCTGCACACTTCTATTGAAACGTCAGTCAAATGACTGTTTGGGTCTTGAGATTGATAGTGGGGCAAAACTGAAAGGACATTGCGTTCAGTTAAGGTTAATTATCATAAAATACAGGATCTCGGGTTCTTGTTTACTGTAGGCCTACTAAAAAAACAGAAATATTGTCTATTTTATTTAGGCTATCACAAGCCAGTGATCGCATGTTTTACCATCGATGGACTGATCAATAAATATCCAAGTTAGCCAATTAGGCTAAGTCATGTTCTATTTAGCCGTTATATGTACTTACAGAAATAAACCCCTTAACTAGTCAAAAGGAGAAAATAAGACCAGACATCTATGGATTATATGTTTGTGAGTCATATCATTCAATTTCCATGCCGAATTTTTTTAAATTATTCAATGCGGTATCCCTTCTGACAATTGACAGATTTATTCAATCATGTTTTCATCAGAGCGTTTGCGACACCTGTTGGTCACTCCCTGTATGGGTTTTATGGGTTTTGCACATTCTGTGGGCTATACATCAAGCAGCCTGCACGGTAGTCAGCGCTGAAAGCAAAAAGATCGATGCTGATTCAGCACCCACGGCCGTGAACAGCGCCACGTCAGTTTTTCAACGTCATAAATGTTAACAGCGCTGCGGTCAACGCTTCAGCACCATGAGGATGAACAGCGCTGCGGTCAGCTCTTCAGCACCACGTCCGTGGACAGGGTGGTTTTCACACCCTGTCCACCCAGGTCCAACAGGCTAAGGACCTCTTTACACTACATAACTTTTGAAGACAAACTATGTCCAGGAGAGATACTTGGGTAGTGTAAAGAGAACGATCTAGATACAAACCTCTCTTTAATAAGAGATGTCTCCCACACTACCTCCAGGAGGTAGTGTGGGGGATGTCTGCATCAAATACCCCCCTCTGAGTGGTACAGTGTAAAGACAATGGCTCTCCCACACCACATGTCCCTGCAATAACTTAGTTCTTAATAAATGTCAGTGTTTCCCTTTTATTATTTTTTTATATACATAATTTGAATTGCTATCATTGTTTTGTTTGTCTATCAATGGAGGCTTCTTAGAGGAGCAAGGGGAGGACCATCCTCTGTGAATTTCATAAAAATAAAAACAGTGAAACATTTTTTTAAATTCTCCTTTTTAGATAGAACTATACTAAATATATTCACATCACTAAATAATTTATTAAAACACACTGTTTTGCAATGAAGGTCTACAGTAGCCTCAGCAGCACTCTGTAGGGTAGCACCATGGTGTAGCCAGAAGACAGCTATCTTCTGTCCTCCACTGGGTACATTGACTTCAATACAACACCTAGGAGGCTCATGGGTCTTACCCTCTTCCATAGACTTACTTTTTCCCCCACGGAGGGCAGAGTGTCTATGGCTTTTCGCTACTCCCTTGTTCTTGATTGATGAATAAGATCACTAATTACTAAATAACTCCCCTCACCTAGTTGCCTACTAGGTCTTCATTGAAAAGTAAAAACAAAAACCAGACACTACTTGGCCATTAATGGAATGAGTTTGACACCCCTGTAGGCTTTTTGACCGCTTGCTCTGAACAGCTCTAAATGATCTGTGTCATTGTGTGGCTGCAGGTGAGAGGCCTGTTGACTCTTTGGAATTCCATTCCCCTTTCGCCTTAAGAATTGCTCAATTATAGGAATTCAAATTAATATCATAGGAAAATCTGCTCTCATCTTTGCAATCACTAAAATACAGTGGTGTAAAGTACTTAAGTAAACATATTTGGGGGGTATCTGTACTTCACTTTACTATTTACATTTTTGACAACTTTTACTTCACTACATTCAGAAAGAAAAGTATGTATTTTTTACTCCATATATTTTCTCTGACACCTAAAAGTACTTGATACATTTTGAATGCTTAGCAGGACAAGAAAATGGTCTAATTCACACTTATCAAGAGTGTTGGAGCATGCCCCTGGCTATCCGTAAATAAAAAATGTAAAATAAAATGGTGCCGTCTGGTTTGCTGAATATAAAGAATTTGAAATGATTTATACTTTTACTTTTGATTCTTAAGTACATTTTAGCAATTACATTTACTTTTGATACTTAAGTATATTTAAAACCAAATACTTTAGTAGGATTTTACTGGCTGACTTTCACTTTTACTTCAGTCATTTTCTATTAAGGTATGACAATTTGATACTTTTTCCACCACTGCTAAAATACGTGGTAACATTAGGCAAGGAGGAAGGAAATGTAAGAAAAGTCAATGATGGAAAATGATAACAATAACCTTAGGCGTACTACTGTAGCAGCAACAACATCAATTGCTCATCATCATCCTCCTCATCTATCAATCAATCATACAGTCAATAATAGCATTTTGTCTAACAAAGGCATAAGATACACCGCCTATTTTATAGCTGTAGGCCTACAGAATTCCAACGCCCTTTAAAAAGGTGTCAATTCCTCCTTCCTCACAATGATCACACTAATGATTTACTCACTCTGATTTGCCAGTAGTCGTCATTTCAAGGAGGGTAGGAAAGGAAGGATGCATTATGCGATCTCGTACTCGCGGTTTCCACTAGTTACCATAGCCACAAAGTGTATCGTAAAAATAAATGAAAACAAAAAGTAGCTTTTTGGTATTATAAGGTTAGACACAAGGTCAGCAGTGTGGTTACGGTTATGGTCAAGGTTTAAAATCAATTTTTAAGAAGGGAAATTGTAGAAATGGGTGGGAGGGGGGGTCATGACTTTGTGGCTGTGGTAACTAGCCATTCGAACATGACCATTTGATTTGAAATAGATGGCCAACAAACACTCAAGCCAGAGTTTAACATTGCATTGCTTTTCACTCAATGTATTTCACACGACTTGATAAAAACACAATATCCAACAGGTATATTACACATTCTGAGTTTATGTTAAACGTATTCTACTTATATGATCTATCATATAGTCTCTTGAAATATATTGCTGGTATAGGCTACAACGTGAAGGTATAGACAACGGTTGGCCCCAACAGCAAACAGGAAGAAGAAACTTCCGTTATTATTCAAGGAAAGATGCTAACTGGAAAGCATGCAACAATTCTTTAAATGCCACTTGAAATTATAGTTTTCAATTATTTTGTGACTAAGTGTTAGCTACAGACTAAATTATGTACTTGCTAGGTAAGTGAACTAAACAAGCAGAGGGACAGCGTTCAGTCAGAGGCAAGGGGTGGGAGTTAGCAGCTTTCACCAAACAAACGTGGGCACACTTCCAGATGCACTCAGCCAGTTGTTTAACATACAGGACAAGCTAAAATACGTAGCTACTAGCTATCTTGTTTGAAAACATCTCTGGACTTTAGTATTATTAATAACTCATGACTTGAGGTCAGAATTTGTTCGAGGGTAACACGAAAATGTCGGCAAACGTGAGTCCTCCAAACACGGCGTTGGTAGCAGAATTATCATTTTCGTTTCAGGATGAATTGACTGCTACTATACAAAATGCATTAGGAGTAGCAGTGGAGGTAGCGGTGGTTGAGGTTACAAAACTAGTCGGCCAAGTGTTGAGGGACGTGCGGGATCAAATGCACGAGACGCTGCGGGACAATAAGTCACTAAAGTTTCGCTTGCAAGCAGCCGAAATTGAATTATGTGCAGCGCGAGGAGAGGAACGTCAAGTAGAATCAATAATAGGGGACAAAGCCAGTACCAATAGTAGAATTCAACAGGTTCATCAGCAGCTGAATTCTCTAAACGTCTCACAAAATACAATCAAATCAGGAAGAGAAGGAGAGCATGGGGTTCATGAATCCAATCAGTCTCTTCATACAAAAAATGTTGAGGATAGGTATGGAGGATTTGAATCAGAAGTTGCTGATATCCCTGCATATCTTAACGAATCGTTTTGTGAGATCCGTGAGGATGGTCGTATCTGCACTCAAGATATTAAACCAGATTTATTGGGCAAGTTGACTTTAAGTCAAAGAGATGCAGCTGGTAAGTTGGACTGTCATTCACTACTGTTGAACTATTCACATTTTAAATGTTATGTAATGTATTGTTTTCACAAAGCTATGATGCATGATCTCCTTATCGATATTTCGTTACAGGGACTAAAGCGGTTCTCCCAAACATGTACTCAGACACCCATGAAGATGCTGAACATTTTAACCGAGCATGCACAGAGACAACCGCAGGACATGACACATCTACAGTTGACAGCCATCCCTTCCCTGAAGTTACCACAAAGAATGCAGAGGTGAAGTGTCTGGTTGAAGTGAAGGTGGAGTCTGCAGACCTGGGATGCAGTAGGAACTCTGGTCCCCACACCGAAGGAGGAGAAGAGGACTACTGTCCAGACAGTCTCTCCTTGGCTCAAACTAGGCTGCTGGAGGATTGGAGGCCGGAGGCACTGCAGCTCCCTCACAGGGATCCAGACTCATTCACCCCCTCCACTAGCCACTCTCTATGTAAGTCCCTCACTACAGACTGGTTTCCAAACACAAATTAAGCCTAATCCTGGACAACAAAAAAATCTATTTCAATAGAGAATGTTTAGTCCCGGAATAGCCTTAAGTTGGGTCTGGGAAACCAGCCCAAAGAGTTCTGTAGTAACTGGATTTGACCTCATGTTAGGTGACAATGGTAGTTTTTCAAGTGGTTAATCCATTTTCTCTCATTTGACTTTGTAGCGGACTCCCCAATCTTCAACCCAGACATTCCAGACTTGGACATCCTATCGTCTTCTTCAGCCACAGGTCTCCATGCAAGCTTTGGTAAGCAGCAGTACCCACCCAGAGAGACTGCTGGGGCCTCCACCTCTCACTCACACCAGATGTACAGCCCTCAGATAGATGAAGTGAACAACATGGCTGCAGCACAGCACATCTGCAAGATCTGTGGAGAGAAGTTCCATCTGTCTGAGGAGCTGCGGCGACATCGTAGTCTTGTTCACCCGAAGGATATGAACAAGCTCCCCAAGCGCAACCTCTACCCCCCTGGGCGGAGCCCGTACCACTGTTCCCTGTGTGGTCGAGACTTCAACCGCATGGAGCACCTGAAGATCCATCAGCGTATTCATACTGGAGAGAGGCCTTATGCCTGCACAGTGTGCAACGCACGCTTCCGTCACTCTTGGGCTCTCACAAGACACTTCCGCATTCACACAGGAGAGAAGCCCTACACCTGCAGCCAGTGTGGGAAAACTTTCCGAAACTGTGGGGGGCTGCGATTTCACCAGCGCACTCACTCAATGGGTGGGGTTGGCTGATAAGGTCTTCATGAAAGACTAATGGAAGGAAAAACAGGAAGCAAGGAAAGCACTGGGGATATACAGAGAGACTGGTAAAAAAAATGGTATTAACTTACTGTACGTGTTAAAAGAAATTTAGTCTGTGTCTTAACGGAAAGAACAGAAATAATTCAAATTGGGGGCAAAGGGAGCAGAACTTTGAGTGCAGCACAGTTGATGTGGTTCATACAAGGTGAGGTGCATCATTGATGATGTATAGACAAATGTCCGGCTTGAAATATCCTGTTAAATATGACAATCTGTTCCCATACACATTTACTCAGCTAGTGTTTTGTACGATGGCTTGCTTATTTTACTGTTGCCAACTGACATGTTTCTGTATTAAAACCCCACAAAACAAATACATCTTTTGTCTCTCTTGCCTAATGTATTCTGTCATATCAATCACATTTGCAATACAGAAACATGATCTTCAAACATTTTGTTCCTATGATTCTAGTGTCATGTACAACAGCATTGGCTAATAACAGCTATGTAAATAACAGGGTCAAGTCTAAAAAGGAGCATTACTGCCAACTACTGTACTGATCTGGGAGTTCCTCAATGATTCAAATCCATTTTTATGTCACATTCACCTAATACAACTTATAGACCTTACTGTGAAATGCTTACTTTACAAGCCCTTAACCAACAATGCAGTTCAAGAAATAGTTAAGAAAATATTTTCTAAACAAACTAAAGTAAAAAATTTAAGTAACAATCACGAGGCTATATTTTTATTTATTTAACCTTTATTTAACTAGGCAAGTACAGTTAAGAACACATTCTTATTTACAATGACGGCCTATCCCAACCAAACCTTAACGACGCTGGGCCAATGGAACTCCCAATCATGGCCAGTTTTGATAAGCCTGGAATCTAACCAGGGTCTTTAGTGACGCCTCTAGCACTGAGATGCAGTGCCTTAGACCGCTGCAGCACCCAGCGGGGGTACCGGTATTCAGTCGATGTGCGGGGGTACAGGTTAATCGAGGTAATTTGTACATGTAGGATTCAGCTTTAGTTAAGGATTTTACAGTTCCTTCAAAGTATTCACACCCCTTAACTTTTTCAGGGGGCTTGCGTGGCTGAGCCTGTGGATGTCTGAGTGAGAAAGACACAGAGGAGAACCAACCGGTAAAAGCACCACCCTTTCATTATCAACGCATCGTGCCGACAACATCAAACATCCTTTCCAGACTCAGAAGTCAGGAGGACTTCGAGGTTGGTATCAGCCAGACTGTGTTTATAGCTTAAACAGTAAAAGAGGAGAAAATTTGTTTTTTCCATTAAAGTTTATGGCCCCTTTTATTGCCATTGAAATCCACTGGAGATTATTTTAAAAAATGTATTTCAAAAAGTATAAATGCTATCAAAAATGTTGGGGCTGTCTATATGTTTTAAAGATGGATTCGTGTTCATAGCTTAAATTGTTTTAGCTTTAGAGCAGGATTAAGAAATCAAATAAGAGTATGTAAGAAATCCAGAGTGATCTCGCCACTAACAAGTGCTACGTGGTGAACACCTGCCTGCCTACTGTGGGTTTAGTGCAGAACAGAGACCAGTACAGCTCCTCATATTTCCTGCACTCCTCACTGGACTGTAAGCAGATCCAACAGAAGCGGTACTGGCAGCTGAAACAGCACGTATTTACATTAGTGATGGGTCGTTCGGGAACGAGTCGGCTCTAAGAGCCGGCTCTTGTGGGTGAACGTTGGAGCCAAATCCTTTTATAAAAATATTTTAAAATGAAGATATGAATAATCAAAATATTTAAATGAATATAATTAACTAATTCAAAGAACAAAAAAATAATATAATATTTGGCCTAAATGCTCAAGCACACACATTTGTTCTGACTGTCTGCTCAGACTAACAGCCTCACCTGTTGTTCCTGTCAATCAGACACTCAATGTCAACCAATGAACCAAAGAAGCGTGAGGGAGGGCTGAGCCAACTCACTCACAGTCACACATTTAGCAGCGAGGAGGGAGAGGAAGGACAGCTGGAAAATGAGTCGGAAGCACAGTAGCATTTGGATGCATTTGGTTATGCAGCTAACATAACCAAAGCCATGAAAATGTTAAAATGGACCCATCATCCATGTCTTGCCCACACAATACACCTGATTGTAAGAAATGCTCTGAAGGTGATGAAGCCCACTGTGGATGAAGTGGAAGCAGCCGTGGAATACTTCCACAGGAGCACAGTAGGTGCTGAAAAACTAAAGTCTACACAACGCCAGATGGGGATGCCTGAGCTGAGGCCTAAACATGACTGCACTACAAAGTGGAATTCAACATTTTATATGTTGAAGCGGTTTCTTGAGTCAAAGGATGCCATCATCTCTACCCTAGCCATTGTCAATGCACCTGTTGATGCTCTGACCCAAGAGGAATGGGAGGTGGGGAGGAGGTGTGCAGAGTCCTGGAACCCTTTGAGCAGGTCACTGTGGAGATCAGTGGAGAGAGGTACAGAAGCAGTTATTACTACATCATTATTTAATCCAGTATTATATATGTATATGAACAGTAGATGAGAACGTAGTATCAGTAGACAAAACATGAACCTGAACTAATAAGTTACTGTTCTCTCTTTTCAGCTATTAGACAGCTTCAGAAATGATACTCCTGTGTAAGGGTCTGCAGCGAATCACAGCCAGCCGCCAGAGAGAAGCAAATGTAACCACAGGACATGTGACAGAGTTGATGGACACACTATGAAAGTTCCACAGAATGGAATATAATCACGTGCTATCAGAAGTTAAGTTTAGGTTTCAAATCTGCCGATGTGCCCTTGAGCAAGGAACTTAACCCTAATTGCTGCTGTAAATCACTCTGAATAAGAGTATCTTCAAAATGACTAAAATGTCAAATATAATGTAATCAGATAAATTGTAGAAATGTGCATGGTTAATGACTTGTCTGTGGTAACTAGGGATGGCCTTTTGCAAGGGTGGGCAACTCTCAATTTCTAACAGTATCAAAGATTATCTATTGGGCTTGTTTAAGTAGTAAGGCTGAAGCAACCGACGGCAGACAGAAGTCGGGGCAGGTGCATCTGCTACAGCCACTGATGTGGTTTTTCAACAGAAAGGCTCAGTGCAACATGGCAGTGTTGCCATTGTTTGTAAATGTCTCCGACCCCCATATCACACACTCACAAATTGTACATATATGTGTGTACATTGTACTATTAATTTGGGGATCATTTGTACATATCCACTGTATACATATGAATCACAACATTTGGAAGAAACTAATCCACAGCCGTTCTCCCAGCATGCCACGTTTTTACTTTGTTACTGTTTAGGCCTATATTAAAGGTTATTCACAATACAATATTCCAATAATATAAACATCCAAGCATAAAGATCAACCCTGTCCAGACCGGTTTGGATGAATGCATGGAGCCATTCAGAGATGCACTTTGGCTGCGTTTAGACAGGCAGGTTTATTAAGTCATTTTTTTAAACTAATTGGTATTTTGACCAATCTGATCAACTCTGAAAAAGATCTGATGTGAAAAGATATGTGATTGGTCAAAAGACCAATTAGTGGAAAGAATATCAGGATTGGGCTGCCTGTGTAAACAGCCTTTGTAGCCTACTCTGTTACTTAACCTATTTCTGTTTTTAATGTGTGCACTAGGGCATAATGACATTTGTATTTTGTACCCACATCCAGACACTCAGCTTGTTTGTGTGGTGACTTTTTTAGGGATGGGAGAGATTATCTGAAAATGTATTTGTAAGGCTGTGGACAGGTCAAGGTTATCGGGACAGTAGCCTATTATGCCCAGTCTTAAAATCGTTGGATAACAAAAGTAGGTGGTGTGAAGGTGAACGGAAAGGCACTGGAGCGACGAACCACCCTTGCAGTCTCTGCCTGGCCGGGAGGCTGAGTCATTGGCTTACTGGTGCTCTTTCATGCAGTCACTAGGAGGGGTGCATCACTTGAGTCTCTGACGTGATCGTCCTGTCCGGGTTGGCGCCCCCCCTCGGGCTCATGCTGTGGGGGAGATCTCTGTGTATTATACTGGCCTTGTTTCAGGGTAGTAAGTTGTTGGTTGAAGATATCTCTAGTAGTGTGGGGACTGTTCCTCCTGGTTTCCCTGTTCACCCATGATTGTGTGGCCATGCACGCATCCAACATAATCATTAAGTTTGCAGACGACACAACAGTAGTGGGCTTGATTACCAACAACAATGAAACAGCCTACAGGGAGGAGGTGAGGGCACTCGGAGTGTGGTGTCAGGAAAATAACCTCTCACTCAACGTCAACAAAACAAAGGAGATGATCGTTGACTTCAGGAAAGAGCAGAGGGAGCACCCCGCTATCCACATTGATGGGACAGCAGTGGAGAATGTGGAAAGTTTTAAGTTTCTCGGCGTACACATCACGGACAAACTGAAATGGTCCACCCACACAATGTGGTGAAAAAGGCGCAACAGTGCCTCTTCAACCTCAGGAGGCTGAAGAAATTTGGCTTGCCACCTAAAACCCTCACAAGCTTTTACAGATGCACAATTGAGAGCATCCTGTCGGGCTCTCCAGAGGGTGGTGCGGTCTGCACAATGCATCACCGGGGGCAAACTACCTGCCCTCCAGGACATCTACAGCACCCGATATCACAAGAAGGCCAAAAAGATCAAGGACAACAACCACCCGAGCCACTGCCTGTTCACCCCGCTACCATCCAGAAGGCGAGGTCAGTACAGGGGCATCAATGCTGGGACCGAGAGACTGAAAAACAGCTTCTACCTCAAGGCCATCAGACTGTTAAACAACCATCACTAATACAGAGGCTGCTGCCTACATACATACTCGAAATCATTGGCCACTTTAATAAATGGAACACATCACTTTAATCATGTTTACATATCTTACATTACTCATCTCATATGTATGTAATGTATTTTATACCATCTGTTGCATCTTGCCTATGCCGCTCGGTCATCGCTCATCCATATATTTATATGTACATATTCTTATTCCATCCCTTTAGATTTGTGAGTATTAGGTAGTTGTGGAATTGTTATATTACTTGTTAGATATTACTGCACTATCGGAACTAGAAGCACAAGCATTTCGCTACACTCACATTAGCATCTGCTAACCATGTGTATGTGACCAATAATATTTGATTTGGGAGAGATTGAAAATTCAAGCCCCTTGGGTGCTGCCATAGATTTACATTAGAAGTGCCCATCCAAGAAGACTCACCTGCTTCATATAAAATGACGTCAAATCAATGTTACATCTACCGTAGCTTTGATTGGACTGATCATGTCAACATCATACTTTCAAAATCTTAGCTAGCAAGCAGCCATCATCATGAATCAAGCCGACAATATACTGGCAAATCCTTTTCATATGAAGAAAAATGATAGATAAAACGAATCGGTGCTCATCGGCCATAAGCATTGCACAAGTTGGATATCGCAAATTCAACAATGAGTGGTTTGAAAGGAATCAGTGGCTAACTGCAAGCATTGCAAAGCAATCACTGGACTGCTATTCAGTGGAGAGGGTGTGTGGTCCAAATCTGGGCTTAAAGAACACGCTCTGTGTTTTGTTAGACACGTAACTCTATTTACACAATATAGCATGGGGGTGTAAAGCCATAACATACGTTTTTCCAGCAGCAGACTATGATCGATAACGTCAAAAGCCGCACTGAAGTCTAACAAAGCAGCCCCCACAATCTTTTTATCATCAATTTCTCATTGGGAGTGGAGACTGCGTTGCAGGAGGATGCTGTCTTCGGCTTCAATGGCTCACGACATGCGACCATCATTGATTGCCATGCTCCTCTTGTTGTGCTCCTTCGACTCCGCTATCCGATGGGAGAGGAGAGGCAGAAGATGGCTCCCCTGGCGAACAAACTCCGGGCAACACCGGTCAGTCGGATAACGACAAGACATATATGCAACCAACATGCGCGAACGCCGTCCACCCAACGGCGTAGAAAAGGTAAATATTCCACTACGTTTCCCCCAGTTTCTTACGTAGGCTGGCGACCTGCGTGATCAAGGAAGCCACATCAAGCCTATAATCCTCGGCAAGCAAACAATTGCTGCATTGGAAATCTGTGATCCAGTTCGTCCCGAAACAAAATGTAGTAGATACAGCTCCTATAGCGCTGGAACCGTTCATTTACTTATCCAGATAAAGAGGGCTTCATTGGAAAACTCATCTGGGACTATGTTAGCAGTTTAGCTAGTTTAGCGGCTCTTTCGAGCAAACTTTAACCTGTCAATTAAGCGGGATTCCGGGAAAATAAATAGCTAGCTGTTAAAAGCTAACCGCGTTTCGTAATCCATGCAAAAACAAGTTTGGCATTTATATTTAACAAAGATTGGTTATGTTTTAGTTAAAATAACAAACCGAGTGTTTCCAGCAGTGTTCAGCTGCGCACTCTGATGACGTAATGAAGGTATGCCATCCATTAACACTAAACTCAATGTTTAAGCAAGTGTAAGCAAACGAGCTGCTCGACATAGGCCTTTGTACAGCACTTTCAAACTGGACACCGACAGAAATTCAGATCGTTGTTAGTTCAGATAAATTCAGCAAGATGTTGAGGCGTTTACTGCAGGGTAATTTAGATATTACATTTGGCACCGGCTGCCATTTGTTTACCGCATCGATATTATTATTATTTTTATGCCTATGTGGTCAAAAAAGGAAGGGAACAATCATGAGGATCCACTTACAGGCAATAGGCCTATACCGATGCAGAGACGGCATTGCGCAATCAACACAACCCTCGTAAAATCAACTTGAATTACTTGGGTCTATTACTGAACTTTCTCTGGAAAACATGGTTACAGACCGAACAACATTATAGTATCCCCTCCTTGTGGAGAAAAGCATATGAGCTAATTATAATAAACAAAATAAGCAAAACAAAGAAATGCATCATTCCAACATTGCCTAAAAATATGAATTAGATACTAATGAGCCAGACCTATATATGCAATATAACAAGGGGACGATGAGAGGACGAGGCAAGCCATAATTTTGGTTAAGACATTAATGAGCGAGCTCAGACAGACAATATGCCTATTTGCTCAGCACTTTTGAAATGGACAGCGACAGAATTCAGAACATGGGCCGTTCTTACAGTATTCTCCCTGTACACGAAGTCAGAAAATGTAGGATAAATAACAGGGGCATATAATCAGACAATGAAAGCTTTTACAATATTCGATGATGACATTTTTCAAAAATTGGCTATAGAATAAAACACTTTTTTTTTGTTTTACCTTTATTTAACGTGCACCACCAAGTCAGAACTGTAGGCTATAGGCTAAGATCTGAGAGGGAGAGGGGGACTACATGCTTAGGGTGAGACACATGGGCTACTAACAGCTTACTACACAACATACACTTAGTATTACTGTCTTAGCTACAGTATACGTATATCCCTAGCATATTACATCATTTATACAGCAGCATACAAGACAGGCTTATTTTTGGACCGTTGTTGTGCTGTGCTCACTTGAACAGGAAGGTGGCGTGTCAGACCTTCTGTGGGCACACTTTGTCATTAAAGTTTGGCATTCTCTGGATATATGGTACTTTCAAGATAACTGGCAACTCAGAAAAAACAAGGTTGAATCATGACGTCAGTGATCTTCAGGTCTTAAAGTCGGAGCTCTAGAAAGAGACCAGAGTTCGCGATTTGGAATTCCAAGTTGGATGACCGTTCAAAGCATATTTTCCCAGTCTGAGTTAGTTTTTTCCCGAGTTCCCAGTTGTCTTGAATACACCGAAGTTAGATATTTCCAAGTTCTGATTTCTAAGTTCCCAGTTGTTTTGAACACGGCAGAAGTCATGCTGGATTGACAGCTGGCCAATCTATTCAACCTTTTCTGTCCCATGGTGTTGCGTGTGAATGTTTATCCTTTTAAGATTGGAAAAGGGACTCTTTCAGACAGATGTTTTAAATACTTAAACCCAGACTTGGACCACACACTCTCTCCTTGAATAGCAAGCAGGGGAAGCAAAATAGTGATTGCTTTGCATTGCAGTTAGCCACTGGTTCCTTCCAAACCACTCATTGTTGAATTTGGGATTTCCGACTTGTTGGTTAATGTTTATGTCCAATGGCGATGAGCACCGATACGTTATATCTATAATTTCTCTTTTTTTTTGCCAGTAGATTGTCAAGCGTATTCATGACGATGACTGCTTGTCTAGCTAGCTACCTTGCTAGATATGATTTTGAAAGTATGACGTTGACATGATCAGTCCAATCAAAGCTACCTTAGATATAACGTGACTTGGCATCATTAGATCTATGGCCAATGACCTTGAGCCTTCGTGGATGAGCACTTCTAATGTAAATCAATGGCAGCACCCAAGGGGGCTTGAACTGCCTAGCTCTTCCTGAAGATTCTGCAGTGATGTAGTGTCCCCATGAGTGACAGAACACTGAGCCAATCATGGTGCAACTAGAGAAAATTAATAACACCTACGCTCTGTGCTTTCGATGGCTGCCCCTCCACCACAGAAATCACTGAGCTAGTCTGAAACGCCTCCCTGTTTGTATGCAGCTTTATTAACTCAAGGATTATTATTCATGTTTTTACATTGTTTGCAAACTGATATGCATGAAGTAATGCCAAAATAATATGCACATTTTTTTGTTTCTTTTAGTTAAACAGGTACGGTGGTTCTTCACTGTCGTGCGCACATAGGATATCCCGTGAAAAATGTGGAATTCAAAGGCCTGTCTAAGTGATTCGCCGACCCTGAAACATGGTGTCCCATATTAAGTACTACTGCTTGGATAGATAGGAGGTAGAGGGCTTGCAAGCATACAGGTATAGATTCTGTACTGTATCTAACTCTGATTCCAAGTCTTTGTAAGTCATTACTTGGCACTGATTGTGCAACCCAAAGACACATCATGTGTCACAGTGTCACACACTGTGAACAGACTGTGTGTGAAACACTCTTTCTCCTCATAGGCAGTACTAAAATGAGTTGGACTTACATTGTGTTGCTGAATTGTGTCCAGGTTCTCTTCCTTCTCCCAAAGTGTGCACTTCTATACTTTCTTTCATGGATTTAGCAATGGAAACGCCCTCCTTTCAATGCTTACACCAATCCTATGCTTTTCAATTCATGACAAGAAGTGCATACATAGGGAGAAGGGTGGAGAATTGGGACGTAGCCCTTGTGTGCTCTCTCAACCACCTCTATGCCAACAAAAGAACATACGGGATACTCTACGGCATGACATTTAACTCTATTCATATTGTAGTCCCATCCTCTCCCACTGAGTTCTTGTATAAGACATGTTGCTTGTTGCAAATGTGGAGGAAATTAATTTATTACATACTATGCTGTTTAATTAGACATACTATGCTGTTTTTTACTTAAAGAATTTTACGTTGTTATATCCTAGTATTTTTTACTGTAACAAATCTGTCTTGTGTGACTTAGTCATAAATCCGAGCGTACAGATTTAGGAGCCGTTTGGGTACGACCGCAGTATGTGACCTGTGTTTACAGTCGCCAGGAATTTAGCAATGTGGGAATTGCAGGGAGGAACATAGCTGATATCGCCACCATTCTATCTTGATCTGCACAGATGAGCTAAACTACTTTTTACAACTCTGTTCACTGGCACTGTTTATGCACATCTGCTAACTGTCACATAGATACGAGGATGTACTTTCTATAAAAGGAGAGAGCCAACTGTTCACTGGGCATTCAACTCTGAACTATATGAGTAATTATTGATTACTCCATTGTTGCAAATCTCATTGTTGCAAATCTTACTGTTTGAAGAAATCTACAGTCTCTTTTCTTTTGGTTAGAATTCCCATCACAATTTGGCAAAGACATAGGATGGCTAACTCCGTCTGCTGTTCGTTCCCGGGGTGACCGAGGTTATCTCCGCGCAGAGGCTGCGTTAGACGTGGCTCAGGGAGCCCACAATAAGCGGAGCAGAAAGGGACCTGCCTCGAACCCGGCAGGGAGCGTTAGTGGACGGATACGCCATCCCGAACATACGGAGTTAAGGGTGAGACTGATTGTCTTTCAAACATCATAGAAAATCCTGTTCTGGGAACAGATTGTGCACTTTAGGTCTTTTGTTGGCACAAAAGACACCCCTAGTTTCTAATAGGGGAAGTCCTAATCATTTTTAATTAGGAACTCTGTTGCAGCAGAGATATCTTTAATTAAAGGAGAAATTCTGGGACGACTTGCCCTGTTGGAGCAGGTTAGGGGGGTTCTCTGTTGAGCACAGAAGCAGACATGGGATGACATGACATGGTTACGAGTTATGTGATCCCAGGGCACAATCCTGAGATAGAAGTTAGAAAAACATTCCTGCAGGTTAGAAAACATTGTTAAAGAAAATAATTGAATCAGTGGACTGGTAGAACAGTTGGTTATGATTGGGAAACCAGCTATACATTTAAACCCTACATGGATATTTGCATTGGAGGAACTACCATGTGGGTACAAAATGTAAAATGACAGATTGATTAAAACATATTTTGAGGGAGTGTGTTTGTTTTTGTTTCCTGAGTGTGTGTGTATTGACGAGATATTTGTGTTATGGATGGACGATGGACCCTAATTTTGGTAATATGTGTTGTCAACAACAGTGATATTTGAAGCATGAGAATGGTATAAGACATTAGGTCTCCCATATTCTCCAGTAGTAAATTGGCAGAAGCTTCAGTATTGGTTCTAATACAAGGTATCAGGTGCCATGACCAATCAACAAATACCATACCTACTTCTCTGGGGAAGTGGGTATCACTACCTTGGAAAATGGTTAAGATTGGCATATATTAAAACCGTGAGTGAGGGAATCTAAACACCCTGGACACCATTGAGAGAGGCACAGAAATAACCACCATTGAAATGTCATCCATTGTCTCTGACACTCCCGTTAAAGTAGGAATAGAAGAGGTAAACTATAGCAAAGCCATAGAGGCACTTAAAGAAGTGTGAGAACATTCTACAAATTTGGCTCAAATATGAAAAGAAATCTAATCATGGATAAAATTGGGAAGCATTTCCCTGCTGACGGAAAATTCCAATCTAATAAAGAATTCAGAGATGCTATTGTGAGTTGGCCCAATGACATAAGAGAAAAATGTGAAACATCTGAAAGAGCTCAGCTCTGATCTCGCAAATGAACACCAACCAGACAACGATTGGAATCCGTTTGGATGGGTTCAGTCATTATTTGGTCTTATTGGCGCTACAATATTCCATTGGTTGATTTATGGCTTCGTTATCTTTTTTGCAATAATGCTTATTATATCTTGTGTTAAGAAATTGTCCAGTAAAACCGGATTAATTTCCAATGCCTGATTACATGTCTGATGGAGATGATGATAATCCATAACACCCATCTAAAAACATTGAGTTAATGGTGCAGCATGTGCATAGGCCATGCCCACAGCAAAGATTCTGTAAATGGTGCTCCCAAGGTAGAGTTAACCTTTTCACACTTGACTTCCAAATATCTCTAGCGGTTGCCCCAGCGTGAGTTTTTAATACACATGTCAGTTACACAACAGGATAGTTCATCTGCACTGCTCTCAAGCTAGGGTGCTCAAATCTCAGATGTTTATTACAAAACGGGGCAGGCAAATGGCAGGTCCAGGGCAGGCAGAGGTCAGTAATCCAAGGCAAATTAAATCGGACAGAACAGTAGGCAGGGTCAGGGCAGGCAGAATGGTCAGAACCCGGGAGGACTAGAAAACAGAAACTAGAGACTCTGGAAAACAGGAAAACACACTGGTAAGACTTGACAAAACAAGACGAACTGGCAACAGACAAACAGAAAATGCCGGTATAACTACACAGGGGATAATAGGGGGAAATGGGAGACACCTGGTGGGGGGTGGAGACATGCACAAGACAGGTGAAACGGATCAGGGTGTGACACGCAGATCAAGTATGCAGACATTTGCACATCTCCAGTCAGAACAGGACCTGCACAAACTTTTTTGCATTTTCCGCTTCACCTTCATTATTGTTTTCATTACTAAATGATAATAACTTTGAACATGTGTGCGTTTCTAACAAAGTAAGTGCCTTATTACATTGTAAAAGTTTCTATATGCCGTTATGTTGTTTCTACTATAGCTCACAGTATGTATGGATGTATGTGTGTATTCCTTATAACCGCGGACACGCAAGGTAACATGACTAATTTCATAACCTTTATGGTGTTTGAGTAAATCGTGCTTATGTAGCTACCTACATTATTCTATTAGCTCTGTAAAACAATGATAATTGCGTCGGAGAAGTATTAGCTTGTGTTGGCTTTTGAAGCTACCCTGGCCTTATGACCATGGTTTGTTTTCGATTGGCCTGTTTAGCATAGCCCTGTTCTGCCCTGCACCCTTGTGGAGCTCAACAGTTACTGTTTCTTACTGTTATATGACTCATATTATTGATTTTGACAATACAATTTTATAATTTTTATAGCGGTGTTACTTCTTTGTAATATTGTTTTATTGCTATATCCTGATATTGTATTCTAATTACTAATAATTCCTCTTTATTCTGTACTTTCAGAAACCGCACATACAAACAGTACCGCCTGGTACGGCAACTGCTCCGCCCACAACCGTAAGGCTCTCCAGAGGGTAGTGAGGTCTGCACAACGCATCACCAGGGGCAAACTACCTGCCCTCCAGGACACCTACACCACCCGATGTTACAGGAAGGCCATAAAGATCATCAAGGACAACAACCACCCGAGCCACTGCCTGTTCACCCCGCTATCATCCAGAAGGCGAGGTCAGTACAGGTGCATCAAAGCGGGGACAGAGAGACTGAAAAACAGCTTCTATCTCAAGGCCATCAGACTGTTAAACAGCCACCACTAACATTGAGTGGCTGCTGCCAACACACTGACTCAACAACAGCCACTTTAATAATGGGAATTGATGGGAAATGATGTAAAATATATCACTAGCCACTTTAAACAATGCTACCTAATATAATGTTTACATACCCTACATTATTCATCTCATATGTATACACTGTACTCTATATCATCTACTGCATCTTTATGTAATACATGTATCACTAGCCACTTTAACTATGCCATTTGGTTTACATACTCATCTCATATGTATATACTGTACTCGATACCATCTACTGTATCTTGCCTATGCCGCTCTGTACCATCACTCATTCATATATCTTTATGTACATATTCTTTATCCCCTTACACTTGTGTGTATAAGACAGTAGTTTTGGAATTGTTAGATTACTTGTTGGTTATTACTGCATTGTCGGAACTAGAAGCACAAGCATTTCGCAACACTCGCATTAACATCTGCTAACCATGTGTATGTGACAAATAAAATTTTATTTGATTTGAACATTATTTGCCAATATCATAACTGGAACTGGACATGTTTGGAGTTGAAGATTGAGGCCAGATTTTGTATCCTAGCGTTCACTCCTTAACACAGCAAGAAAACACTTGCTGGAAGAGTGTGGGACTGCTGTACCAATTGTCCACATTCAAAGTGTGTCCCTTGCCGTGATGAGGAGCCAGCTTGGTCATCACCGTGGAACCAGACACCCCAAGCCCCTCATAAAGTTGGATGTCAATGGTGGATCCTGTGTAAACTATAATGTCCTGGACAAATCCTGTCTTCATGTCGCACATAACAAAGCACTTGACCACAAACCTTTGCCTTTTGGGTAGAACGCCAGCCTACCCTTCCGTAACATCAGGGACTTATCAATGCATAGGTCCTTGGATGGCACAAAGACCCTACCAAATGCTATTGTCAAGCTGGTAAGAACATTTTGTGTAACGGGTCATTTAGGTTGCCAGTAGATTTGTTGACAAAATGCAGGCATCGCAGCAGAAATAGGAAGCGGCCTTGGGAAAAGAGGGTGGCAAAGAAGGGAGTTGCAAACATAGGATCTGTGCTCCAGTATTCTCTTAGGGAGTTATGTTTTACTATTCCCATGAGGATTGTCACCAGGAAGGTATGCATTTCACTAATTGTGATTGTCACCCTTTTAGCGAGTTTCCCCCTCCACTCCTGGCTCTCTCTTCTCCTGCAGCTCTAAGGCATAGCGGTTGGTCTCCTCTAGTATGTCTCCCACCAGCTCCTCTGTCAGAAACAGCATGAAGCACTCTGCCTCAGAGGGAAATGGCAAGGGGCTCTGCAATCCAGACTGGGACTCATCAAAGCAAACAGCAGGGCCAGGAAATGGCTGGCAGCCTTCCAGCTACCACAGACCTCCTGTACATTATCCACTGTCAGTCTTCCTCCAACACCAGCATCTTCAAAGGGGCTTCGTCAGGGGACAAGGGGTCCTCAGATTCAGGGTTCTCAATGGCTAGAAGGTTGGGGGGCAGATCCTCATTGTCACTGTCAGAATCTGATTCCTGACTTTGTCAGAATTGTACAAAATCTTTCTGCATTTGTGAGTTGTCTCCTTTTGAAAGACATTGCTAATGCTACAGGTTAGCTCACTAGCTACATACATAAAGAACAACACTGAATCGCTCAGAGTGGGAGTGAGAGGTTACGTGATTGACTGCCGGCACGTGCCAATTGTATCGATACATCACTATCAGAAAATGTTTTGTGTGGTAATTATTTATTTATATACTGTTTTATTCACGTTTTCAAGTACTGGTGACAAATCATGCATTCCGATTCTTGCATAGATTGTAATGGACACGTGTATAAAAATACTTTTATGAAGGTTGTACTGATTATGATGTGCTAAGCTAATTCCAGCTATGTGTGGAGCCATGTTTGTTGAAATACAACGCATTCTGGGTTTCGCGTCTTTCGGACCAAGGATTTTATAACAAAACGAGGTGAGGGAGGGTTCACTCACTTTGAGTAAACTTCCAGAAGTGAATGATGGAATGTGAACGATGGTAGACTACACACTGTTACAGGAATTAAATTCCTTTGTTTTATTTAACCAATTCAATTAAACACTGCCCACTCCTAAGAATTTGTAAGACCCTTATTTGCATAAAATGGACAGAGACCAGTCTCAAAATCAATCAGTAGCGTTTATTCTCAAGAGTACTGAACACGATACAATTTACCACAGGTTATAAATTGAAAATGACGTCATTCGTTTTCGAACTGTCCCGTCTCTTCTCCACTCTGGTACAATGGCAGTATAGTTCTCAAGCCTTCCCGCATCGTCCCACACCAATTTAGATAATTTATGACTGAGCCAAGGTCTTCCTGTGTAGATGAGCATTCTAGCCAGTCTGACGATAAGTTCATTCATTTCTATCACGGAACAGACAGTCATTGTTCTAATTCTTGATTATAATTACACACATTATATTCAGTACTAGGATTAAAAGAAAATTCATACATATACAGTACATAATAGTATTCTGATTAGTCAGTCCTGATTGAAATGTATACATAATTAGTCATTATTGATTAAAAAAATCCTTAACACACACCCCCTTCAACATGTATACTATAAACAGACCAACCCCATCTTGTCTCTTATCTTTGGTTGATGAGAAAAAACAAACATGGTGGCGTGCACATACAACCCATCGTTGGATTACTTTCAATTTCTAGAAAGTGTTTTACTCAAGTATTTAGATCAATGGTGAGCTCACCCGTGATGTGATTATTTTTATATAGTAATTGCTATTCGCTAATTCCTGCTGTAGTTTCTGTCAACCGAGAGTTATGAAAATATGAATGCTTATGTTACGTCAATCTTTCCTCAGTTAGCGCTAGGATAAAATTAGCCTACATTTTCCGGTTTGGATGATTGTGTTATGTTGTAGCTACTTCTGTGAATGTCTGAACATTGCATCCAAAAATAAACGGGTCACATTCTGGACATAACTATATAAGGACTGGATGTTCTAAATAAGCATTCTAATCACATCAGTTTGAGCGTACGCTGCAGGGACCACTGTAGAATGATCACACCCATATGTTGGTGGTGTGAAAAAGTTAAAGGCCACTACCATCATGGTGACCAGTCTTCTACTTTCCCTCTTTCCCCTCATGTTAATGCTTGTTTGATGGAAATGCTCGTAAGTCATTTCCTATTAGGTTGAGACTTAGTCTCAAAAGGGAGGATATGTGGAGGAAATTAATTCATTACATACTATGCTGTTTAATTAGGCATACTATGCTGTTTTTTACTTTCCACCACACAAGTCAGGGTTTTGTGGTCCCCTGCAATGAAATGGGGTAGTAGACTGTGGATATGTCTCTGTCCATTCATACATTCGTCACACACAATATCTCAGACAGCACTTGCCCGCACTTGGGGGAATGATGCATCTTGCCATAGAGATCCAGCATTTAGATAATTATACTGATTGGCCCAAGGCAGGAACTATAGTAAATAACTGAAATGTGTTAATCACACGCAATATCTCAATTGGCCCAAGGGGACAGAATCATTTGTGGGGGACGACATGTTTACCTTTGCCTTGTATACATACCAAGTAAATATTGTCAATTGTTAACAGTGGACACAGTACCAGAGTCTCTGAAAGGGTATGACCTATGATATGGACTGGAAATAGTCTGATTGAGTTTCATTTTTCTGATGTGATATTTGAAGGCTACAAAAGTTATCTTTGGAAGAAAAGTATTTTCTATACAAGTTCATTTGCTCGAGACCTGAAACTGTGCCTTTCAACTAATCTATTTTGTGTTCCAACCCTCAGGAAACTATGAGAAGGTAGTTGTTCCACTGACCAACTGCAGTTCCACCATATTCCTTACACCCGTCTATTCCTTTTAAGCCCATGAGGGTGATTGTATGAGTGCTTACTTTGACTTTAAAAAAAAAATGTATTTCACCTTTATTTAACCAGGTAGGCTAGTTGAGGCGAATAATTGAGTAGGCGAATAATTACAATTTTGCAGATTAACACTGGAGTGATAAATTATCAGATGGTCATGTACAGGTAGAGATATTGGTGTGCAAAAGAGCAGAAAAGTAAATAAATAAAAACAGTATGGGGATGAGGTAGGTAAAAATGGGTGGGCTATTTACCGATAGACTATGTACAGCTGCAGCGATCGGTTAGCTGCTCAGATAGCAGATGTTTGAAGTTGGTGAGGGAGATAAAAGTCTCCAACTTCAGCGATTTTTGCAATTCGTTCAAGTCACAGGCAGCAGAGAACTGGAACGAAAGGCGGCCAAATGAGGTGTTGGCTTTAGGGATGACCAGTGAGATATACCTGCTGGAGCGCGTGCTACGGATGGGTGTTGCCATCGTGACCAGTGAACTGAGATAAGGCGGAGCTTTACCTAGCATGGACTTGTAGATGACCTGGAGCCAGTGGGTCTGGCGACGAATATGTAGCGAGGGCCAGCCGACTAGAGCATACAAGTCGCAGTGGTGGGTGGTATAAGGTGCTTTAGTGACAAAACGGATGGCACTGTGATAAACTTAGGGTAAAGGGTAGGCGTAAGTCCTGATTGTCCACCCATCTCCCAAAATGTGCAGTGTCATGGATTTTAGGATGGAAACTCCCTCTATAGCCAATGACGACATCAATTCAATGTTTATAAATTTATGGTGGGGGAGAAGGGTGGTGAATCGGGACACAGAAAGTCTCATTCACACTTAATTTGTCCTTGACTACCCTGGTGCATTAAACTGACCTCTTCTGTTTTAAGTTTCCACACATGCTAACCAATACATAAGTTGTGCTCCTTTTTCACAGATGTTTCAGGCTGATGACCTGTCTCCATAGCTGAGAGAAACAGAGGAGGAACATCACTTTGTCCCCAATTCTACTGCTAATGTTTCTAACTGTACTGATGAGGAAGAAGAGGGCAGACTTATCCACTATTGCGAAACTGTTCAGTCAAATTTACATTGCCACTTTGTTACCAGAAACAAGTCACATGTTCAACAAGGTGTTCTACAAATAGAATTACAATTCAAAAATGTTCTTGCTCTTCAGTGAAGTTCTGCCAATTGTATGTTGGAAACCATTATCAAGGAAACTTAGTTGAACATGTTGTGTAAATTGTAACCTGTTTCTTGAACACCAGTGATTCCAAGGACACGAATAACTGTTACCTGTAGAACAGTGTCTCTATCACAGGTCACTAATACAATTATTTGTTAATTGTGCAGACTGATTGCTATGGCATGGGCATGACAAAGCAATGAACTAACTAAACACTTATCGGCTATTATGCCTCTGAATTTCCAGTTGACATTTGCAAAGAAAAAGCAATTATGCAGTATAGCTATACCAAGGGCTAGCGGCATTGACAGTATTGAGTCAAGTGTAACAGTATAACTTTAGACCGTCCCCTCCCCATACCCGGGCGCTAACTAGCTAGCAGTTTCACATCCGTTACACAAGCAAGTTTTACTGTTTCACAAAACATGGTGTTGGAGGGGCAGTCAGGTGGACATCTCCAGTCAGAACAGGACCTGCACAAACTTTATCAAATGATAAACCAGCAGTATTTGTAAAGACTGTCTCACCAAGGACAGACTCAAATAGCCTACTGTAATGAAACGCGGCCAAAGGGGTTCTTCTCCCACAGTCACTGTGCCAAAATGTGTTCAACCAGAATGATTTCAGTAGATTGTCTTATCTACTTATCCCTTAAAATGCTGACATATACACACAACTTGACACTTTCCAATGATGTGTTTAGAGGTTGTAAATGGCTTTGATTATGTTGCACAGCAGCTATCTAACTAAATGACCACACAACTTGCTAGCTAGCTTATTGGCCTGGAAACTAACTGACCAAGGTGCTGAAGCTATTAGTTCAGAGAATACAATCAACACGTCCATATACTATTTCATACAGTAACAAACGAGTTGCTAACTAGTTAGCTAGTTACATGCAGTATATAGCCACAGAATTAGCTGCTAGCTTGTTAGCTAACGTTAGCTTGCAGTACTTTGCCCAATCTCTCCCCTTTTCCCACGAACTGCTCCCACACAGATGAGGAACAGTAACTGCTGGTTATAGCAACAGTAACTATGGGGTGGAGTTATGGAAGAGAATCAGCGAAACAGCTTCCAAAATGTTTGTGATGCAGATCGGCGCAACAGTGAGTTAGATTAGTTAGGCAGTCAGATCTGACACTGACACCGGTTTATCCAGTGGGGCGTTATTGAGTGACTCGCAGCTGCAGCGGCACCTGCCAACAAACCAAGTGTACTACGGGCGCTATTGGGTGACTGTCAAATGACCTGCCAACCAGAAGCCAGCTAGGCCATTTATTGGATTTTGAGCAGAGAAAATCATCTCGCTTCACCTTTTCCTCTGCACCTACAGTATGAACACAGAAGCACAGACAGAGTTAATCATGCAGCTGACCGAATTTACTTCTGGGTTACCAGATCCCTTTTCTGGATCCTTGCGATGTCCCTAACCTTAACCCCAACCCTAACCCTTACCTTAAAATCTATTATTTTGAGGGTTTTCAGTAGACAGACTTTTAACTTTAGGTCTTCTTCGCATAGTCCTCATCAATCAAACTTTTGCTGCACAGCTCTCAGCTGTAGTTGTATTGTGTAAGTGAAACATTGCATCCCAAGTGGAATATCCCTATTCTTTGAATGGAAGGTCCCATGCCAGTGATGCCACATTGTTCATATGAAAGCATTTAGTTATGGTCTGGCATGCTGCCCCAACAGATGACGCAATCTCAATCGCACTCCACACTGCCCTTCCACACCTGGACAAAAGGAACACCTACAGTATGTGAGAATGCTGTTCATTGACTACAGCTCAGCATTCAACACCATAGTGCCCACAAAGCTCATCACTAAGCTAAGGACCCTGGGACTTAACACCTTCCTCTGCAACTGGGTCCTGGACTTCCTGACGGGCCGCCCCCAGGTGGTAAGGGTAGGCAACAACATATTTGCCACGCTGATCCTCAACACTAACACACGCCCCTCAGGGGTGCGAGCTAGTACCCTCCTGTACTGCCTTTCCACCTATGAGCAAGGGCAAGCACGACTCCAACACCTTTGCTGACGACACAACAGTGGTAGGCCTGATCACCGACAACGATGAGACAGCCTACATGGAGGAGGTCAGAGATCTGGCAGTGTGGTGCCAGAACAACAACCTCTCCCTCAATGTGAGCAAGACAAATGAGTTGATCGTGGACTATAGGAAAAGGAGGGCCGAACAGGCCCCCATTAACATTAATGGGGCTGTAGTGGAGCGGGTCGAGAATTTCAAGTTCCTCTGTGTCTACATCACCAACGAACTATCATGGTCCAAACACACCAAGACAGTTTTGAATAGGGAACGACAAGACCTTTTCCCCCCCACGAGACTGAAAAGATTTGGCATGGGTTCCCAGATCCTCAAAAAGTTATACAGTTGCACCATCAACAGCATCCTGACTGGTTGCATCACCGCCTGGTATGGCAACTGCTCGGCATCTAATCGCAAGGTGCCACAGAAAGTATAGTGCGTACGGCCCAGTACAGCTTCCTGCCATTCAGGGCCTATATACTAGGCGGTGTCAGAGGAAGGCCCAAAGACCCAAGTCATAGACTGTTCTCTCTGCTACCGCACGGCAAGCGGTAGCAGAGTGCCAAGTCTAGGTCTTAACAGCTTCTACCCCCAAGCCATAAGACTGCTGAACAATTAATCAAATGGCCACCCGGAATATTTACATTGACACCCCCCCCCACTGTTCGCTGTTAATTATCTATGCACAGTCACTCTACTCCTACCTACATGTACAAATTACCTCAACTAACCTGTACCCCAACACATTGACTCGGTACCGGTACCCTATGTATATAGCCTCGTTATTGTTATGGAATTTTCTTGTTACTTTTGGTTAGATTTTTTGACTTTAGTTTATTTAGTAAGTATTTTCTTAACTCTATTTCTTGAACTGCATTGCTGGTTAAGGGCTTGTAAGTAAGCATTTCATGATAAGGTCTACCTACACCTGTTGTATTCAGAGCATGTGACAAATACAATTTGATTTGACTGGTTTACTTTACAACTTTTACTGTTTTGGGCCTAGTTTTAAATGGCATAGCCATACATCATCACAAATAGTTTTTGTAATTATGTTGTTGATGGAAAGGTTGAACTCTTAATAATCATGGATGTTTTCTTGGCATTTTTTTAGAGAACAGTGTAGTGTAGGCTACCATAGTATGTACTGAAAATAATGTGACACTTGTATGCGTATAGCATTTGCTGGAAAGTAGAGTAATAATCTTTACTAGAAAAGCTTTAATGCACACAGACAATTGAAAACGAAGTTTAAGAAAAGTGTAAAGTTATTTCTTGACATGACAAGCAATAATATGTAATTACCATTGTAAAAAAAGAAACATCAAAATACAAAGCATAAAAACAGATAATAATAAAGAAGCCTGTGTTGTTTCGCAACAAAAGCTAATAGTTTTATAGGCATCCAAAGCTGGATAATTATGTTAAAAATACTGAACAGGCAGCCATCTCCAGTGAACAAGGTGCTGATACCCCAATTTACTAATGTTTTTTGCCTTAAAGCGAAACTTCACCAACAAGAGCTTGTAAACAGGAAAACATTGGCATCCCTTTTAAGGAAAATAAATTAAAACTAAATTCTCAACTACCGCAGCACAAAAATGAATGCATTTCTTTGCATTTCAATCGAATTCCTGACATTTGAATTGAAACATCAAATGGTTGATTTTCCTGTTATATCTAATCTAATGTGTACCACCTCCTGGCAAATTAACCCATAAGTAAATGAAGAGTTGTAAGACTATCAAGAGCCACTGCAGGTCAATCTATTACATTTAATTTCACATTTAATTCCTAAACTGAATTATGAATTAGGCTCTTAGCTAAATGAGTTTGTTTGTAGTAGCTCACTTACAGTAGGTCATCAAGATAAACACACAACACTCAAAACCACCTCAGTGGACCCCTTTCAGGTGACCAATAATTTGTGAAGATGACTGCCACAATCCACGCCTGTGCAGTAAGTACTGAAGTAGATGCACAGTTGTGAAGATATTCCTTGTTGTCAGCTGTGCGTGTCCTTGGTCAAGACATCAATGTGGCTTCTGAAATTATATGACAAACATCATGAGACAAGATTCATCATTATTTGATACACAATTTGATTGGATAAAGAAGGATTCGTCACATATTCAGAACATTTTTCAAGGTACTACATACAGACTCACCTTTTCTCTGTGACTCTTCTGGTGGATCCGCAATTCCTCTGGATTTGAAAACATATTTTGGCAAAAGGGGCAGACAGACTCTGGGATGGTTCTCCAAAAACCTTGCCCTAGGTCAGGAGAGTCACTGAGCTCCACTTTGGCCTCTTGATGACTTTCTGGAGATTTCTTTAGGACTGCGTGCCAATTATCATCACCAGCTGACTTCCTATTACTCTGATGGAGTAGCCCTGCTCCTCTGACACGCTTCATTCCAGCAACCCAAGATTTGGGATTAGAGGACTTTTGAGACAGCTGATCTGAACACACCACCTTATTGCGAGCCTCTTCCCCCTGTGAGCTTACTGCGGGCCTGGCTCGGGGCAGACTGCTCAAGCGCATCTGAGGCAGTTGAGGCTTATGGGATGCCTGGTTTGAGGAGTTCACAAACTGGATGGAACTGGGGTCAGGACCAGGGAAGGGGAAAGCAGTGTACTTGTCCTGCTTTTGAGACGATGCTGAAACATCTCCCTGTCCTGTCTGATTCCCCCTCACAAAGCTGGGCTGAGAGGTGGTGGATCCAGGTCCCCCTGTCGCCGCACTCCCTGGCCTGGCCAACCCCGAGCTCCAGCTCTCCAGAGGCGGCACAGACAACTGCTGGATGCAGTGGTGCAGAGAGGGATAATCCACATACTTAAACTTGGGAACCTTCTCCTTGGAAGTGAGAGGGGCACATCCTCCAGAGGGTCTTCCCAGAGCCAGAGGGCAACCCTCCAGCCAGCTGTCCAAGGGTGGCACGGTGAGCTGCTGGATGCACTGGTGCAGCGAAGGAAAGTCCACGTACTGGAATCTGGGCACTTTGAGTGGCACGTCAGAGACGTCCTCTTTTTTAACCCTGATGGGTATGGTAGGCAGTGCCTCCTCTCTCACCCTACGGTTTTTTGTGTCCGGCTCAGTTTTGACCTCTAAGGGTATGCCCATTGTTTTTGGATCACCTGCTACCCCTGTAGGGAGAATTCTCCTGTCCTCCATGGCTGGCCTCTGAAAACACATCAAACACAATTAAAGATAACCTACATTGGTAAAATCAGGCTTGAATTTTTAAAGCATTTCCAAATATATCCAGTAACATTACTGTGGAAGGATAATGGAGGTTATTCATAAAACTTTGCTCTACTTCACTTAAATGTATCTCCAGCTTTTTTTCCTAGATGTGTCAATCAAATGTATGTATACTGAACAAAAATATGAACGCAACATGTAAAGTGTTGGTGAAATAAAAGATCCCAGAAATGTTCTGTATGCACAAAAAGCTTATTTCTCTAAACTTTTGTGAAATTTGTTTACATCCCTGCTTGTGAGAATTTCTCCTTTGCCAAGATAATCCATCCACCTGACAGGTGTCACATATCAAGAAGCTGATTAAACAGCATGATCATTACACAGGTGCACCTTGAGCTGGGGACAATAAAAGGTCACTTAAAATGTGCAGTGTTTTTCACAAAACACAATGCCACAGTTCTGTCAAGTGTTGAGGGAGTGTGCAATTGGTATGCTGACTGCAGGAATGTCCACCAGAGCTGTTGCCAGAGAATTGAATGTAAATTTTTCTACCATAAGCCACCTCCAACGTCGTTTTAGAGAATTTGGCAGTACATCCAACCGGCCTCACAGCCGCAGAACATGTGTAACCACGCCAGCCCAGGACCTTCACATTCAGCTTCTTCACCTGCGGGATAGTCTGAGGCCAGCCACATGGACAGCTGATGAAACTGGCTGGGCCTGGCTCCTCAGTGGGTGGGCCTGGCTCCCAATCCATAGATTGGGGACTAATTCATTTATTTCAATTGAATCATTTCCTTATATCTGATCTCCTTATAACTGTAACTCAGTAAAATCTTTGAAATTGTTGTTTATATTTTTGTTCAGTATAAAGTGATAAGGTAAAAAACAAAACGTGCAGGGGGGGCAGGACTGAGTTTGGGAAACCCTGTGCTAAGAAGTAGCAGGTATTAAGTAGGCCAGGGCTCGCCAACCCTGTACCTGTAGAGCTACTGTCCTGTAGGATTTCACCTCAACCCTAATCTAGCACACCTGATTCTAATAAGTAGCTGGGCTGAAGCTCCCTGAAGTAGGTTGTCCTGACCTGACCACAATAATTCATAGGAAATAGTTATAGGCAGCTGTATAATACATATAGATGTTGATGAGATACTGATAATAAGGGTAAAACTAGGTCCAGTTGAATATGCTGTGTGCTGCTTCTCCAACCCCATGTCAGGGATATTAATAGCATTGCAGGTATGAAGTTAGGAGGAAAGTAGGTCAGAGCCAGACTGATCACACTGCCAGGGGCCCAAAACAAAATATCTGTCACACAGCTGCTCGAGCAAAGAAAACCCAATACTTTAATACAAAACTCTTCACCCTGCTCACTTTTATAAGTATGGCTTGATTCAAGGGAAGACAGAGAAGATAAACTTGACTACTAGTAAGCATTCTGATTCACAATCCAATAGTGAATCTATTATTGTGTTTCTTTTAAATACTTAGTGTGTTTGTTGCCATCATCAGTAGAGACTGTGAAATAACAGCAATATGAGGAATCCCTTTAGAATCCAGTGTTATACAGTGATAACCTACTTCTTGTAATGTCATTTTTATTGAACCTACCATCCTGGCACAGTAAAACACAGAGCTTTGCCCTGGAACTGTGCCGAGCCGTGACGAGGGGCGGGGGAACGCCGTGTTCCATATTCAGTCGCTGTGTTACGAGGAATTGGGTCACGCACGGTGGCCTACATTTGGAGGGTTTGTTGTCTTCGTTTTTCCCTCCCCACATTTATTTGGGTTGGCCCCGCCCTCGTGCGCTCAACAACACAACAGTAACTAGGCTACAGAAATATACATAGTTGAAACGAAAAAGGACCTTTAATTTTGGAAAACTTCCATACCCATTTTAAAACATATTTACCCGAGATTCGTATTAGAGACATAATGACACGTCGCAATAACTGCAGCGGCGAACGGTTGCATTATTTCCATATGATCACACTGTTTCACACAATGTATAAATATGTTTATTAGACACCGATAAAGCCCACTGGGCTATAGGCCTAAAGCAAGTTCTAGAGAGCGACTGGCGCATATACACAGCAAAACATAGTACATTTCCAAATGAATCATTGTTCTTAATATAAGTAGCATACAAGAAAATATGTGGCTATGACATGCATTTCTTCATCCAAGTTTTACCTTTCGTTATCGGTCTTCCTGGAAATCCGTGAAACGCGTAATGAATCTGCTTATTGGCGATGCTGTGTCCTGCATTGTGAGCAATTAAATAGTGTTACAAGATGTGAATCAACCAGTAATTGCTCAGACGTTTCGGTTTAGCAGCAAATCGAACAGAAAAAAGGCCAGGCTTGATGGTTGACTCTTCGAGCGTGGTTGATGACACCTGCTATTAGTTTCCGAGAAATAACAGGCTTAATCACTCGATGTCAATGACAGTAACCAGAAACAGTTGATATATTGTGTCAAATGATTTATCTCTGAAAGCCTCTATTGCTACTGCTACCTTGACTGATAAAGTCTCAAACCAATCAGAATTTTTGTACAGTCAAATCACTCCCACAGAATCCTTATCTATATAACACAATGCAGACCAATGCTCGAGCTAGTTCCAGCTGAGTAGGCGGAGCCTTCGTGCTCTGGTTCTGGTACAGTTCAGATTGAGTCCGCTCCATTAGGATGGGCAATATCACGCATCACTCGTATAATCCTACAACCCAGAATATATATTACCGCCGTTGGCAGATAACAGAAATAGCGTTCAGTTGATGCTACATTTATCAGTAACGCTTTATGACCATACAATTTATATTGAACTCACACCAATGTAATGACTAATTTATTACATTGATTATGACATTTATTACTCATTTCCGATAATGATATAAGTAACCATTTATTCTTTAAGAATATAAGACTAATGGTTTTGGGCTACAACTGCCTAATTTCCTGATTATAATCCAAAGAAAATATAAAGTGATATTGTCTTTTGTTTACGTTTTTGCTTTCAGATGAGTGAATGTATAGCTTCAAAATATGTAAATATGCTCTCATGACTGTGAGGCCTTGCATCAATCGCTCTGTCTTTGAATTTGAGAGTGGTTACATTTCTCCAGCCCTATCCCTCAGCTTTCTACTAAACCAAGTGGTGGGGATCAGTCTGCATCCTAAATAGGCATACTACAATTTCACCGGATAGTATGATTCATAGCTCTCATCAAATTGTTTTATGTAGCTTATTCCCACTGTGCAGTCATGATATAGGCCTTCCCGAACAGCACCATCTTTAAAACCTTATCTATACCTTTTGATTAAACTATATCGTTTTGTGTTTTTATATTATTACTTTCACAAGGAATGCCTTTTCTTAAACCAGCCAGGATTTTGACATTCAGCTAAAATGATGTATGTTTCATACAGAGAATATAGAAAAGATAATCACTGATCATGTCATGACAACTTAAAGTATTTTACCTTTACTGTATGAAGTCATTCACAATACTGTGAACCATCAATTCAACATTAAGATTTTCTCAAAATCCTAAAACCATCAGCCAAAGGTCAAGGATTTCCGACCATGTTTATATGTGCAGTTGGTAATGAGATCGTGTTACGTGTTGTTGTATGTAAAAGTGTTGTATGCAAAAACAAAAAATAAGAAGTACATTCAGACATCACTAAAACCATTATTTATTTACACAAGCACACACAATGAGACCACACCGCAAGATTTACAATTCAGTCATCATAATACCAAATAAAACATTGCTATTTGGGTTTGATAGACAGTCTATATCTTTCAGACCAAATACGTGTAGCTCATCCTTTGAATACATCACTTCCTATTAGGAACCATGTGCAGTACAAGCTGGTGTGTATTCCAGTCTCTGCTCTTGATTTGTAAGCAATCCCCTATGACTCCAAGGTGTATTGTAGCATATGTAGAAAAAAACTAAAAATTACTGCAGCCATTATTATTCCCTTGCATTTTGTACTATTTGAACCAATATATGTAGCAGAAAATAGCTTGAATGACATGACCCTGTAAGAATTGAGATTGTGACCTTATCATTGTATAATGTGGGTTTACATATTTTTCATCCAAATGTTTCCCATTGGAACATTTATTGATCCCATTGCTCATTCAATGTCATTGTTGTAAGAAAATGCATATCACTTCATGTTAAAACAAATGTACAGTTCTTTAAAAAATTAAATTGGGATATACTGTTATATAAATACCATAAAACAGTACTGATATATAAATACCATAAAACAAAATGTGTCTATACATACATACCTGGATTTGGTTGAATAACAAAATACTGTGAAAACATGAATAAAGCATGATTTCAGAAAGATAGAGAAGAGCAGAGAGATGGTTCCATCTCAATAGATAAGAGTTTAGATCTATGAGTCAACGTTTATTAATAATCTGTTGAAGTGAAGCTTCATTTCTGGGAACAGTGATTTTGCAACATATTTATTTGATTTGAAAATTATTAAATTAATGTCCCAACTGGCAAATTTGTGAAAAAAATATGAATTAATATTTTCTAATGGGTTGAATTTTCTAAATTATCATTCAAACAAATAGAAGGCGTTAATTACTGAAGCAGGACAATAAGAAAATAAAAAACAGAGAACGCCTTGGACCAAATTCTTTAATAGTCTACCTTATATCTGTAAAAAAAAAAAAAACTTCTAAGATCGATGTACTGTATTATTGTGAGAGACGACGTTACCAAACTTAAATATAACAGGTTAGATACATTACAGAGCATGCTACATTTTAATATACACATGTCATATAGTTGAGTATGAATACTTTTCATTCACCGTTGGGGTGTTTAAAATGAAATCTTTCCAATATTTCTACAAAGCAAAGTAGAGATAAATACAGTATATTGTACACGATATAATGGACATTTAACGTTTTTTTCAAGAAGTCCGTCTCTTCCCATGTTTGTCCTGTGATGTTTTCATTCTACAGAGACTCCTACAGTACATCAATATACACTACATGGCTAAAAGTATGTGGACACCTGCTCGTCGAACATCTCATTCCAAAATCATGGGCATTAATATGGAGTTGGTCCCCCCTTCGCTGCTATAACAGCCTCCGCTCTTCTGGGAAGGCTTCCCACTAAATCTTGAAACATTGCTGCGGGAACTTGTTTCCATTCAGCCACAAGAGCATTAGTGAGGTCGGGCACTGATGTTTGGTGATTAGGACCGGCTCGCAGTTGATGTTCCAATTCATCCCAAAGGTGTTCAATGAGGTTGACGTCAGGGCTCTGTGCAGCTCAGTCAAGTTCTTCAACATCGATCTCACTGAACTTCACTTTGTGCACAGGGGCATTGTCATGATGAAACAGGAAAGGGCCTTCCCCAAACTGTTGCCACAAAGTTAAAAGCACATAATCATCTACAATGTCATTGTATGGTGTAGCAATAAGATTTCCCTTCACTGGAACTAAGGGGCCTAGCCCAAACCATGAAAAACAGCCCCAGACCATTATTCTTCCTCCACCAAACATTACAGTTGGCACTATGAATTCGGGCAGGTAGCGTTCTCCTGGCATCCGCCAAACCCAGATTAGTCCGTCGGACTGCCAGATGTTGAAGCATGATTCCTCACTCCAGAAAACACTTTTCCACTGCTCCAGAGGTCAATGGTTGCGAGCTTTACACCACTCCAGCCGCTGCTTGGTTTTGCGCATGGTGATCTTAGGCTTGTGTGCGGCTGCTAGGCCATGGAAACCAATTTCATGAACCTCCTGATGAACAGTTATTGTGCTTACGTTGCTTCTAGAGGCAGTTTGGAACTCTGTAGTGAGTGTTGCAACCGAGGACAGACCATTTTTACACTCTAAGCACTTCAGCACTCGGCAGTCCCGTTCTGTGAGCTTGTGTTGTCTACCACTTCGTGGCTAAACTGTTGTTGCTCCTAGACATTTCCAGTTCTCAATAACAGCACTTACAGTTGACCGGGGCAGTTTTAGCAGGGCAGAAAATCAAGAACTGACTTGATGGAAAAGTGGCACCCTATGATGGTGCCACGTTGAAAGTCACTGAGCTCTTCAGTATGGGCCATTCCACTGCCAATGTTTTTCTATAGAGATTTCATGGCTGTGTGCGCAATTTTATACACCTGTCAGCAACGGGTGTGTCTGAAATAGCCAAATCCACTAATTTGAATGGGTGTCCACATACTTTTGTAGTGTATTTGGTATTTTGGTGCATGATTGTAATATCCCTTTATTTATCCCTCCTGTTTTCCACATATGCTCTACAGTACATTTAATAAACTCTTGTTTAAACATATCTTTGCTCTGTGCAACAAATGTAATGTGTTGAAGACAGACAGTGTCTCTCCAACTTTGGCTTATTTGTGCAATGTGGATCAGCACTCCTGACAGGACACATGGGGGGATGCGACAGACTGTCTGTCAGACGCACCCCTAACCCATCCTCTCCTCTCTACCAACCTGCTCTATTCACCTCTCTGGTCTTTCACTCCAACAGGTAGGACTGGGCCACACTATCTGTGGAAAATAATCTTATATATTATCAATTAAAAGGATATCGTAAATGCAGAACAATGGATTTGTATGTACCTGAATTGACATCACTCACATTACAAACCATTTGGGGAAATAAAGTAATTGTAAATCTAGAATTTGATAGGAAAACCAGGCGTACCTTACAGGCTACTTATTCCTCGCCTGCCGGTCAAGGAATTTTTGTTTTCTATCTGGAGGAATCTCCTCCAAACTGATGCCATGGTTACTTGCCCTGAGGAAAGTCAAAGAAAGAAGGCTTATTCGATTGGTAGTGCACACTGAGCACTCAGAATATCCCAGCATATGAAACAACAAAAGCCCTGTCCACAACGACAACTGTTTTCAGCAACCGCTGGTGACAACTGTGTCTCAGTTTGAACTCTTAACACAGTTATAAAATGTGGACAGGGCTAAATGAGGCAACCACCAGGGTAATGTGTTGAAACACTACAGCAATGTTTGCTGCCTACCAGGCAGAGCGTTCATCACACATTATGTAGTGCAGTGGGAGACACGGATTAATTAAACATGGATTAAACAGGTGGTAGATGAGGAATTGTACATTTGGGTCAGCGTGTGAACTGAAGCACGACACAATGGTCATGTCAGCAGCACATAGAAATAGAATGAGAAATTATGATTTAGAAAACTGTTAGTTCCAACCACGCAATCTGACAAATGGGTCAGCACATTATCAGTTTTTTCTAAATTATTTTCTGACATCTTATCCTCTATATCCACAGTGACTTAGCTAGATGAAAATCAACTGTTTTGACACAAACAGGGTTGCATAAGTATTACTGACAAGGGGGCTGGCAGAAGGACCCAGCAGGACTGAGAGTCAATGACAGTATAGTTAGGGCAAACATAAAGCACAATGTAAATAGAGCAGGAAGGCATGTTAAATCTTACCCTGGAGTAAGGTCAGGCGGTATGGGCAGAACCTTGTCAAACCCAGCTCTCCCAGCCAACCAGTAAGTGTTTTCAGCTCCCTTCCCCTGAAATAGAAATAGGGAATAACAGAATAAGTAGTGAGTTAGATTAATTTGGGTCTTTCTGTCTTGTCTCTCTCTCTCTCTGTCTCTGTGTGTGTGTGTGTGTGTGTGTGTGTGTGTGTGTGTGTGTGTGTGTGTTTGTGTGTGTGTGTGTGTGTGTGTGTGTGTGTTGTGTTTGTGTGTGTGTGTGTGTGTGTGTGTGTGTGTGTGTGTGTGTGTGTGTGTGTGTGTGTGTGTGTGTGTGTGTGTGTGTCTGTGTTTATTTACCTTCAGCTCTGTCATGCCCCTGGTGTCTACTTTGTAGCCCATTTTTAGTTCATGCAGGATATCGACTGTGCTCTGGTTGACATGGATTCTGTAAGCTGGGATAGTAAACAACAATAGCAACCACAAAGGCAGAATTAGACTTCAAATACTCAAACACAGAACAAATTCAATGTAAACAATTACCATTAGTTATTTGTCTAAAGAGTATCAACATTATGAACTCATACAGCACTCACATATCCTACATATATTTAGACTTTTATTCATTTATATGGATGACCATATACTGATTTAGTGTAGAGCAACACAAGGTAATCTATTGTGTTTGAGCCCATATATTCACATGAACATTTTTGACCTAGTCCATACACACACTCTTTGTGCAGCAATTCATATCTATGGCCACTTGGTGGGAGTAGATGTGAGATGTACTGTTCTCTTTTGCCACCTACAATTGTAATGACTTACTATAGCTACAATACTGGTTGCCCCTTACCTCTAGAAATACCCTAGATATACACTACCGTTCAAAAGTTTGGGGTCACTTAGAAATGTCCTTCTTTTTGAAAGAAAAGCACATTTTTCTTCCATTAAAATAACATCAAATGCATCAGAAATACAGTGTAGACATTGTTAATTTTGTAAATGACTATTGTACCTGGAAACGGCAGATTTTTAAAGGAATATCTACATAGGCGTACAGAGGCCCATTATCAGCAACCATCACTCCTGTGTTCCAATGGCACGTTGTGTTAGCTAATCCAAGTTTACCATTTTAAATAGCTAATTGATCATTAGAAAACCATTTTGCAATTATGTTATACAATTATGCACAAAACTGTTGTTCTGATTAAAGAAGCAATAAAACTGGCCTTCTTAGACTAGTTGAGCATCCGGAGCATCATCATTTGTGGGTTCGATTACAGGCTCAAATTGGCCAGAAACAAAGAACTTTCTTCCGAAATTCGTCAGTCTATACTTGTTCTGAGAAATGAAGGCTATTCCATGTGAGAAATTGCCAAGAAAGATGAAGGTCTCATGGTGAGTAAGTATATATAAAACACAGAAAAATCATGTTGTTAATGGCACTGGGCCTTTAAACCCTGAATTTGCCCACTAATTCCACTGATAGTCTTAAAGGATTAGTCAGGACTGCTTATAATAAACCTCTTTAGTGTTGCAGGCACACAAACTGCCATACACCTGTCCCTATCCTTAGTGGCCTCACACAGCGTGATTTCACTGGTGACTGGCCAAAGAACGAATGTGAGGTACTCACACAACCCTGTGGACTCCATTCGAGAGGCTGTGTTGACAGTGTCTCCGAACAGACAGTACCGAGGCATCGTCAGACCCACCACACCTGCCACCACAGGGCCTGATAGACACAGACACAAACGCAGATGATACACATGCTGACATGTTGGTGTCATGTTCTGTTGCTGCCATGCTATGTTGTTGTTTTATGTCTCTCTTTATATAGTGTTGTGGTGTCTCTTTTGTCGTGGTGTGTTTTGTCCTATTTTTCTATTTTTCTCCCAGCCCCCATCCCCGCAGGAGGCCTTTTGCCTTTTGATAGGCCGTCATTGTAAATAAGAAGTTGTTCTTAACTGACTTGCCTAGTTAAATAAAGGTTAAATAAAATAATGAAGATCAGAAGCAACATAATTCCTGATTTATAACTTGTGATTCATGACTTATTCAAAGAGCCTACAATATGTCTCACAAAAGTCTCTGGAGCAAAGAAATAGCAAATGAACTTCATTTGATCAGTTTGATTGCAGAATATCCTTTCAATCTTTAGAAGAGACGTCAGAATATTTGTATTTTATGCCATTGTGTTATTTCTGAGTTGTCCTTTTTCATACCTAAAAGTAGCCACCTCTGTGTTACTAGAAATGTGTAAAACATTCCATATTAATTGGTAGGGTAGAGTAAAGAGAAAGCATTAGGCAGCGAAGACTAATAGGATGACAGGGCTAAGTGGATGACATTTCACAGTTCCAGGAATATGTTCTAGACGGGGATCAGGTAAAAATACACTTTTGACCAATACTCTGACGTTAATGCCATGTTCCAGAGAATTCCAGTACAAGGATTGAATGAATGTACTCATTCTCAAGTCATTTTCAATATAATGTAGCAAAAGTGTAGATTGCTTATGTATTGAATTTTACAATTCATCTGTTGACTTTGTTGCTCAGGCATGAACTGCAATCTATAGCAGTTGACCTCATGGATTGCCAGTCATTTTATCCATAGCTCCATCTATGGATTTGAGAGTAACATTTCTTCAGCCTCATGTAAGCATGAAATGGCATGTATTATTATTATTATATTATCACCCAGCTTTTTAGCAAACTAAGTAGTGGGGTTACCGTTTGGATGAAAAACAAATGAAGAATTGTGGCTTTAAAGAAAAGGACAGTCAATCTGTCTACATTATGAACACTGATTAAGAGGATATCAATATGACAAATAATTTGAGATGGGTCACCCACCAGAGTGCAGGCCGATACGAATCTTGACCTTGACGTCAGGCATGTGCCTCATCTTGAAGGTTCCAATACAGTGGAGAATGTCCAGGGACATGTTGGACATCTCAGCTGCGTGGCGTCTACCGTTCCGGTTTGGAACTCCAGAGGCTACCATGTACGCATCTCCGATGGTCTCCACCTGAAGTACACACAATCAATCAATATTATATATCAATATAATAGTATCATAATAATAATAGTCGAAATAGGTCCTGACTCTCGCTAAATAGTATAAAGCAGATTATTCAGTTTGACGTTCCTATCTGTCCTAGACTATAGCGACATCATCTATATGAACGCAGCTGCCGCTTCATTAAACCCATTAGATGCAGTTTATCATAGTCCACTGCACTTCATTAAACCCATTAGATGCAGTTTATCATAGTCCACTGCACTTCATTAAACCCATTAGATGCAGTTTATCATAGTCCACTGCGCTTCATTAAACCCATTAGATGCAGTTTATCATAGTCCACTGCACTTCATTAAACCCATTAGATGCAGTTTATCATAGTCCACTGCACTTCATTAAACCCATTAGATGCAGTTTATCATAGTCCACTGCACTTCATTAAACCCATTAGATGCAGTTTATCATAGTCCACTGCACTTCATTAAACCCATTAGATGCAGTTTATCATAGTCCACTGCGCTTCATTAAACCCATTAGATGCAGTTTGTCATAGTCCACTGCGCTTCATTAAACCCATTAGATGCAGTTTATCATAGTCCACTGCACTTCATTAAACCCATTAGATGCAGTTTATCATAGTCCACTGCACTTCATTAAACCCATTAGATGCAGTTTATCATAGTCCACTGCGCTTCATTAAACCCATTAGATGCAGTTTATCATAGTCCACTGCGCTTCATTAAACCCATTAGATGCAGTTTATCATAGTGCACTGTGCTTCATTAAACCCATTAGATGCAGTTTATCATAGTCCACTGCACTTCATTAAACCCATTAGATGCAGTTTATCATAGTGCACTGTGCTTCATTAAACCCATTAGATGCAGTTTATCATAGTCCACTGCACTTCATTAAACCCATTAGATGCAGTTTATCATAGTCCACTGCACTTCATTAAACCCATTAGATGCAGTTTATCATAATCCACTGCACTTAATTATTTATTATTAGTACTCATCACTGCATTCTCTACCAGAAAGTTGGTTGTCCCTCTGTTGTCACATAGGTTGATACATTCTTATGTTTTAATTTCTAAAGCCTTTTTACAAAAGGTCCTTTGGTCTCTAATGAAAAACTATGAAATCAGCTTTTAGTAATCTTGCATCTTATTTGTGAAACAATCTTCAAAATGTTCTTAAATGTGATGTTTTGGTGCCTCTAGGGCAATTCAGAAAGCTGATTGAGGACCTTATTACTGATGAATGTGTTAGTTTATTATGACCGTGTTTTTCTTTCTGGTTGCATTTTGTACTCATCTTTTGATGAGTGTATTTTCTATAATTGATGTAATTCAGGGCTCATCTGTAAAAGACACCTTGGTCTCAGTATGACTCCCTGATAAAATAAAGGTTAAATAAAATAAATGAAATATCTTTAATGTCCCAATTGTGATTATTATTTTTTGAATCACGTAGAAAGGAGTCAGTGACACAAACTCGTACACACTAAGAAATGCACCCATTTACTTCCAGGATTTGTATTGAAACTAGAACAAGCTTCCATGGCATCACTAATATTGGACACAACTCTCTTGCAGCAGGACATGAAATACTCACCTTGTAGACATCATGCTGCCCGATGATGGCATCAAAGAGTGTGTAGAGATCATTGAGTAAGTCTACCACCTCAATGGGCTCGCTGAGTGCAGAGATGGTGGTGAAGCCCACAATGTCACTGAAGTACAGAGTGACCTCAGAGAAGTGCTCTGGTCTCACAGGCTTGCCCGTCTTCAGGGCCAGGCACACAGACCTATTGGGTTAGACAATACAAAGGAGTGGATGGAGGGATGCAGATGTGGATAGGATGGAGGTTAGGAGTGTAGGTAGAGAATAAATGACAAGCAACCAATGGATGAAAACAATATATTCTCAATACAGTAAAAAAAAAAGAAAAAAAATGTGATGTTGCAAATTAACATGTGCAGCTTTTAATTTGAAGTGTCAGGAGAGGAGGGACACTGACCTGGGCAACATCTGGGCCAGCAGGTTATCAGTCTTCTTCCTCTCCACCTCCAGCTCCTCTGTCCTCTCCCTGATCAGGTCCTCAAGGTTAGTGGAGTACTGCTCCAACATACGCAGCATGGAGTCTATGATGTTGGTCTTCTTTCCCTTGGTTATACTCTTGAACTAAGGGATGGAAGGGAAAACATACAGCATGCAGTGAGGGGGGGTGAAGTGTGTTACATATTACTGTAATATGGTTCACAAAAGCATGTCATTTTGAGTTCTTGTTAGGAGGCACAGTTTCCGGATGGGGAGGGAGGATGCGGGCAGGTGGATGGGGACTGAGGGGGGATGGGTTTGGGTTATCTTTATATGCATTTCTTTGATGTTTTTTTTGTACCTGTAACTCCCGCACCCCCTCAATATTTTTTTATGACAAACCTAAATAAAAAGTTGGTCACAAAAAGCATGTTGTTTTGAGTTCCTGTATAAAATAAATAATACAAATACTGAGCTACATTACATAATCAAAAATGTTTGTTGAACAAGTAATAATATTTTTCGCAAAAAAATATTATTGGCACCCCTGTTTTCAAAACCTATCAATACCTCACCTTGCGAAGATCCACCACCATATTTTACAGTAGGTATGGGATTCTTTTCTGCTTATGCATCCTTATTTCAATGTCAAATCCACTACTGGTGTGTGTGGCCAAAGAGCTCTTATTGCACCGGTTCCAATGCCGTTTAGCAAACTCCAGAGGTTTGCATTTGTTGGATGACATGAAAATAGAGCTATTTGGCCACGCACAACAGGGGTGGGTTTGGCGTCAAAATAAGGATGCATAAGCAGAAAAGAACCCCACATCTAATGTAAAATATGGTGCTTTATCTTTGATGTTATGGGGCTATTTTGCTTTCACTGGTCCTGGGGTCAATGGCGTCATGAACTTGACCCTGTACCAGGGCATTTTAGCCAAAAACCTGGTTGCCTCTGCCAGGAGGCTGAAACTTGGCTGCAAGTGGACCTTCCAGCAAGACAATAACCAAAACCAAACATCAAAATACACAAAGAAATGGTTAGTTGACCACAAAAATCTACATTTTGCAATGGTCATCTGTCTCTGGACTTGAACCCCACTGAAAATCTGTGGTTGAATTTAGAGGGCCGCCCATAAGCGGAGACTAAGCGGATCTGTAAAGATTCTGAATGGTCCATACTCCCTCCCAATCTCATATTATTTTGGGGATAAAAGCTCAGTGCTGTTATACTCGCACGGTGAGGTATTGAAAGGTATTGAAAACAGGGGTGCCAATCATTTTGACCCCTATCTTTTTGAGAAAAAAATATGTTACTTGTTAAACAAAATCTTTCTCTGAGTAATTGTATTAGTACAAAATAATAAAATGTTCCCATTTTTTTTAGCATACAATATAGTTCAGTATTTGTATTATTTATTTTATGCAGTAGTTTTGCTCTTTATCAATGGTGCCAATAATTTTGTACCTGACTGTATATGTGTAGCTTTGTGTATGTTTGTGTACAGTAAAGGACCTGTTTGAAGATCTCCTCGAAGGTGGGTCTCTTGTCTGGCTCCTCGCTCCAGGCCTGTTTCATGACCTGAATCACCTCTAGTGGAGCCTCATCCACTGACACAGTAGGCCGACACAGTGGTGGGGGGGATTTCAACTTACTGATGATCTCTGTCAAACACACACACACACACACACACACACACACACACACACACACACACACACAACACACACACACACACACACACACACACACACACACACACACACACACACACACACACACACACACACACAACTTCTGATGCATTGTTTTGAGTGTTTTCAAACCTTTGATCAAATTCCTATGATCTCAAACAATTGTACTGTTCATATTGGCATGGTGGTCATCCTTCTGTATTTGTTTTACATCTGACATGAGGTTATGGTGGTAATGTTTGATATGAGTTCTCACCCTTGGGAGGCATGTCCAGCATGCAGAAGGGAGCACAGCGGGCGATGACCTCCTGCATGATGATGGCGAAACTGTAAACGTCCCCTGGGAACGATCCTCTCTTCATCAAACTGGAGTCCCTCAGTAGCTCTGGAGCCGTCCACAGCTGATCTGCAAGGTGGACCAGGGAGGGAGGGGACAAGAGGGGGTTGGTTTGTTTCACCTTCCTTCAAACATTTGGATTTTTTATTTATTTTTCCTTTATTTAACTAGGCAAGTCAGTTAAGAACATGTTCTTATTTTCAATGACGTCCTGGGAACAGTGGGTTAACTGCCTTGTTCAGGAGCAGTTATTTTGTATATATTCTTTTACGTTGTCAGCTTGGGGATTCAATCTTGCAACCTTTTGGTTACAAGTCCAACTCTATAACCACTAGGCTACCTGCCACCCTATAAAAGGTTCATGGTGATAAGAGTGAACATTACTAAGGCCATGAGTTTTTCGTGATCACATAACCTGACCAGGGGGGGAAACGGACACACGTGTATTTTGTTAGTGTAATGACTTGGTAAATGATAAGGAGGAGGATTTGCTGGCTCTGATATGTTGAGTGTAGTGTATGTGTCCTTGTGGCTTACCCTCAGGCCTGCCCTCGTCAAAGTCGACACCCTGGGTCGTTATGATCTCGTTGAAGCCGTACTCAGTCACCTTCAGCACGAAGCGTCCGTCCACCACACAATTTCGGGACTTCAGGCGCCCATGGATGACATCACGGTTGTGCAGGTACTTCATTCCCTGGGAGGGAAAGGAACGATTGAGACAGAGTCTAAACAACGAGGCGAGACATAGTCAGACATATCTATGAACGTGAGATTTGTTTCCCTCCTTACCCTGATCAGATCCATCAACAGGGAGGACTTGAACATCCAGTCGAGGCGCATGTCCTCGTTGTTGAGAAGGTCCTCCAAGCTGCCCCTGGTACAGTGCTCTGTCACAACACCAAAGATCCCAGAGTCGAGGAACAGGCCAAGGAACAGGTTGAGATTCTCATTCCGCATGTCCCTGAGCTGAGAGAGGGAGAGGACAGAGAGAGAGGTAGGTTATGACAGAGGAACAGTGCAGTGGCAGACAGATTCAATGTCTTGCTGTTTTGACTGGCTCACTCAGACAGTCACTCACCTTGGTGAAAATACTTTGAGTGCCATCACTGACACTTGACACAGTGTTTCCATTGGGACATTTCTTCAACCAAACCCAGTCACCCTAGTGGAATATACAGGTTTAGCCAATTTTTTATCTGGAAAACACAAAATATTAGGGACAAGGACACTAAACAGAGATAGTTTTGTTCATTACTGTTTGTCAAGAAGACAAGAGTATCAACATTGGGTGAGTGCATCATCACATATGAACTTGGTCCAGTTACATATTAGTACTATTTCTTAAGTGCAGGGCATCAAACATTTGAATATTGGATTGCTGTCTCTGTTCTACAGTAGTTTTACAGTAGATTCCCCACATTGACATGTGACCCACCTCAAAGACAGCGACATTGGAACTGTCAGGGGTGGAGCCAAAGTAGCTTCGTCCCGACACTGAGTGGCGAGGCGTCTTCACGTCCAGCTGACTGTTCATCATACTGTCCTCATTCAGCTTCTACTTACAGAGAGATTACAAGAGCTTCAGAATAGACAGTCCATCAAAGATAAGGGACTTTAAATAGACACAAACTCACACACACACAAATGGGCCTTTATCGTATCATAGGCCTCACACTGACCTTTTGGCTGGTCTGGGTATTGATGAAAATGAGGTCATCCAGATTCAAGACTACTTTTAAGGGCCTTCCTCCTCCCCCTGATCCTCCAAAGATAGTTCCAATCTGTCCACCTCTCCTGGACAGACACAAAGGGCAAGACCACAAAACATCAGTAACCTCATTACAAACAAAAGCATGTGTTCAACACAGAAGACAAAACAGGCAGCTGATTTACACACTCCTCACTGTGTTTGAGCTTAACTTACTTCATATAAAAGGCAGCTCCACCTCCAACCAACGCACAGAACAGGATGAACAGAAAGAAGAGAGTACCTGCGTCCATTCCTTAAGGCAGAGAGGGGGATAGAGGGAGTGATAAAGAGAAAGAGTTTGAGGGAACACAAACCTAATTTTACCATAGGCTACTGGTACATCACTGACCCCAATGCTAGACCACCTACCCCAACTGCAGGTGATGTATGGACTGAACCAACAACGGGAGTCTGTGCTGGGGCTACTGCCAGCAAAGTGGATGGAGCGCCCATTGTACTTGACCGCCCCAAATTTGCCAAGGGTATGGGGGGCTTCCAGAGTGTGTGTCATGTAGAGTTTGTCTCCCCCGTCAGAGTCCAGGACCACGTAGCGAGCCAGCATCCCCAACCCATCTTCATCGGATGAGATGTGCTGGTTGAAGCCCTCAAAGTCGACCCCTCCATCGCTCTGGAGCATGGTCTCCCCATCCACCCAGCGCCCAGCCACCATGCGACTCTTCTCTACTGCATAGGCCATGTAATATATCATGTTGTAGATGGTGCCGAAGAATGGAGACACCTAGGTCAGGGGAGAAGAGTGGTGACAATGTATCAATCATTGATCTGACCAGCTGTTATTGAAGACTGCCTGTAGACTCTTTAGACTGGTAGTAGGAGTTTTGATGATGGTAAGCAGGGAGTACAGGAATAGAGAAATGTACCATTGCCAAGACACTGACAAACCACTAGTCATTATCATCAGTACTGAAACATTCCAACAACATTGGTTGTAAGGTTTAAGAGGTACAAATACCTTAAGGGTACCTGTTTCTGAAGAACTACAACTCAGTAGGACTGTTGTGCAACCAAATGTGCTTGCTACAGTACTGCATGTCCATGGCATGTGTGGCTAATGATGAATGATGACTAGATGAATGCCTCAGGAGCTGTGCTCTGGGATGTCTCACCTGATCTGGTGGAGTGCTGGTGCGAATCTCAAATTTCTCCTGAGCATCTTTGAAGCTTTCATAGAAAGTGTTCTCACCAGAATCCATGGTGATGGTGAGAACTCCATCGTAGGCTTTTCTCAACAAGCTGTCATTGGTCAGAGCATGAAGGTTTGTGCCCTTGGGCAGCGAATATGTGAGGGTGTCATAGGGGATGAAAACATAGCCACGGTCTATCATACGCATGTTTGAGGCAGAGGTTAGGAGCTGATACTGGGCCTCACCACCGATCAACGCTGAGTGCATGCACATGATGACCACTGCAGAGACAGAGAAGGGAGAATGGAGGATGAGGAAAGTAAGAAGGTAGTAAAGTTGGAAGTAGAGGACAGAAGAAGGGAATCGAATAGACCATTATTAGTCATTGCAGTATGGCAGTGTGTTGTAATGGAATACATGACAGTAAGTCACACATTCACACACACACACACGCATGCATGCACACACACACATAAACAAACACACACATGAACAACCAAATACAAATGCGCATACACACCTCTGACACGGTCTAAATCCCGAATCCTTTTCAAGGCCTTTGTGGGTCCATCCTTGTCCGGCTCCATGGTGACCACATTGATAACCGGCAGGCCCAGGGCCATAAGAGAGGCCGCCAGCTCGTGTCCTGTAGCCTCCCACAGGTCATCCTCTGACGTCACGATGACCACATGGGCCCAGCGGAAGTACCGCAGCACAGAAAACAGAACCCGGGAAGACAGAGGCAGGGGCCTGTGAAAGGTGGGATACTGTCCATCCTCCATGTTTGGTTTCAGGCAACCCCAGGACAGAAAGGGCTTATTCCAGTTTTTCGCAAACAGAGCAGCCGATGAGCAGTAGCCTGGATTAGTAGGGCCGAGGAAAGCCGAGCCATAGCCTTCCAGAGAGGAGAAGCGGGCCAGGGCATTGGATGTTTTACAGTCCTCGTTGACGAGAGTATAGTCGTACCAGTAGCCTTTCTTAGTGTAGGGGTCCATGTTGAGGCGGGCGGTGGCCAGGCGGGCAGCCAGGTCAGGAAGGGCTTTGGAGTACATAGGGTCACATGTCCAGGGACCAATTATGGCCACAGTGAAAGTGGCGCCCCAGGCCTCACAGGGTAGATAGGTGGCCATCAGCAAGGGTAACATCAGCCAGTTTCCCCACGAGCTTCTGGAGCGTAGTACCGCAGATGACGATGCGGGGGTCAGACTGTTCATTGTTTTTGTATCCTCTGTCCTTCTTTGTCTCCTTCTCTCCCTCATTAAGGGATCTTGTGTCCATCGTGGGTGGTGGGAGAGGTTGAGGAGGAAACTAGAGTTTCTGTGAGATGCCATTGTCCCACAGGGCTTCGATCTAGAGTCAGACACCACAGATGAGGAATGGAGGGTTGGAAGTGACAGAAGAGTGTGTGTGTGTATGAAAGGGATTCAGCCCCCTAGCACTCTGTAGGGCATTAGCCCAGAGCTGTGAAGGTCACCTCTGGATTCCCAGCCATCACTGCTTCCATGGAACATATGAGTGAGAGAAAACAAAATGAGACATATTGAAGCATGTTTTATCTTCTGTCTCAATTTTCTAGGACAAAGCTCTGATTTTTGTCAGTGAGCTACAATGCCATCAGAAGCTCAGAAAGGCACTGTTTCCATAATAATTGTATTATCATTAATATAGTTTAATATAACATATAACATAACATTACATAACATATAGAGGTCTAGATTCAATCAGATCAAGCGTTAACTGGCGATAGCAGACACCTACATAGCAGATGTTTTGGCAGTGTTAGAGGTGGAACTGGGTTGGAACCGAAATCGGTGAGCAGTTGCTCTCGCTCTCATTGTCACGAAGCCACACCCGCCCCACTCACTGTTAGAATTGCAGAACGAGAAAGTGTAGGCAAAATATAAATAATTATGCTCAATGGGGATTTCTATTAGGATTTCTACATCTCACATTCCGTTGTTCGAACTTGCAAACAAGGCTGTGTGGGATTTCTGTTAATGCGACTCAGTGCAGCCAATGGCAATGTCCGCTTTAGGTAGGCTATATAATCCAACGCAGTTCCAGCTCTGACACTGCAAAAACAACCATTATGCGGATGTCAGCTAAAGCGGATCTGATTGAATAGAGCCCTAAACTACTTTTGGACAACATAAATACTGTATGAACATATAAAGTAATGATGTAAGAGAAATCACTGGTAAACAAGACTGACAAAGACTATCCCCATTATAAGAATGTAATGTGATGTTGGAGGAGCTCAGTCCATCTGTCTCTTCAGACCAGGGTGCCCTGAAACCATGGCTGAATCAATGCTCAGCTCTGTGCCCAGGCAGCTTCCATGGCATGCAAGTGGCAATCAGAACACCTGCTGACACAGGTGGGGGCCATTAGCCATGGTGTGAGCGGTGCCAAATAACGTGGCTCGTAATCTGTCTTCCATGTCCCTATCGCTTTCTGTTTCTCTGAAGTCACTCACCTCCTGTGACCTCTTGGTCAGCCTCTCCATCCCTGGTGGCCTCTATCTCACTCTGTAATAACTTCAGAAATAACTGGATTAGGAAGACCATCAATAAACTTTGATCTGATAATCACTTACTTTTTATGAGATCATGTCCTGTCTATAGAACTGTGGAGTTTAGATTTAGGGTCAATTCCACTTAAATCCAGACCATTCAGGAAGTAAACTGAAATTCCTTAGAGGAAAATTGGAATTTCAGTTTCCTTTCTCAATTGTGGGTGTAGCAAAATGTTACAAGCATTTCGCTACACCCTCAATAACATCTGCTAAATATGTGTATGTGACCAATACAATTTTATTTTATTTTATTTTAATGAAATATTTCCTGAATTTAAATGGAATTTACCCTTAACCCTGATGGAGTTAACTGGATTTGAGAGAGAATTGTCACCATCTTGACCCTTTCCCTCTCACTTTCTAACAGAAGCGTCATTTATAACTTGTGCTGACATGCATCCTTTGTCTTGATCTTGTCCACATTCTGATTGTGCCCACATTTTCAGAAATATGTCTACACATGGTATTAAAATCATATCCGTCCGCTGTGTCCGCATTGTGACCAGATTTCCTGGTCCCTCCCTGTATGCAAATTATTTGACAGCTATTCTTTATCAATATTTTTTAACATTTATTTTAAAACACATATTGATGTCATAATTCAATGATGCCACTTGTCAATAATTTTAGAAGGCGGGATTATGATGATTTAATTGGTGTCACTGTCCAGATCCATGTAGACTTTTAAGTTATCCAGACAGAATTGCGTGCCTGCATACAGTACCTCCGGAGGTGGTCAGGTTGATCTGATCACAGTCAGATCACAATAAGTTTTTTAATCGCCTACACCTGTCTGAAAATGTGGGCACAATAAGAATGTGGACAAAAACAGGAAAAATGATACATGTTAGAACCCTGAAAAGTGCTCATTCAAACTAAATGTTTTCAAATTAAATGTGCTCATTTCAAATTAAAAGTACTATTTGCTAAAATTGTGTTGTGTATGTAGTATTTGTATTTATTAGGGATCCCCATTAGCTGCTGCCAAGGTCCAAACACATTAAGGCACTTACATCACACATAAAACAAAATATAAAACCGTGCATAATATAACATTATTACACCACTACATACAATCTACAATACAAAATATATAATACCACCGTACAACAATATTACAATGTAAGTGTGTGTAGAGTGCGTGTGCTAGTGTGTGTATGAATGTGTCTGTACCTGTATATGTCTCTTCACACTCCCCACTGTTCCATAAGGTGTATTTTGGGGGATTGTGAAGAGACCTCTGGTGGCATGTCTTGTGGTGTATGCATGGGTGTCCAAGCTGTGAGCTAGTAGTTTAAACAGCTCAGTGCATTCAGCTTGTCAACTCATCTTACAAAAACAAGTAGTGATGAAGTCAATCTCTCCTCCACTTTGAGCTATGAGAGATTGACATGCATATTATTAATGTTAGCTCTCCTTGCACATTTAAGGGCCAGCTGTGCTGCCCTGTTGTGAGCAATCTGTAATTTTCCTAACCTTCACATGATCGGTGGGTCCCCCATGGGACGGTTCAGCTAATGTAGGCTAAGGTGATTAGCATGACGTTGTAAGTAACAGGAACATTTCCCAGGACATAGACATATCTGATATTGGCAGAAAGCTTAAATTCTTGTTAATCTAACTGCACTGTCCAATTTACAGAAGCTATTACAGTGAAAGAACACCATGCTATTGTTTGAGGAGAGTGCACAGTTATGAACTTGAAAATGTATTAATTAACCAATTAGGCAAATTTGTGCAGTCTTGATACAAATGTTAGCTCTCCATGTACATTTAAGGGCCAGCTGTGCTGCCCTGTTCTGAGCCAACTGTAATTTTCCTAAGTCCCTATGTGTGGCACCTGACCACACAACTGAACAGTAGTCCAGGTGTGACAAAACTAGGGCCTTTAAGGCCTGCCTTGTTGATAGTGTTGTTAAGAAGGCAGAGCAGTGCTTTATTATGGACAGACTTCTCCTGGATCTTAGCTACTGTTGTATCAACATATTTTGACCATGACAGTTTACAGTCCAGGGTTACTGCAGGCAGTTTCGTCACCTCAACTTGCTCAATTTCCACATTATTCATTATAAGATTTAGTTTGGGTTTAGGGATTAGTGAATGATTTCTTCCAAATACAAAGCTTTTAGTTTTTGAAATATGTATTCCTTGCCACCCATTCTGAAACTAACTGCAGCTCTTTGTGTTGCAGTCATTTCAGTCGCTGTAGTAGCTTACGTGTATAGCATTGTATAGTAGGTGGTCAACTGTTTGTTCATCCGCACAAGTCGCCAATTGCTAATAACCCATCTGCAACCACCTGACTCTATGTGATAAAGTGAATATCTGAGGCCCGCACCCAACCCTAACCCGCAAGCATAGAAAATGTGCTATCGTCTACAGTCAAAAACTGAAGAACAATTTTTTTTTTGTCAGGTTTAGATATGTTTCTGTATATAATTTCTACATTTTGGTAGGCTATTTGTTAGTAAACTTGAACCCACAGGCTTCGTGTAATTTAGTCCTAGTAGTTGCTGCCCCTGTTTTGGACTGGGACCTGCCCCAAACCTAGGAGCAAGGGACTGAGAGGAATGTGAGAAGAAGGGTGAGATTCACCCATTCTGATAACAGATACACTATATAGACTGATAGTTGGTAAGAGAAAACAGGTGAAGGGCAGGGAGGGGCTGAGCAGGACAGGCAAGCTTTGACTTCTCAACCCGCTTTAGCTTTTAATCCATAATTAACAGTGTGGGAGTGTGAGTGTGCAGTTCAGACTGAGGGGGGAGGGAAAGAAATAAGGGATTAGATAGAAGAGAAAGAAGGTGAAAATAGAGGAATGTGTTCTACCCATTCCCAGGGTCTATAATCAGATACATGTAGCTTCTCTTTTGTCATTATATGTTGCCCTAGCCTAGAAGACTAACTAAACCCTTGCTCAACAGAATGTAATAGATCGGTAGAATTAATGCTTCAATCTTGTTGACATCTGTAAAGTTTTCTATCACCTTTTGGGGAGCAAACACGAAAAGATTTTCTGTGCAAGATGTCCAAATGACATCAGCTTGACCGGTTGTAAGGAAATACAAAGCTGTGAAAATGGCCCAAAGTGTTTCTGATTAGATTTCAGTTCAATTTCGATGCATATTTTATGTGGTTGAAATGCTATCAGATTTTATTGTGTTTTATGATGAAGACAGCACCTCTACAGATTGTATCTAACTGAGCATGGCATTCTCTCAAGATGCAGAAAGAAATCAATCACATTTCTCCACTCCTGTTCCCAAATCCAAATTTTGCCAACATTTGGTCTATAATTTTACTGCAAGTGTTGCTTAATTCTGCAGGAGTTATTATTTAGGCTATAGCCCTATTATTTTCACGGGAGTAGTATTACTATTTGTTTTTTATTTTATTTAACCTTTATTTAACCAGTCAAGTCAGTTAAGAACAAATTCTTATTTACAATGACGGCCTACCAAAAGGCAAAAGGCCTCCTGCGGGGAAGAGGGCCTGGGATAAAAAATAAAAATACAATATAAATATAGGACAAAAGTAGAGAACATTGGTTATGTATTTATTACGGCAGAATATATGTTATTCTAGAGGACGAGTCAGGCGGCATGCGTTTTTTTCCAAACTGCCCCCTGTAATTCATTCGTTCTTTTTTTTTTTGACCATTGGACAGTTATGAAGGAATCCTGAAAGTTTTTTTCTAGGTGTGAAGATATTTCAACAAATCCAGTCGATAACAGGCTACACTGACAACTCTAGCTTGGTTCTGAAGTTTCTAAAACATACCAAACCATCATTGGTATAGTGTCGCCATTATATTTGAATTGAGGAAGTGCGATCATAATCAATAGGATATTTTAGCGATCCGCAGTAGATGACGTCCTAAATGCCCCCCTCAATTAATTTGCACAAAACGTATAAACAAAAGCATTCACTGTGAAATATGTAGATATATGATATATGTAGGCCCTTCATGTTCATTTTATCAAACCAGTTGTTGTTTTCTTGTTTAAACTGGCCCTTCATGTCAATGTCGATTCAGATTTCTGGTTAGTTTCCATTTAACCAATCTAAACTGTAGGCTACAGTTTCCTTGATATGCCATAAGGTTATTTGAAGTTCCGTCTTGTGACTGTCGAATATGTATGGCACCTCACAATCATCACACATAACATAACTGGCACTGCTATCATCCTCTTTTACCACTTTTACCGCTATCATCCTCTTTTACCAAATATTTTCCGAACATTACAGTAAGCTGCCTAGACAGCTGCCCTGGGGAACTTCTGATTCTACCTTCATTATGCTGGAGAAGCTTCCATTAGAAAACACCCTCTGTGCTCTGTTAAAAAGGTAAATATTTATCCACAATATAGCAGGGGATATAATGTCATAATATATATGTTTTTCCAGCAGCAGACTATGATCGATAATGTCAAAAGCCGCATTGAAGTCTAACAAAACAGCTCCCACAAACTTTTTATCATAAATTTCTCTCAGCCAATCATCCGTCATTTGGGTAAGTGCTGTGCTTGTTGAATGTCCTTCCCTTTTAGCATACTGAATGTCTGTTGTCAATTTGTTTATTGTAAAATAGCATTGTATCTGGTCAAGTACAATTTTTTCCCAAAGTTTACTAAGGGTTAGTAAGAGGCTGATTGGTCAGCTCTTTGAGCTCCCGAGTGGCGCATCTCAGTGCTAGAGGTGTCACTATAGACCCTTGTTCGATCCTGCGTTGTATCACAATCGGCCGTGATTGGGAGTCCCATAGGGTAGCGCACAATTGGCCCAGCGTTGTCCGGGTTAGGGTTTGGCTGGGGTAGGCCATCATTGTAAATAAGAATTTGTTCTTAACTGACTTCCCTAGTTAAATAAAGTTCAAATGTATAAAATTAAAATTCAAAAGGGGTCTTTAATATTCCTGGGTAGCGGAATTACTTTTGCTTCTCTCCAGCCCTGAGGGCACACACTTTCTAGTAGGCTTAGATTGAAGATATGGCAAATAGGAGTGGCAATATCTTCCACTATTATCCTATTATTGTCATACCCCGGTGGCTTGTCATTGATGATAGACAACAACATTTTTTGCACCTTTTCCACATTCACTTCACGGAATTCAAAATTACAATGCTTGTCTTTCATAATTTGATCAGTTATACTTGGATGTGTAGTGTTGGCGTTTGTTGCTGGTATGTCATGCCTAAATTTGCTAATCTTGCCAATGAAAAAATGATTAAAGTAGTTATCAGTGTGTTTTGTGATTCAATGAAGTGTGCCGTCTGATTCAATGAATGATGGAGCGGAGTTAGCCTTTTAGCCCAAAATTTCATTTAAGGCTTTCCAAAGCTTTTTACTCTCGTTCACTATCAGTTTTACTTTCATGTAGTGTATTTGTTAAACAGAAAAAATGAAGGCCTACTGTTCCTCTTTCTTTAAAGGGAAATTCCACCACTTTTCAAGCTCATATTCCATATTTCCAGCACCAAACCAGTGTACATATGAAAAGTATGTTTCTATTATCTGTTGTTAAAAAGATAGGAAGACAGGTCCTAAAAAAGGCTTCTATGTGGCATCAAAGGGTTGGATTACATTTTTTATTTAAATGCAACAAGTTTCTAGCAAACGGTAGGGTACTTTTTTGCTCCCCACATCACCGCATAGTCTTTCAAAATCACTGTTTTTAAAACGTTTTAACTTTTGAAGATGTCATCAGGTAGAATTTGTTTTACTTTATATATTTTCTTGTACTAAATGTGCCATTTTCATATACAGTGAGGAGAACAAGTATTTGATACACTGCCGATTTTGCAGGTTTTCCTACTTACAAAGCATGTAGAGCTCTGTAATTTTTTATCATAGGTACACTTCAAATGTGAGAGACTGAATGTAAAACAAAATTCAGAAAATCACATTGTATGATTTTTCAGTAATTCATTTGCATTTTATTGCATGACATAAGTATTTGATACATCAGAGAAGCAGAACTTAATATTTGGTACAGAAACCTTTGTTTGCAATTACAGAGATCACACGTTTCCTGTAGTTCTTGACAAGGTTTGCACACACTGCAGCAGGGATTTTGGCCCACTCCTCCATACAGACCTTCTCCAGATCCTTCAGGTTTCGGGGCTGTCGCTGGGCAATACGGACTTTCAGCTCCCTCCAAAGACTTTCTATTGGGTTCAGGTCTGGAGACTGGCTAGGCCACTCCAGGACCTTGAGATGCTTCTTACGGAGCCACTCCTTAGTTGCCCTAGCTGTGTGTTTTGGGTCGTTGCCATGCTGGAATACCCAGCCACGACCCATCTTCAATGCTCTTACTGAGGGAAGGAGGTTGTTGGCCAAGATCTCGTGATACATGGCCCCATCCATCCTCCCCTCAATACGGTGCAGTCGTCCTGTCCCCTTTGCAGAAAAGCATCCCCAAAGAATGATGTTTCCGCCTCCGTGCTTCACGGTTAGGATGGTGTTCCTGGGGTTGTTCTCATCCTTCTTCTTCCTCCAAACACGGCGAGTGGAGTTTAGACCAAAAAGCTCTATTTTTGTCTCATCAGACCACATGACCTTCTCCCATTCCTCCTCTGGATCATCCAGATGGTCATTGGCAAACTTCAGACGGGCCTGGACATGCACTGGCTTGAGCAGGGGGACCTTGCGTGCGCTGCAGGATTTTAATCTATGACGGCGTAGTGTGTTACTAATGGTTTTCTTTGAGACTTCAGGACATTGACCAGGTCCTGCTGTGTAGGTCTGGGCTGATCCCTCACCTTCCTCATGATCATTGATGCCCCACGAGGTGAGATCTTGCATGGAGCCCCAGACCGAGGGTGATTGACCGTCATCTTGAACCCTCACATTTTCTAATAATTGTGCCAACAGTTGTTGCCTTCTCACCAAGCTGCTTGCCTATTGTCCTGTAGCCCATCCCAGCCTTGTGCAGGTCTACAATTTTATCCCTGATGTCCTTACACAGCTGTCTGGTCTTGGCCATTGTGGAGAGGTTGGAGTCTGTTTGATTGAGTGTGTGGACAGGTGTCTTTTATACAGGTAACAAGTTCAAGCAGGTGCAGTTAATACAGGTAATGAGTGGAGAACAAGAGGGCTTCTTAAAGAAAAACTAACAGGTCTGTGAGAGCCGGAATTCTTACTGGTTGGTAGGTGATCAAATACTTATGTCATGCAATAAAATGCAAATGAATTACTGAAAAATCATACAATGTGATTTTCTGGATTTTTTGTTTTACATTCAGTCTCTCACATTTGAAGTGTACCTATGATAAAAATTACAGACCTCTACATGCTTTGTAAGTAGGAAAACCTGCAAAATCGGCAGTGTATCAAATACTTGTTCTCCCCACTGTAGACACTGGTGTAGATGGCTATATCAGTCCGCTAATACAGGATTATTAAAGGACCAGTGTGAAAAACTTTTGTGAAAAACTATTTTTATTTTCACATTTTTTTTATTATGATTTTTTTCACGGGGTGATGCATCACCGTCAGCAACCCTACTTCCCGCAGCTGTGTCCTCAGTGAATCTTTTACTCTGCCCTGCTGACATGACAAAACATGACCGGTTCTCAGTAAAGTCTGAGCAAGTCTGAGCAGTGTCAAAATATCTCTAGTATCTCTAGTCAAACGTTGCTGAATTGGCTGAGTGTACAACAATAAAGTTATTGTTTATTGTGCATTGCAGCTAGCACATACAGCTAGCACACAGTGTACAAGCCGTAGCTAAGCTACATGGCTATCATCAAAAGTTAATAATGGCAATGGCTAAGAACCTGCTAATAGGCTAAGTACTGAGGCCTACAGTAGGCTATCCCCTTGCTCTGATGCGTTACCATAAAATATTGCTATAGCCCGAGTACAAGTATAAGCCATCTAAACCACTAAACCAATAAATCTCCATTATAAATGTATTTCTTTCATGTTTGAGTTTGCGTTTCAACAAAAGTTTCCTTTGTGCCATTTTGACACAGGTTTCTGCATTTTCTGTTTCAGTTACCACTTTTGAATCTCCATGACTTTTCCAGGCAGCTTTAACATCAGGCATTTTGGTGAGAGTAGCTGTAGTGATGACATGAGCTGTAAAGTGATGCAGGGCTCATGGTCCCATTTACAGAATTGATGTCAGAAACATATCCAATGTTAGTTGTAATTTAAATCAGATTATGACTGGACATCCAGTACATTCAAGTGAATTACATTAGCTGTGAGGATTTGAGATACGAAACACATTATAAGAAAGGAATACTGGATAAATATAGAATGAAAATCCCAGCACCAAGTCTCTTGGTGATAAAATCTTTACTGATCATACAACAAAAATGTGCTGTGACTAGGATTATTGAATCCATCATAAACAAATTCCTCTATGAATCTGAAATTGAAATATAACTGTGTAATCCAGGTATCTTGATATCACTGCAGCTGCAATAGATGATGTTGATCCATCTCTGTGGAGTGAAAACATTAGCACCTACTGATCACACACCTATGCAGGTGGGCACAACAATTTCACAAAATTTTACCTGAAAAGCTCAGTAATTTTTAAGTATTTTAACCACTGACTGAATAATGAATTAGTATTTATTGAACCTTTATTTTATCAGGGAGTCATACTGAGACCATGGTCTCTTTTACAGATGAGCCTTGAATGAAAGAAAAACACATTATAATTGTATATATAGATTTACAATGATATATGTATACATTATAAATGACATTATAAGACAGCACAAGAGCATGCAAGTTAGGTTAGAATGTATTGAAATAAAAACAGTAAATACTAAAACATTATAAAACAAAATCATATAGATTGGAAGTGTTGCTGACCTGGAATAGTTTGTCTATAACAGTGCCATATCGATGCTCTCTGTCTTTGAATGGCAGGGATCCAGATGACGAGGAGATTGAAATTCAGCAAGAGCAGGTACAGTATCTTCGCATGAAAATATAAAATAAAAAGTATTCCAAGAAAGGGGGATGGGGAAATCAGAGCAGTTTAAAATTGTTCCTCTTGTTTTTACAATCCTCTTGTTAGAATCTGTTTTGTACAAATCCAAGCAAATTCACAGGCTTCATGTAATTTAGTCCTAGTAGTTGCTGCCCCTGTTTTGGACTGGGACCTGCCCCAAACCTAGGAGCAAGGGACTGAGAGGAATGTGAGAAGAAGGGTGAGATTCACCCATTCTGATAACAGATACACTATATAGACTGATAGTTGGTAAGAGAAAACAGGTGAAGGGCAGGGAGGGGCTGAGCAGGACAGGCAAGCTTTGACTTCTCAACCCGCTTTAGCTTTTAATCCATAATTAACAGTGTGGGAGTGTGAGTGTGCAGTTCAGGCTGAGGGGGGAGGGAAAGAAATAAGGGATTAGATAGAAGAGAAAGAAGGTGAAAATAGAGGAATGTGTTCTACCCATTCCCAGGGTCATACATCATAAACAAATTCCTCTATGAATCTGAAATTGAAATATAACTGTGTAATCCAGGTATCTTGATATCACTGCAGCTGCAATAGATGATGTTGATCCATCTCTGTACAGCAGTTCTCAACCTTTTCCATTCCGGGGACCAACAAATCACTGTGAAAAGCTCTTGAGGACCACCATTGCAGAGTCGCAGATATGTTTCACATAAAATATCTTGCCGGACAAATTTAGAGTCAATTGTCTCAGTGAATGTAACAGATATGCCAATTATTCTTGTTATTATTATAAACTATTTACATTATAAATAGTCATGTGAAATTGCTTAAAATGCCGTTAATACTCCCAACTTACTATTTTTGAAAGAAAAATACAAAATCTTTCAAACAATTGCAGGCCCACCTGCAGTACCACGGTACCACCATGAAATTACTGCATTTGAACATGATGCACAAACAGCTAATATCGGTGCCATGACCTGAATGGGATTTGTGCCACAAAAGCTAAAATGTTAGCATTCGAAAACATTGACAAAGAAATTAAACCAAAGCATGGATTGCTGTCATACCTTGTCCATAGACTGCTTACAGGGTAAACAAACTAATGTGTCATTTTGTAATTTGGGTTAACTATATCTTTAAGATGCACACAATAAATGTTATTTTATTAAAAACGCAAAACTCAAAGGTGATGTGGCTTCCACCAAGGCCAGAGTAACAATGAAAGTTTCATTTGAGGAGGCTGTTAATGACTTGCGGGCCAATTCAGACGTAGAAAATTAACACCTTTCCTACGCTCGCCTTTCTTATGCACTTCTCAGTATTTGGTATCCAGACTTACCTTATTCAAGTCCTCTTAAGGATCAGACCCTTTTTTTTTATTCGCCAAATCTAACTGCCTTGTAGCACAGGACCTGAAGCAAGGATATGCATATTCTTGATACTATTTGAAAGGAAGTTTGTGAAATGTGAAATTAATGTAGGAGAATATAACACATTAGATCTGGTAAAAGATAATACAAAAAAAATAACTTTTTTTTTTTTTAATGCAAGAGAAAGTCCATAATGTATTATTCCAGGCCAGGCACAATTTTTAGCCACTAGTTGGCAGCAGTGTATGTGCAAAGTTTTAGACTGGTCTAATGAACCATTGCATACAGTGGGGAGAACAAGTATTTGATACACTGCCGATTTTGCAGGTTTTCCTACTTATAAAGCATGTAGAGGTCTGTAATTTTTATCATAGGTACACTTCAACTGTGAGAGATGGAATGTAAAACAAAAATCCAGAAAATCACATTGTATGATTTTTAAGTAATTAATTTGCATTTTATTGCATGACATAAGTATTTGATCACCTACCAACCAGTAAGAATTCCGGCTCTCACAGACCTGTTAGTTTTTCTTTAAGAAGCCCTTCTGTTCTCCACTCATTATCTGTATTAACTGTACCTGTTTGAACTCGTTACCTGTATAAAAGACACCTGTCCACACACTCAATCAAACAGACTCCAACCTCTCCACAATGGCCAAGACCAGACAGCTGTGTAAGGACATCAGGGATAAAATTGTAGACCTGCACAAGGCTGGGATGGGCTACAGGACAATAGGCAAGCAGCTTGGTGAGAAGGCAACAACTGTTGGCGCAATTATTAGAAAATGGAAGATGTTCAAGATGACGGTCAATCACCCTCGGTCTGGGGCTCCATGCAAGATCTCACCTCGTGGGGCATCAATGATCATGAGGAAGGTGAGGGATCAGCCCAGAACTACATGGCAGGACCTGGTCAATGACCTGAAGAGAGCTTGGACCACAGTCTCAAAGAAAACCATTAGTAACACACTACGCCATCATGTTTAAAAATCCTGCAGCGCACCCAAGGTCCCCCTGCTCAAGCCAGCGCATGTCCAGGCCCGTCTGAAGTTTGCCAATGACCATCTGAATGATCCAGAGGAGGAATGGGAGAAGGTCATGTGGTCTGATGAGACAAAAATAGAGATTTTTGGTCTAAACTCCACTCGCCATTTTTGGAGGAAGAAGAAGGATGAGACCAACCCCAAGAACACCATCCTAACCGTGAAGCATGGAGGTGGAAACATCATTCTTTGGGGATGCTTTTCTGCAAAGGGGACAGGAGGACTGCACCGTATTGAGGGGAGGAGGGATGGGGCCATGTATCCCGAGATCTTGGTCAACAACCTCCTTCCATCAGTAAGAGCACTGAAGATGGGTCGTGGCTGGGTCTTCCAGCATGACAACGACCCGAAACACACAGCCAGGGCAACTAAGGAGTGGCTCCGTAAGAAGCATCTCAAGGTCCTGGAGTGGCCTAGCCAGTCTCCAGACCTGAACCCAAAAGAAAATCTTTGGAGGGAGCTGAAAGTCCGTATTGCCCAGCGACAGCCCCGAAACCTGAAGGATCTGGAGAAGGTCTGTATGGAGGAGTGGGCCAAAATCCCTGCTGCAGTGTGTGCAAACCTGGTCAAGAACTACAGGAAACATATGATCTCTGTAATTGCAAACAAAGGTTTTTATACCAACTATTAATTTCTGCTTTTCTGATGTATCAAATACTTATGTTATGCAAAATCGGCAGTGTATCAAATACTTGTTCTCCCCACTGTATACAGTGCCTTGCGAAAGTATTCGGCCCCCTTGAACTTTGCGACCTTTTGCCACATTTCAGGCTTCAAACATAAAGATATAAAACTGTATTTTTTTGTGAAGAATCAACAACAAGTGGGACACAATCATGAAGTGGAACGACATTTATTGGATATTTCAAACTTTTTTAACAAATCAAAAACTGAAAAATTGGGCGTGCAAAATTATTCAGCCCCCTTAAGTTAATACTTTGTAGCACCACCTTTTGCTGTGATTACAGCTGTAAGTCGCTTGGGGTATATCTCTATCAGTTTTGCACATCGAGAGACTGAAATTTTTTCCCATTCCTCCTTGCAAAACAGCTCGAGCTCAGTGAGGTTGGATGGAGAGCATTTGTGAACAGCAGTTTTCAGTTCTTTGCACAGATTCTCGATTGGATTCAGGTCTGGACTTTGACTTGGCCATTCTAACACCTGGATATTTTTGAACCATTCCATTGTAGATTTTGCTTTATGTTTTGGATCATTGTCTTGTTGGAAGACAAATCTCCGTCCCAGTCTCAGGTCTTTTGCAGACTCCATCAGGTTTTCTTCCAGAATGGTCCTGTATTTGGCTCCATCCATCTTCCCATCAATTTTAACCATCTTCCCTGTCCCTGCTGAAGAAAAGCAGGCCCAAACCATGATGCTGCCACGACCATGTTTGACAGTGGGGATGGTGTGTTCAGGGTGATGAGCTGTGTTGCTTTTACGCCAAACATAACATTTTGCATTGTTGCCAAAAAGTTCAATTTTGGTTTCATCTGACCAGAGCACCTTCTTCCACATGTTTGGTGTGTCTCCCAGGTGGCTTGTGGCAAACTTTAAACAACACTTTTTATGGATATCCTTAAGAAATGGCTTTCTTCTTGCCACTCTTCCATAAAGGCCAGATTTGTGCAATATACGACTGATTGTTGTCCTATGGACAGAGTCTCCCACCTCAGCTGTAGATCTCTGCAGTTCCTCCAGAGTGATCATGGGCCTCTTGGCTGCATCTCTGATCAGTCTTCTCCTTGTATGAGCTGAAAGTTTAGAGGGACGGCCAGGTCTTGGTAGATTTGCAGTGGTCTGATACTCCTTCCATTTCAATATTATCGCTTGCACAGTGCTCCTTGGGATGTTTAAAGCTTGGGAAATCTTTTTGTATCCAAATCCGGCTTTAAACTTCTTCACAACAGTAACTCGGACCTGCCTGGTGTGTTCCTTGTTCTTCATGATGCTCTCTGCGCTTTTAACGGACCTCTGAGACTATCACAGTGCAGGTGCATTTATACGGAGACTTGATTACACACAGGTGGATTGTATTTATCATCATTAGTCATTTAGGTCAACATTGGATCATTCAGAGATCCTCACTGAACTTCTGGAGAGAGTTTGCTGCACTGAAAGTAAAGGGGCTGAATAATTTTGCACGCCCAATTTTTCAGTTTTTGATTTGTTAAAAAAGTTTGAAATATCCAATAAATGTTGTTCCTCTTCATGATTGTTTCCCACTTGTTGTTGATTCTTCACAAAAAAATACAGTTTTATATCTTTATGTTTGAAGCCTGAAATGTGGCAAAAGGTCGCAAAGTTCAAGGGGGCCGAATACTTTCGCAAGGCACTGTATGTTCAAAATGTTGTATCAAGACTGCACAAATGTGCCTAATTGGTTTATTAAAGGATCTGCCCCTTTCTTTAAATGTTCACCTAAAATGACATACCCAAATTTAACTTTCTATAGCTCAGGCCCTGAAGCAAGGATATGCATGTTCTTGGTACCATTTGCTTAATACATTTTCAAATCAAATCAAATCAAATCAAATTTATTTATATAGCCCTTCGTACATCAGCTGATATCTCAAAGTGCTGTACAGAAACCCAGCCTAAAACCCCAAATAGCAAGCAATGCAGGTGTAGAAGCACGGTGGCTAGGAAAAACTCCCTAGAAAGGCCAAAACCTAGGAAGAAACCTAGAGAGGAACCAGGCTATGTGGGGTGGCCAGTCCTCTTCTGGCTGTGCCGGGTGGAGATTATAACAGAACATGGCCAAGATGTTCAAATGTTCATAAATGATCAGCATGTTCGAATAATAAGAAGGCAGAACAGTTGAAACTGGAGCAGCAGCACGGCCAGGTGGACTGGGGACAGCAAGGAGTCATCATGTCAGGTAATCCTGGGGCATGGTCCTAGGGCTCAGGTCCTCCGAGAGAGAGAAGGAGAGAATTAGAGAACGCACACTTAGATTCACACAGGATACCGAATAGGACCGGAGAAGTACTCCAGATATAACAAACTGACCCTAGCCCCCCGACACATAAACTACTGCAGCATAAATACTGGAGGCTGAGACAGGAGTTTCAAGTTCACAATTGTGCACTCTCCTCAAACTATAGCACAGTTGTCTTTCACTGTAATAGCTACTGTAAATTGGACAGTGAAGTTAGATCGGTGTGCTTCGCAGGTGTGACTACCTTGTACGCTCTCAATAAATTTCATTCAACTGCTGAAAACCCTCCCACTTGCTGGTCAACAGATTTTCTGTTCAATAGGGTTTTCAGTATATTTATCTTAAGCCATCCCTTTAAATATGGTGTACCTTTTATTTAGAATTTTGTCGATATACTCACTAGAATACAGTCTATTCGGAAAATTATTCAGACCCACAGTTAAATCAAATTGATTTGGAAAGGCACACACCAGTCTATATAAGGACCCACAGTTGACAGTGCATGTCAGAGCAAACATCAAGCCATGAGGTCGAAGACATTGTTGATAGAGCTCTGAAACAGGATTGTGTCAAGACATAGATCTGGGGAAGGGTAACAAAAAAATTCTGCAGCATTGAAGGACCCTAAGAACACAGTGGCCTCCATCATTCTGAAATGGAAGAAGTTTGGAACCACCAAGACTCTTTCAAGACGTGGCCGCCCGGCCAAACAGTAATCGGGGGAGAAGGGCCTTGGTCAGGGAGGTGACCAAGAACCCGATGATCACTCTGACAGCGCAACAGAAATCCTCTGTGGAGATGGGAGAACCTTCCAGAAGGACAAACATCTCTGCAGCACTCCACCAATCAGGACTTTTTGGTAGAGTAGCCAGACAAAAGCATATGACAGCACACTTGGAGTTTTTCAAAAGACACCTAAAAGGACTCTCAGGCCATAAGAAACAAGATTCTCTGGTCTGATGAAACCAATATTGAACTCTTCGGCCTGAATGCCAAGCGTCATGTCTGGAGGAAACCTGGAACCATCCCTATGGTGAAGCATGGTGCTGGCAGCATCATACTGTGGGTATGTTTTTCAGCGGCAGGGACTGGGAGACTAGTCAGGATCGAGGCAAAGGTGAATAGAGATCCTTGATGACAACCTGCTCCAGAGCCCTCAGGACCTCAGACTGGGTCGAAGGTTCACCTTCCAAAAGGACAACGACCCTAAGAACACATCCAAGACAACGCAGGAGGGGCTTTGGGACAAGTGTCTGAATATCCTTGAGTGGCCCAGCCAGAGCCAGAACTTGAACCCGAACGAACATCTCTGGAGAGACCTGAAAATAGCTGTGCTGTTACACTCCCCATCCAACCTGACAGAGCTTGAGAGGTTCTGCAGAGAATAATAGGTGAAATTCCCCAAATCAGGTGTGCAAAGCTTGTTGCATCAAAACCAGGAAGACTCGAGGCTGTAACTGCTGCCAAAGGTGCTTCCACAAAGTACTGAGTAAAGGATCTGAATAGTTACGTAAATGTGATATTTCATTAATAAAATAAAAATATTGTAAACATTTCTAAAAAACAGTTTTTGCTTTGTCATTATGGGTATTGTTTAATACATTTTAGAACAAGGCTGTAACAACAAAATGTGAAGAAAATCAAGGGGTCTGAATATTTTCCGAATGCACTGTATATCGAGAGAAAGAGTTCAGAATATTAGGGATAAATAAAATAAATCCATCTAAACTGTACAACTCAAAAGTTTGGACACTTACTCATTCAAGGGTTTTTCTTTATTTTTACTACTTACATTGTAAAATAATAGTGAAGACATCAAACTATGACATAACACATATGGAATGAAAATTTAAACAAATCAAAATACATTTTATATTTGAGATTCTTCAAAATAGCCACCATTTTCCTTGGTGACAGTTTTGCACACTCTTGGCATTCTCTCAACCAGCTTCATGAGGAATGCTTTTTCAACAGTCTTGAAGGAGTTTCCACATATGCTTAACACTTGTTGGCTAATTTCCCATCACTCTGCAGTCCAACTCATCCCAAACCATCTCAATTGGGTAGAGGTCGGGTGATTGTGGAGGCCAGGTCATCTAATGCAGCACTCCATCACAATCCTTGGTCAAATAGCGCTTACAGAGCCTGGAGGTGTGTTTTGGGTCATTGTCCTGTTGAAAAACAAATTATAGCCCCACTAAGTGCAAACCAGATGGGATGGCTTATCGCTGCAGAATGCTGTGGTAGCCATGTTGGTTAAGTGTGCCTTGAATTCTAAATAAATCACAGACAATGTCACCAGCAAAGCACCCCCACACCAGCACACCTCTTCTATTTATTTAACCTTTATTTAACTAGGCAAGTCAGTTTAAGAACAATTTTTTATTTACAATGACAGCCTACCCCATCCAAACTCTCCCTTAACACGGGCGCCACTGGGCCAATTGTGCGCCGCCCTATGGGACTCCCGATCACGGCTGGTTGTCATACAGCCCGGGATCAATCTAGAGGCGAAAGAAATGCACGCCTATTTAGACGAGGTGCTGGCTAGCGGAGTGGAACACTTAAAATAATAAAAGCAAGCAGCACACTCCAGGAGCTCAGATGCAAAAATGTAACGTTTCGACAGACAAGCTGTCTTCATCAGGGTATAATGACAAACACTGCAGGGTGACTTGTTTTATATAGTGTCAAAAGACACACACAGGTATCTGTAATCATGGCTGGGTGTGGCCTGATATCATTGGTTAATTCTCATATATTAAAATAGCATACAAAAAACAGCCCGGGATCAAACCAGGGTCTGTAGTGACGCCTCTAGCACTGAGATGCAGTGCCTTAGACCACTGTGTCACTCGGGAAGCCCTCCATGCTTCAAGTCTCACAAAGACCTAAAGACAGATTTCCAGCTATCTAATGTCCATTGCTCGTGTTTCTTGGCCCAAGCAAGTCTCTTCTTTTTAATGATGTCCTTTAGTAGTGTTTAGTAGGCCTGATTCATGCAGTTTCCTCTGAACAGTTGATGTTGAGATGTGTCTGTTACTTGAACTCTGTGAAGCATTTATTTGGGCTGCAATTTCTGAGGCTGCTAACTCTAATAAACGTATCCTTTGCAGCAGAGGTAACTCTGGGTCTTCCATTCTTGTGGCGGTCCTCATGAGAGCCAGTTTCATCATAGTGTTTTATGGTTTTTGCAACTCACTTGAAGAAAGTTCTTGACATTTTCTTTATTGACTGACATTCATGTCTTAAAGTAATGAAGGACTGTCATTTCTCTTTGCTTATTTGAGTTGTTCTTGCCATAATATGGACTTGGTCTTTTACCAAATAGAGCTATCTTCTGTTTACCACCCCTACCTTGTCACAATACAATTGATTGGCTCAAATGCATTAAAAAGGAAAGAAATTACACAAATGAACTTTTAACAAGGCACACCTGTTAATTGAAATGCATTCCAGGTGACTATCTCATGCAGCTGCTTGAGAGAATGCCAAGAGTGTGCAAAACTGTCATCAAGGCAAACGGTGGCTACTTTGAAGAATCTCAAATATAAAATTGATTTTGATTTCTTTAACACTTTTTTGGTTACTACATGATTCCATATATGTTATTTCAAAGTTTTGATGTCTTCACTATTATTTTACAATGTAGAACATATTTTGAAAAAGAAAAACCCTTGAATGAGTAGGTGTGTTCAAACTTTTGTCTGGTACTGTATGCATATTCGTCTCTGTTTCAGGACCAATTAGTACATAAAAATTGTGATTATTAGGTTTAGGAATGTGTTCATGAATCATTAAAAAAATGGTTTGTAGAGCCTTTACACATGAAAAAAAGAAAACAGTATTTTGATTAATTCTGAAAATCGATGGTATTCTTGGAACATTATTGAAAATATACTTATAATAGAGGGAATATTGTACAATAATAGGCTATTCCCTCATTTATTGCTTGGGAATTGATTATGGGTGGTTATTAGGCCTACAGACTGTCAATACTGATAGTGGCTAATATTTAACATGATAGAAATAATAAACAGAGAAGTCTGAGTAGCCTATAATTAAGACATTCAAGAGTTCCCATCCCTGCAAGTTAAAAGGATGTACAATTTAGATTCTGCATAATGGCACAACATTTCATAAACTTTACTGTGGGAAAGTTGATATTTTGATATCCTTCAGTTTGGTTTCACATTTGTCTCCAGCGATTATAAGGTAAAATAGATCTAAAACAAGTGTAATTTATATTTACAGTACCCTCATCCAAACAGAGTATTCTGTTACCTTACTCTTATCAACAGCTTTTGTCAAATTGTAAATTACAGTGCATTGAGAATGGTATTTTTTTCTATATGAAAAAATGTAGTAAATGGTTTTCCCACTTGGAACCAGTAGGTTTGTTCGACCTTATTCATGGTTTCCTCGCACATAAAGGTGCTGGAATTATTAGGGAATTAAGTAAAGGTCAGAAAACTGCATATCTATAGACAGACTTCCACCACACCTCCATTTATTGGATCTCCACCCCAAACAAATAGTGGTTGAATGGCCATGTTCTGTTCTATTCTCCACTCGGCACTGCCAGAAGAGGACTGGCCACCCCTCATAGCCTGGTTCCTCTCTAGGTTTCTTCCTAGGTTTTGGCCTTTCTAGGGAGTTATTCCTAGCCAGCGTGCTTCAACACCTGCATTGCTTGCTGTTTGGGCTTTTAAGCTGGGTTTCTGTACAGCACTTTGAGATATCAGCTGATGTACGAAGGGCTATATAAATAAATTTGATTTGATTTGAATAGCACCCTAAACTCATGCTTAAATTCAAGGTCAGAATAAGCATGTAGAAAGGAATTACGTTCTAGATACAAAAAAGGAATTACGTTCTAGATACTGTACATGCACTTGACTGGGGTTGGAATTCCCCCATTGATTAGCAGTGTCAAACCGCAAAAAAATGTAACTATGAAATTTGGCAGAAAAAAAATATGGTAGAGGCCATTTCCGTCTTCTACAAAGTCCTGGTTCTGGCAGGAACCATGTAAACTTGCATGTTTATATGTGTTTTGGATTATGCTATGTGCACCAACATTGCAGACTGCTGCCATAACTCTACCTGAACCTGGAAATCCCCATTAGTGGTTACACTGATCTGGTGGTGAGATTGGAGTCATGGACTACAGTTAGTGTGACACTGACATTGCATGCCAATGCTGCGTTCCTAACTGAGTGGGAAGTGGGAATTTAACACATACGGCTGGGAAATCCACTTGAACGGCCCTCCAACTGGGGAAACTCATCTATCATCCTCACACTTCTCCCACATGCTGACCTCTGACGTCACCTACTAAGGAAATTACCTTGATAACAGCATTTTTGGACGTTAAATGCAACAACAAAACATTATTTATAAAAAGCAATCTATTACTATGGTTTTGAAACACTATCATTTTTTTACAAGCATGACAGCGGTACTTTGAGTTTATGGTTTACAGTTGGTTGGCTATCAGCAATCAGTGTTTCTTTACGAGTTCAAAGCATGTGAATGCAACTGGTATTTACGACTTCACAACTGGTAAATTCTCACCTTCCACTTGGTTACGAAAGTAGCATGAAACAAATCTAATGGGCTTTGATTGGTTTAGATGTCCCTCCTTGTTCCCTCCCCTGTTCTTCAGCTCTGTCCGATTGCCTAACAACAGTTCCATTGGATTGGCATTGCACCAGCTGTGTGACATGGCGAAGGGGATTCCACTTCCTGGAATGGATAAGTCTAGCATCCTTTGCCATTACACCGAACCAATTACTTTGAGATCTTGATTGCATGCTACCATGAGTTCATCCTCACAATTTCACACAGGCCACTGGGCCCGCCATTTGTTTCATTCATTGTTTATTTACTTTATTGTTCATATGATGTCTGAGTGCTATCTACAGGTGGTTACAGGTGCTCCTTACATAATGGCAGAGGATGAGAAGGGGGGCTTAAGGAAAGAGAGCAGCTTGTATTTAAAGTGGACAAAGACTGTCCTGGCTATGTACAGGTATGGGCTTTAGTGTTGTTTAAGTGATATTTAGTATGAAAGGATGTTTTGTGAGAACCTTTTCACCTTCAATTTACAGACATCAATGGTGGTCTGAAATGATGAATCTTAGAGAGCTGAAAATGTTTCATCTGAGAACAGATGATTGACAACTTTTAAAGATGTGAAAATAAGTTAACTATTTTTCCGTTGACAGTTTACAATGTGTGGACAATGCTTAGCATCATTTCATTACCTACTGTGGCACACCACAACGAGAGAACAACACTCTTTGTGCATCTAACCACCAGCTAACCAGAGAAAGGTAAATCTAATCACAACGATGACTATAACTCAGGACCATAAGATGCCATTATATTTAGAGGACAAAGTGCAAAGTGGTGACAGTGATAAAGATACCACGGCTGAAAATATCTTGGGGTGAGTTACAAGTCTGTCTTTGACCTTTTGACCCAAGCCAGCTCATAGATTCAGATGCAGCAATGTGCATGGTAGGTACAGCATATGGATGCCTGGAAATGGCCTGCTATACAGATAGAGGGGGGAATGGCACAGTTTATTGGGCTGTGACTGGCTGCTTCTTAGGAGAAATCTCTCACACATGCAAACACATGCACACACACACTCACATATTGGGAGAATGCTGTCATACAGCTTTCTGGTCATACGATCACAAGTGTGTTATTCTATGTCACGACTGGTGGAGTCCAGTTAAAGTAATCAGATTAGTCAGATGGGGTCCTGCTAAACTGAGCCGCTACGTGCAAGCCTCTTAGCAGCATGTGGGACAGGCTGACTGCACTGACACTGCAAGGTCACACTTAGGGATAAAGCCTCAAAAAGCTAGCAAACCCTTGCGCTGGCCCTTTAACTGTAGCAACCACAGAGAGAGCACCCAGGAGGTGCAAATGAGAGAACATGCTCTTTTGACCCGTGGTCAAAGTGTCATTTGGTCTTAATACAGCCCAGTAATAGCGCTGTAAGGTCAGATCATCTAGGGCAAACACACATCCATCCACATCACATGTAAAAAAGTACAATTGTAACAAATATTGCAAAGTGACATTGAAACATCTACCTGCCAAAGAGAGGGCCCTTGGAATATATCACATATAACAATGCCTTTTGGTTTATTGTCATGGACAGTTGTTTGAGGTATGTAATTCCATTGTTTCAATGTCTCACATGTTACAATAGAAACACTTAAATATTAAATTCTGGAGGCAACTCTCTAAAATCAGCATAGAGTAGAAGGCTGATGACTGGTAGTAAGTAGGACACAATCCTTGAAAGGTGCACTATACTATTGGAGCATCTGTCTTGAACTGAATTCTCTCTTCTTCTTTCCTTCTCCCTAAGCTTTAAGTCAAAGTGGCCACCGGCAGACCTGTAGGTGGAGGGAACATGAAAGCAGCTTAGGTACACAGCAGACACCCCCATCCCCTCCTATTGATCGGGTGACTACATCAAATATCTTAGTGAAGTAATAGCAGCTATTCTGGCTCCAGCATTAATCTGTAGGCTATATGGAGTTACTCGACTATGAATAAGCAGGCTGAAAATAGATGTGCGTGTGTGAATGATATACTGACGTGTAATGTTGGAGTAGAACTGCAGGGCAATTGCTTAACTGTTAAAGGGTCACTATGAGGGTCTGAGGACCTACATTTATGTATAAGGCATCATTGTGAAACATTTGGCATCTAAAGGCACAGGTAGCTTAGCGGTTAAGAGCGTTGGGTCAGTAACTGAAAGGTTACTGGTTCGAATCCCCAATCTGACTAGGTGAAAAATCTGTTGATGTGCCCTTGAGCAAGGCACTTAACCCTAATTGCTCCTGTAAGTTGCTCTGGATAAGAGTGTCTGCTAAATGACTAAAATGTTTAAGAGTAGGCTGCTGAAACCAAGTGGGGCAGCCAGCTATCTCTGGTCTCACTCCATAAATAAAGGCCTTATGAAACAAATTTACATCTCATTGGAAAACACCTGATTATTAATCTCAGTGACCTCTTTACACCTGCAGATTACACACTACTGTGAACACACAGACACCTAACCCCTTCATACACACTATTAGCACACCTTGCCACTGGGAATATCTCTCTCACGCACACAAGAACAAAGACTTCTAGTAGTGCACTTACTGAAATAACAAGTGATGTGGTAAGTAGCATACTAAAGCAATAAGGGGGTGTGGTATATGGCCAATATACCATGGCTAAGGGCTGTTATGCACGATGCAACGTGGAGTATATGACCATATATCACGAACCCCTGAGGTGCCTTATTGCTATTATAAACTTGCTACCAATGTAATTAGAGCAGTAAAAATAACTGTTTTGTCATACCCGTGGTATACGTTCTGATATACCACGGCTGTCACCCAATCAGCATTCAGGGCTCGAACCACCCAGTTTATAAAAATCATAAAAATCTGCATGGAAATATATGAAATCCAAAAGCATTATCCAGTTATCTCGTACTGCATATAGTTTAAAAAATATTTTTTAAATGTCACCCTAAGAAGTAGGCCTACTACTATTTTCCAGCAGTAGTAACCCTGCTCTGTGTTCTATAAAGCCTTGAATTTACACCAGATTAAATGTAGATGGCTTTAAGTCCCTAAGCAGCAAATAAGCCTGTGCTAAAAATAGTGGTGAAGTCCCTATAGTTCAGACATAAAGGCTATTTAAAATGCCACCGCCAGGTGCCAGTTATGTATGATTATATTATAACATGATAGTATATAGTGTCAGAGGCCAAAATAATTATTGTTAGAACACTAGTCTGGAATGGAAGTTCCACCATCTGTGGATGCGAGAAATGGCAAACAATACATACAGAAATACAGAAAGAATAGATAAAAAAACTAAATACTGCATAGTTTTCTAAGGACTCGAAGAAACGCGACCATCTCTGTCGACGCCATCTTGATTATGTGCTAAAAATAGAGAGCAAACCTCTGCATGTGACAAATGGGTTCAGCAATCATATCATGTCATAGACAGTTTATAATCACATTGTTACCCGAGGAAATCTGAAGTCTTATTACATACAGCCGTGAAGAACTATTCGATATAAGAGCGACGTCAACTTACCAACATTACGACCAGGAATACGACTTTCCCGAAGCAGATCCTCTGTCTGGACCATGACTATGCCGCTCGGCCACCGCTCGGCCACCGCTCAACCATATCTTTATATGTAAATATATTTAGATTTGTGTGTATTAGGTAGTTGTTGGGAAACTGGTAGGTCTGTAATATCTAACAAATAATTTATTGGAACTAGAAGCACAAGCATTTCGCTACACTCGCATTAACATCTGCTAACCATGTGTATGTGACCAATAAAAATTTGATTTGATTTGATTTTGATTTGATGCGACGACTACAACAAGTGTTGACCAGACCGTGAAATGCTTACTTACATGCCCCTAACCAACAATGCAGTTGAAGAAATATAGTTAAGAAAATATTTACTAAATAAACAAAAGTGTAAAAATTATATCAAAAAGTAACACAAGAAAATTACATAACAATAATGAGGCTATATACAGGGGGTAACGGTACCGAGTCGATGAGTGGGGGTACATGTTAGTCTAGGTAAATTGTACATGTAGGTAGGGGTAAAGTGGCTATGCATAGATAATAAACAGTGAGTAGCAGCAGTGTAAAAACAAAAGGGAGGCTGGGGGTTGGGGGGGCAATGTAAATAGTCCAGGTGGCTATTTGATTAATTGTTCAGCAGTATTATGGCTTGGGGGTAGAAGCTGTTAAGGAGCCTTTTGGAACTAGACTTGGCGCTCCGGTACCACTTGCTGTGCAGTAGCAGAGAAAGTCTATGACTTGGGGGACTGGAGTCTTGACCATTTCTTGGACCTTCCTCTGACACCATCTAGAATATACACTACTGTTAACAAGTTTGAGGTGACTTAGAAATGTCCTTGTTTTTTAAATAAAATCACATTTTTTGTCCGTTAAAATAACATCAAATTGATCAGAAATACAGTGCAGACATTGTTAATGTTGTAAATGGTTTTGAACGCTGAGCTGTGGCCAATGAACAGCATTCTCACATAGGTGTTCCTTTTGTCCAGGTGGGAAAGGGCAGTGTGGAGTGCGATTGAGATTGCGTCATCTGTGGATCTGTTGGGGCGGTATGCTAATTGGAGTGGGTCTAGGGTTTCCGGCATGATGATGTTAATGTGAGCCATGATCACTGGCCAATACGGAGAAATAAGTAAAACCACAAGTCCAATCCCTTCTCCATCCATGGCTAATTTAGGAAAGGGACGATTTTAGCTAGCTAACAACACAACATTTTAGCTAGGACAACAACAGAATAAGATGCAACAATTCAAGTTGTTTCTGTCAATTACATATTTCTCTTGATGCGATAGGAGTAAAGTCAAATATAAACTGGCTTCCCTTGAGACTTTTTTGGTGTGCCAGGACCATTCACAGCTGAGCTCACTCAGTTTAGCTTAACGCTGATTGGCTATTCTTTCCCTTGCATTCAATGCTTTGGGCGGCAACAATGTCATACTCTTTATGACCAGACAGAATCAGATAGATGGCCATCACAGGGGCACTGTTTTGCTCCCTCTGATGCTTTCTCAGGTGAGATACTGTGCATTCAGCCTTTTGTGAACTGAAAAAAATATATGAAAACACAGACGATTTTATATGTTTATTTCTTTGACATTTTTGGGGGGAAGCCTGGCTTCCCTTGGCATCCATGAATACACGCCACTGGTGTGAAAACACAAATGATAACTTCTGGCTTTATTGCATTTAACTATACAGAAGCAATGCAGCATAGCAATATGATGTCTTTGTACCATAGAACTAATGTAATAATTCCAATAGTAATTACAATCAAGATGATTTCCTTTTGGAAGTGGTAATGAATGAGGCCGTAAATTATGTTCTACAGACCGTTGCATAGCCCCTACAGTTCCAACTCTCTGAGAGACTGACTGTTATCCACCACAGTGCATGGTAAAGGATACTCAAAATCATCATCATCATCATCATCATCATCATCTTCCTCTTCATAATCATAGCACTCCTTCTTCAAGCAGCGGAAGCAGAACTCCTTTTGGCAGTGTGGACAGATGATATTGGGGCATCCCTCTCCAGTGTGAGTGAGGATGGCCTTACAGTGAGGACAGGCCCTGAAGAAGGGGCATCCCTGGGCTGAACTGCTTGGATCAACAATGACCTCTGGGGAGAGGAGGGCAGCCCTGAGGGCACAGCCTGGCAGAGGGCAGGAGAAATGGACCCCTTGGCCCTCCAGGGTTCCTCCTGACTGGTGCCACTCCCTCCCACAGGCCCAGCAGAACTGGTAGACACGGCGCAGGGTCTCGGAGCAGCGCTTACACACAGCACACTGACCTTTGACCTTTCTGGCCCCAGTCTGGTGGCAACTGGGGCACTTCAGTGGGGTTGGAAGAACAGACTGGTGGGGAGGGGAAAGAGAGAGACATATGTCATAAACAATTAGTTGTGAGATTAAGATGAACAACCTATTGATTAATTGTCTGTAAATAGTGTGGGTCAATAAACATATCACATTTTGACGTGTGCACATAACACATTGCCATTGAAATGCTCAACCTTACACTGTGGACAAGAATACATCTTAATAACTTAATGCTGTCCTATAGTGGCTCTGGACAGCCCGACTTGCTTGGCACCAAAAATAGTGAGTACAAGGCGCTGAAGCCGTACTTTGTCTCTGTGGAAGTGTTACACAGCTTACCTGTGCAAGCAGGAGTGAGCCACTCATTATCAACTGTCCTCAGAGGCTAGGGAAATAGAACATTACAGTAAAGAGGGTCAAGTGAAATTAGGTAGATGTATTCTAAGTAAAGGGCTCTTCTATTCTATGAAACTTTTAGGAACATGCCTTTTTATTGATTGCTATATTAACCACATTTAAACAGATTCCTTGTGAAGATGCAGTACATACTGTTATTTCAAAACACATATCTCATGAATCAAAGAACACAGTTCAAAGATTGATTATGACCTACTTGATTTACTTGGACGTACACTCCCTATTAGACATCGATCTACCAATCTGCAAACATACCAATGACATACAATAATTTTGTATTACCTTTTAATCATAAGTCAGTCCCAACAGAAAAAATGTCAGCTCGTCTTCCTTTCTCTTCTCGAATTCACTGTGAGAGGACGATATGTGCTTTTGCATTTCATTTCACAGAGCGGGGGTAATTCCAGGACTTGAACTGAAAGTTACTTGACATGGCCATTACATTTTCACTTTCACTTAGAACTAATTGGGTCTAACGCAGAGGGATCTGGCATTATTGTTCACTACGACACCACCATACTTTCTGAACCCTGTAATACATATATGACACCCTGCACATTTATAAACTCTGGTAATTACAGTACATACAGTGTGCATTTATTTCCTGTTGCTGTGAACATGAAAGTGCCATTTGCTCTTTCCATTAACTTTTAAAAGTGTAGTTGCACACGAGAGAGAAAGAACAGCGGGTTTTCAGGGTATTTATGTAAATCATAGGGTTTATTTTAATTTCCTGAGGTGCAGGAACACTCTCAGTGACAATAGAGTGATCAAATTAAGATATGACACCTGTAAAACTGTTGAGGTGCCAGTAGCCTTGATATCAGTCTCTTTGTCGGCTTCTTTTAGGCTAATGTGCCAGTAAAAGCAATGCTGCTGGCTCCCTCTAGTGTTGTGTAGCGTCTACAGTCTGACTTTTATCAAATCAAATGTTATTTGGCACATGCGTCGAATTCAACTGGTGTAGATTGTACTGTGAAATGCTTGCTTACGAGCCCTTGCCAATGATGCAGAATGAAAAAATAATAATACAAAATAGTAACACGAGAAATAAAATGAAATACCCAAGAATGGAGCTTTATACAGGAAGTACCAGTACCTGATCAATGTGCATAGGTACAAGGTATTTGTGGTAGATACAGTGAGCCCCAAAAGTATTGGGACAGTGAAAATGTTTTAGTTGTTCTGGCTCTGTACTCCAGCACTTTGGATTTTAAATGATACAATTTAATTTGAGGATATCTATCTATATCAGGTGAACCGCTTGGAAATTACATCACTTTTTGTACATAGTCCCCCCATTTTAGGGGACCAAAAGTATTGAGACAAATTCATTTGTAGTGTATTAAAGTAGTCAAAAGTTCAGTACTTGGTCCCATATTCCTAGTATGAAATGATTACATCAAGCTTGTGACTCTACAGACTTGTTGGATGCATTTGCTGTTTGTTTTGAATGAATAAATCGTGAATAATGATGAGTGAGAAAGATAGGCATAAATGTCATAACCCCCCAAAAATGCTAACCTCCCCTGTTGTTGTAATGGTGAGAGGTTAGCATATCTTGGGGGTATAATATTTGTATGTCTGTAACATTCTCACTCATCATTATTCACAATTCATTACGGATTATCCCTAATCATGATAGCATCCGCATTAATAGAAAAATGTTTAGAAACATATTCTATTCTTATTTACACTAAAACTGAATCCAAAATTAACAAAACATTATTTAACATTTCTATTAGGCACAAAATAATCTGAAACAACCTAAAACAAACAGCAAATGCAGACTTTTGATAACTTTAATACACATCAGTCAAGTTGTCATATCAAATCTAATTGTATTGGTCACATACACATATTTAGCAGATGTTATTGCAGGTGTAGTGAAATGCTTGTGCTCCTAGCTCCAATAGTGCAGTAGTATCTAAACCAATTCATAACAATACACACAAATCTAAAAGTAAAGAATCTTAGATCGAGCAATGCCAGAGTGGCATTGACAAAAAATCTGTAGAATATAATACAGTATATACATATGAGATGAGTAAAGCAGTATGTAAACATTATTAAAGTGACTTGTGTTACATTATTAAAGTGGCCAGTGATTCCATGTCTATGTACATTGGGCAGCAGCCTGGAAGGTGCAGGGTTGCATAACCAGCTGGCAGCCAGCTAGTGATGTCTATTTAACAGTCTGATGGCCTTGAGATAGAAGCTGTTTTTCAGTCTCTTGGTCCCAGTACTTTTGGTCCCCTAAAATGCGGGGACTATGTATCAAAAGTGCTGTAATTTCTAAACTGTTCAGCCGATATGGACGAAAATACCCTCAATCGTGATCCCTTGATTTTTGTAAAGTTCATGCAGTCGACATGTATGTGCAAGTCGGACAATTCTGATCCCCATAGTGCAACACACTTTTAAAGGCAGTGACCAACAATGTTCACTGATTTGACAAAAGTGATCTGCTTGAACACGCCCATTATTTACAAATTAATGTGATATTTAAGTCTCTCTCTCTCTCACATATTTTCAGTTTGTGAGTGTGTGAAATGGAGGTTGGAGACATCTTTATATTTTCCCCAAGATGGCGTAGCAGTCGGACGTTTGTTTTTCTTATCCTGTGTCTTATCCTGTGTAAATAGCCGTTTTTTCATGTATATTTTAATCTCACTTTTTATCTACGAACTAAATATACTTTCCTGCAACCCGCCTCACCCAATGTGGTACGGATCTGCTATTGCTATTCCTTATAACTGGAACCTCCATCAGGAGCTAGCCAGCTAACTAGCTATTAGTCTTTGTTAGCCACGGCTAGCGGTCTTCACCTTTAGCTCGGACAGCAGCCAGCTTTAGCTCGGACAATACCTGCTAGTCTGCACAGCGCGATATCAACCCAGAGCATATCGGACTGCTTCTCTCTACCACATCACCAGATTCCTGCCGCTCTGGATCATTACACCGGACCATCGCAGCTAGCTAGCTGCAACCGAGTGGCTACTGTTAGCTAACGCCTCTGTCCCGAAGCAAGCACCAGTTAGCCTTGAGCTAGCCTCGAGCTAGGCCCATATACCAGCTAATTCTTGGGCTACAATGCCTCATTGGCCAGTTGGCCTGGACCCTTTATTGTCGACACGGAGCCCCGCCAATCCGTTTCGCCTTGTCTGCCAACATAATCGTCCAATGTGGTTTCAACAGGCTTTTCCGTTGCAATGTCACCGAAGGCCCATCTGCTAGCCCCGGACCGCTAGCTTTCTGAACGCCGTGTCTCCCACTCACCTAGCGTAGTAGTGACTACCGAACTGCTCCCTGACTTACCTATTGCTGCTCATTGGACCCTAATGATCACACGGCTACACAGCTGATGCTCCCTGGACTGTTTCAATAACACGGTACCTCATTTTTCTTATCTATCGGCCCCAGCCTCAAACTCAGGTCCTGTATGTACCTAACTGACCTGCTCTGCCCATTCATCGCCATTTACCCGTTGTTGTCTTAGCTCTCCCGATCAACACCTGTGACTGTCACCACCGATAAATCCACTATAATTGATCATTTCAATAAGCATTTTTCTACGGCTGGCCATGCTTTCCACCTGGCTACCCCTACCCCGGTCAACAGCACTAGACCCCCCACAGCAACTCTCCCAAGCCTTCCCCATTTCTCCTTCTCCCAAATCCAGTCAGCTGATGTTCTGAAAGAGCTGCAAAATCTGGACCCCTACAAATCAGCCGGGCTAGACAATCTGGACACTTTCTTTCTAAAAATGATCTGCCGAAATTGTTACAACCACTATCACTAGCCTGTTCAACCTCTCTTTCGTGTCGTCTGAGGTTCCCAAAGATTCAAAAGAAGCTGCGGTCCTCCCCCTCTTCAAAGGGGGACACACTCTTGACCCAAACTGCTACAGAGCTATATCTATCCTACCCTGCCTTTCTAAGGTCTTCGAAAGCCAAGTCAACAAACAGATTACCGACCATACCTTCTCCGCTATGCAATCTGGTTTCAGAGCTGGTCATGGGTGCACCTCAGCCATGCTCAAGGTCCTAAACGATATCTTAACCGCCATCGATAAGAAACAATACTGTGCAGCCGTATTCATTGACCTGGCCAAGGCTTTCGACTCTGTCAATCACCGCATCCTCATCGGCAGACTCGATAGCCTTGGTTTCTCAAATGATTGCCTCGCCTGGTTCACCAACTACTTCTCTGATAGATTTCAGTGTGTCAAATCGGAGGGCCTGTTGTCCGGGCCTCTGGCAGTCTCTATGGGGGTGCCACAGGGGTCAATTCTTGGACTGACTCTCTTCTCTGTAAACATCAATGAAGTCGCTCTTGCTGCTGGTGAGTCTCTGATCCACCTCTACGCAGACGACACCATTCTGTATACTTCTGGCCCTTCTTTGGGCACTGTGTTAACAACCCTCCAGAAAAGCTTCAATGCCATTCAACTCTCCTTCCGTAGCCTCCAATTGTTCTTAAATATAAGTCAAACTAAATGCATGCTCTTCAACCTATCGCTGCCTGCACCTACCCGCCCGTCCAACATCACTACTCTGGACGGTTCTGACTTAGAATATGTGGACAACTACAAATACCTAGGTGTCTGGTTAGACTGTAAACTCTCCTTCCAGACTCACATCAAACATCTCCAATCCAAAGTTAAATCTAGAATTGGCTTCTTATTTCGCAACAAAGCGTCCTTCACTCATGCTGCCAAATATACCCTTGTAAAACTGACCATCCTACCGATCCTCGACTTCGGCGATGTCATTTACAAAATAGCCTCCCAAACCCTACTCAATAAATTGGATGCAGTCTATCACAGTGCCATCCGTTTTGTCACCAAAGCTCCATATACTACCCACCACTGCAACCTGCATGCTCTCGTTGGCTGGCCCTCGCTTCATACTCGTCGCCAAACCCACTGGCTCCAGGTCATCTACAAGACCCTGCTAGGTAAAGTCCCCCCTTATCTCAGCTCGCTGGTCACCATAGTATCACCCACCTGTAGCACACACTCCAGTAGGGATATCTCTCTGGTCACCCCCAAAACCAATTCTTCCTTTGATCGCCTCTCCTTCCAGTTCTCTGCTGCCAATGACTGGAACGAACTGCAAAAATCTCTGAAACTGGAAAAACTTATCTCCCTCACTAGCTTTAAGCACCAGCTGTCAGAGCAGCTCACAGATTACTGCACCTGTACATAGCCCACCTATAATTTAGCCCAAACAACTACCTCTCCCCCTACAGTATTTATTTATTTTGCTCCTTTGCCCCCCATTATTTCTCTCTAATTTCTATTTCTATTTCTATTTCTATTTCTATTTCTACTTTGCACATTCTTCCACTGCAAATCTACCATTCCAGTGTTTTACCTGCTATATTGTATTTACTTCGCCACCATGGCCTTTCTTTGCCTTTACCTCCCTTATCTCACCTCATTTGCTCACATCGTATATAGACTTGTTTCTACTGTATTATTGACTGTATGTTTGTTTTACTCCATGTGTAACTCTGTGTTGTTGTATGTGTCGAACTGCTTTGCTTTATCTTGGCCAGGTCGCAATTGTAAATGAGAACTTGTTCTCAACTTGCCTACCTGGTTAAATAAAGGTGAAATAAATCAAATAAAAATTGCTTTATGCCGCTCTCTAATGTCAATATGCCTTGTCTACTGCTGTCTTGGTTAGTTCTTATTGTTTTATTTCACTGTAGAGCCCTCAGTCCCGCTCAACATGCCTTAGATAGCACTTTTGTCCCACCCCCCACATGCGGAGACCTCACCTGGCTTAACTGGTGCCTCCAAAGACGAAACCTCTCTCATCGCCACTCAACGCCTAGGTTTACCTCCCTGTACTCACATCCTACCATATCCTTGTCTGTACATTATGCCCTGAATCTATTCTACCACGCCCAGAAATCTGCTCCTTATATTCTTTGTTCCCAATGCACTAGACGACCAGTTCTTATAGGTCTTAGCCGTACCCTTATCCTACTCCTCCTCTGTTCCTCTGGTGATGTCGAGGTTAACCCCTGTAGCCCCCAGTACCACACCTATTCCCCAGGCGCTCTCATTTGTTGACTTTTGTAACCGTAAAAGCCTTGGTTTCATGCATGAAACCTCCCTAAGTTTGTTTTATTCACTGCTTTAACACTCCGCCAACCCTGATGACCTAGCCGAATGGGGAGGAGTTGCAATCTACTGCAGAGATAGCAGGACACAACTCTAAGGACTATCCAGGTCTGTGCCCAAACAATTTGAGCTTCTACTTTTAAAAATCCACCTTTCCAGAAATAAGTATCTCACTGTTGCCACTTGTTATAGACCTCAATCAGCCCTCAGCTGTGCCCTGGACACCATATGTGAATTGATTGCCACCCATTTATCTTCGTACTGTTAGATGACCTGAACTGGGATATGCTTAGATAGATGCCCTTAATCTTACAAAAATGATCAAGGAACCTACCAGGTACAACCCTAAATCCGTAAACACGGGCACCCCGATAGATATCATCCTGACCAACTTGCCCTCTAAATACAACTCTGCTGTCTCCAGGATCTCAGCAATCACTGCCTCATTGCCTGCCTCCGTAATGGGTCCGCGGTAATTTGTAGCTCTTTCAGTCGGCAGCCATCTGCACTGTCGAACAAGACCGTTCACTTCGCCTAGCCAAGTTCTGCTAGGACCATACCAAACCTAGTATGCAGACGCCTTAACCCCTACACTTACCCTTAACCATAACCCTTACCTAACTCTAACCCTCACCGTAACCATTTTAAATGTAAACTTCAACGACGTGATGTCAGAGTTGGACATTCCAAGGACCCCGGAAAGCAGGACCCGACCGTTAGACCGATGACGTGTTTCTGCACATGAGCTTAAATAGGGCGGCAGGTAGCCTCGCAGTTAGAGGGGCAAGCCAGAAACCGGAGGGTTGCCAGTTTGAATTACAGGTCCGACAGGGAAAAAAATATATCAGGAAGTGAGCTGGAAACCGGAGGGTTGCTGGTATCAAATCTTAGATTTGTCTGCTATTATACCCTTGTGTAAGGCACTTAACCCCGAACAACAACAACTCCCAGGGTGTCCAATGTAGCAGCCCCTCGCACTGCTCCAAAACCTGTCTTTCGGATCTGTTAGGTTAAAAACAGAAGTCACATTTTGGTTGAAGACCTTATGTGCAATTGACCAATAAAGTGATCTTAAACATTGCCTACAAGTGTGAGCTAGGATTTATATTGAAGAAGCGGTTTCTATATATACAGCGCATTTCAAAAATACTCAGACCCCTTCCCTTTTTCCAAAGTGTTACGTTACAGCCTCAATCCAAAATTGATTAAATAAATACCAATCCTAATTAATCTACATGCAATAGCCCATAATGAAGAAGTGAACTGTTTTTTTTTATTTAAAAAAAAGTATTCAAAATAAAAAACATGAATACCTGGTGCATCCTGAATACCAGGTGCATCCTGTTTCCATTGATCATCCTTGAGATGTTTCTACAACTTGATTGGAGTCCACCTGTGGTAAATTCAACTGATTGGACATGATTTGGAAAGGCACACACCTGTCTATATAAGCTCCCACAGTTGACAGTACATGTCAGAGCAAAAACCAAGCCATGAGGTCGAAGGTATTGTCCATAGAGCTCCAAGACAGGATTGTGTCGAGGCATAGATCTGGGGAAGGGTACACAAACATTTATGTAGCATTCAAGGTTCCCAAGAACACAGTTGCCTCCATCATTCTTAAATGGAAAAAGTTTGGAACCACCAAGACTCTTCCTAGAGCTGGCCGCCCGGCAAAACTGAGCAATCGGGGGAGAAGGGGCTTGGTCAGGGAGGTGACCAAGAACTCGATGGTCACTCTGACAAAGCTCTAGAGTTCCTCTGGGAGAACCATCCAGAAGGACAACCATCTCTGCAGCACTCCACCAATCAGGACTTCATGGTAGTGGCCAAACGGAAGCCACTTCTCAGTAAAAGGCACATGACAGCCTGCTTGGAGTTTACGATAAGGCACCTGAAGGACTCTCAGACCATGAGCAACAAGATTCTCTGGTCTGATGAAACCAAGATTGAACTCTTTGCCTGAATGCCAAGCATCACGTCTGGAGGAAACCTGACACCGTCCCTATGGTGAAGCATGGTGGAGGCAGCATCATACTGTGGGAATGTTTTTCAGTGGCAGGGACTGGGAGACTAGTCAGGCTTGAGGGAAAGATGAACAGAGCAAAAATAACTGTGCAGCGACGCTCCCCACCAATTTGACAGAGCTTGAGAGGATCTGCAGAGAAGAATAGGAGAAACTCTCCCAAATACAGGTGTGCCAAGCTTGTAGCATTATTCCCAAGAAGACTGGAGGCTGAAATTGCTGCCAACGGTGTTTCAACAAAGTACTGAGCAAAGGGTCTGAATACTTATGTAAATTTTATGCAACCTCCTTTGCACTCATTAGTCCTCTTTTCTGGCAGAAGCTTCTCTCCGCTTCACACATTAGGAAGATTGGCTGTGCCTGTCAGGGAAGAATATCGACAGAGCAATGTGCTGTGGGATGGCAAAGATATTTACAATCACACAATAGCCTAAATGCATATACTGTACATTCTGCTGGCTCCGTTTTGGCTTAAGTAACAAACAGTATACAGTAGTTTGATTGGACTATGAGTTGATAAGAGTTCCTACCTGAAGAGTGCAAGTGAGACAGCCACTGGTGTTTCTGGAGAGACCCACTGTCTTTCCGTATCGTATGCAATCAATTGACTTTACCACAGGTGTAAAAACATCCCAAGGATGATCAATGGAAACAGGATGCACCTGAGCTCAATTTCAAGTCTCATAGCAAAGCGTCTGAATACTTATGTAAATAAGGTATGTTTTATTTTTATAAATTAACACATCTGTTTTTGCTTTTATGGGGTATTGTGTGTGTAGGTTGAGGCACTTTCTTTATCCATTTTAGAATAAGGCTTTAAAGTAACAAAATGTGGAAATAGAGGTCTAACTACTCTCAGAATGCCCTGTATGTGGTGCTACAGATCACATTGGAAATTGAGATGTTTTACTTGATGTTCTGTATTTGCATTGACTGCCATTAAAATATATTGGTAATAGGAAGACTGTAAAGTTGATATTGTGACGTAGCCTAAACAAGCTGAGACCAAATCTATCATGTCTTGTCCTGACCTATATAGCCTGAGTGAAGCAGAGAATGATCTGTGGGTAATCACTTCCAAAGCTTGTATTCTGCCTGGATACAGATGCAACTCTCAAACAGCTCAAATAAACTTCTATACTACACATTCTAGCTATATACTGGAGTAATATACTACAAGCAAACTGGACTGTTGAAAATGTGCATGTTCTGTGGTTGATTTGGTCTTTTAATATAGTACCACTTCTGATATCAACAGTCACAAGTCATTTTTGTGATCTTTAAATGTTTTAATAAAAAAGACATTACTATTGTATATTACGAACCCATTCACAAATGACTGTCATATGTTACGGTTTCCTCTACACATATGTTACTCAGTATGTTATACGTTGTCTATTCTTATTCTTGAATAATGTATGTCCTGCAGAACTAGCTTGTGGCCTATCTGGCACTCAATGAGATATCCACAGACGCTGGAGAACAGTCTGTGGACTGTCACACAACGAGAGAACAGTACATGGATTCTGAGCAGTCAGAAACAATAGTAACTTTAGTTCTCTTTATAGTCCTATTTCTGCTTAAAGCATAAAAGTCCCATAAGTCTAGTTAAATGTAGAAGCTTTCACATAGCGCCTAATACATGCTTCAATTAGTATTTAAAAATAGCTTGCATGAATACAAAACGCCTTGCAGTAACTCCATAACATTCTGTTTCCTACGTCTGTACATAAGAAAAGCACAGCAGAAGAATTCAAATACTTTCCCCAAGTAATAAATGAATGGAATGCGCCTTAGCATTTGGCATAAAGTTGATACATAAAAAATTGGACAAAATAAATTAGCAATTGATATTTAATCTGCCTGTTAGTGCCTTGGTGGTTGTGTAACATTACATAATATTGTCAAGCATTAGGGACTCATCTAGTTAGGAGCGGGGTCAGGAACTTTGAACTCATGTTCCATCATGGACCAGATAATAGTCCAGAAAAGCAGCATTTCAAGCATGACCAATTAATGAATGACCTAAAATCCTAAGAGCTCATGTGGTCCAGACAGTCGTGAGCTCTCCCAAACTGGGTCACAATCTGAAGAGGAATATGCTGGGAAAAGGGGTCAATGGAAAGAGAATGTGTTCAACATCAAATAAAAGAACACAAAATTCTAGTTTTCGTAGCGAGTAAACATATGTAGCCTTTCCTCCATTTCAGAATCCAGAGTTGGAACTCAACTCTTCTTCTACTCCATTAAATTACAGTATGAACAAATAAATATACACAGTGTACAAACCATGTCAGACTGACCAGGTGAATCCAGGTGAAAGCTATGATCCCTTATTGAGGTCACTTGTTAAATCCATTTAAATCCGTGTAGATGAAAAGGGAGGAGACAGCTTAAAGAAGGATTTTTTTTACTGTGACTGACTAGGTGCCGAATGTGTTCATTAATGAAATTAGTAGATGTGTAAATGAGTTACATTACAAGATGTGAAACTATGTGCCTACAGAACAGAGCTATACTAATAGGTCCTGTTGTGTAGCATGCCTATGTGTTTATTGTCTAACTAACACATACATCATGTACCTCATATGTTAAGCATTCAACAGACTGCCCTTTCTATTATGTTCAGGATTGAGTTAGCTACATGACATATTGATCCCATAAACACACAGTGACACACTCAAAGCTCAGTGCACGTGACTGGGGTGAGACCATGAATCAAGAGGGTTGGGCCTAAACCGTGAGTCACAGCTTCCAACTGACTAAGGTATTGTTGTGATTGGCCAGAGTGAGTAGGGGGGCGTGGTAAATACAGGAAGCGGACAGCAGCCTGAGCACTGTGCTCCATCAGCAGGCAGTTGACTGCAGACAAGAAGTCCTCTGAGAGGGCTGGGGCCGGCCTCGTCAGGCCCAGCTCCCCCAGCTCTGTGTCCTGTGTCTGTTTCTGTCCGTACAGCTGCACCACAGAGTCCCAAGGCACTATCTTGATGGAGGCCCTGATCCTCAGCTTCCTCAACAGCTCCCGGAAGGTCTCCTCTTTAACCACCCAGCCCTGGTCGCTTGACTCTGCCTCCACACACAGAAATATTCTCATTCTGGCATGGCGCCATCTGCTGGCCATGTTGAGGACACACGCCATCTGCAGCAGGAAAAGGCTGCACACGTCAACAGAGGCTGCTGAGGTGCTGCCCGGACGCAGCAGGTTGAGGGGCCACACGTCGATGATCCTCTCAGCCCCGTCCATCTTGGTCCCCATGCTCTCCCCCTGCAGCTGGAAGAAGTAGCGGCCCAGACACACGTTCTTACTCATCTTGATGGCATCAGAGATGATTCCCACATACTCCTCTGGCGTGAGCCAGCGTGGGCTCTCCACATGGCGGACTGGAGGGAAGTGGGCTTGCAGAGAGGGCAGATCTACACCAAAATCATCCCCTCCGGCCTCTTCTGACTCATAGAAGGCAGGGTCTTGGAGGAAGTAGTCCTCAGGGGTGCAACTGTCGTAGAACCCCAAGACCAGAGTGTTGGGCTTCATGCCGCCTTGAAGAGGTAAAGAGTGGAGGAGGATAATCAAATGGATTGGATTAAAGAGTACATTGCTTGACAGGTTAAACTGTTTTATGTTCCATTATCCAAAGTAGTAATATTATTTTTAATACAGTATGTCATTGCTCTTTACGACACAGTTGTGTGTGAAGAGGAGGAAAACAACAATGATCCAGAATGGTAAATAGGAGGTTGTGTGACTCACCCAGGCCAGTGATGCGCAGCAGATGCTGTGTGCCCTGCCTCACAGAGGAGGACAGAGTCAGGTCCACAAAGGCCTTCACCCCCAGCTTATCCACCAGACTCAACCAGAAGTTATACTGCTGCTGGACAGGGTCAGAGGGCAGGGTGTCTGAAACAGAAGAGAGGCTGGAATGCCTGGATTCCCAAACAAGAGCAGAGCCAAACTAGTTTCCCTTAAATTTTCTATGGGGTCTGAAATGATTGACACACTTGATAAAGATGAGCAAAAATGACTGAATAAAACAAATAATTCATATTCCTACACTGAGTATACAAAACACCTCTTTCCATGACATAGACTGACCAGGTAAATCCAGGTGAAAACTATGATCCCTTATTGATGTCACTATTGGAGACAGATTTTAAGATATTACAAGGGTCATTTATATAGCTGAAACTTGTTTTAAATGCAAACAAAACACATTTTATGATTTTTAATAGGTGAAGAAAGTTGGTTGAAAATACACTTGCACTTACAAGCTTAGGTGGTTTTCGAATTAATCAGGTCTCTGCATATAAATACTTAGGGATATGGTTGGATGATAAACTGTCTTTTAAAATGCATATTGATGAACTTTGTAAACGGCTAAAAATCAAGCTAGGCTTCCTCTATAGAAACAGGACATGTTTGTCCTCTATAAATAGAAGACAAATTGTGCAAGCTACTTTTATGTCTGTTATAGATTATGGGGATATTATTTACATGCATGCTACGGCATCAACACTTAAATTGCTGGATGCTCCTTATCATTGCGCACTTAGGTTTATTACGGGTGCTAGCTACAGAACTCGCCACTGTGTTTTATATCAAAATGTGGGTTGGACTTCGCTGTCCGTGAGACGAGAACAACATGCTCTCGTGTTTGTCTATAAAGCACTTCTGAATAAACTACCTTATTTATAATCACTCATCAATATTAGAATTAGAATTCCTAAAACCAGGTCTCAAGCATGGATTATACTTGAGGCCCATGGGATTTCCAGAGTTGGGTATGGCTGCCTTTTCCTGTTACGCTCCTTGCCCATGGAATAGCCTGCAAACTAAAGTTAAACTTGAGACTCTTGTCCTCCCTGCCCATTTTAAACATTTATTGGAGGATTTTTATTTTTGTATTGCTTGTAACAGTTTCAGGTAATACAAGTTCTTATGCTGTTAGGGGAATAACCTATGTAAATGTAATAATCTGTTTGTCTTGTTTAGTTTCTTAATCATTGTACCTAAACTGTATGTGTAAACATGCATACACAGGGCCCAGCTGTAAAAGAGACCTTGGTCTCAGTCTGTGTTCCTCGTTGAAATAAAGGTATAATAACTTGTTAAATCCCATTCAAATCATTGTAGATGAAGGGGAGATGAGGTTTAAAAATCCTTATTTAACCTAAGACAATTGAGACATGGATTGTGTATGTGTGCCATTCAGAGGGTGCATGGGCATGATAAAAGATTTAAGTGCCTTTGAACAGGGTATGATAGTAGGTGCCAGGCGCACCGGTTTGTGTCAAGGACTGAAATGCTGCTGGATTTTTGATGCTCAACAGTTTCCTGTGTGTATGAAGAATGGTCCACCACCCAAAGGACATCAGCAAATTTGACCCAACTGAGGGAAGCATTGGAGTCAACATGGGCCAGCATCCCTGTGGAACATTTTCGACACCTTGTAGAGTCCATGCCCTGACGAATTGAGGCTGTTCTGAGGGCAAAAAGAGTTCCTAATATTTGGTATACTCAGTTTACATTTTATGCTCCCCAGAAAATTGGTAAATTATAGTATTTTAAACTAATGCAATTGCTCAGATGGTAGGGGTCAATATGATTGACACCACTTTTTTCAATGCCTGACCTTGTGACCTTTTCAATGAGCCTTTTCTCAAAATGTTTTATGAGTTGGAGAACACTTTGGAAGGGATCTTAGACCATTCCTCCATACAGAATCCTTCCAGATCATTGTTATCCTTTGTCTGTGCTTATAGACTCCCCTCTTCAATTCAAACCACAGGTTTCCAATGGGTTTCAAGTCTGGCGACTGAAAAGACCATGGCAAAATGTTGATTTTGTGGTCAATTAACAATTTCTTTGTAGGTACTGATGTGTGCTCTGGGTTACTGTCGTGCTGGAAGATCCGCAAGCGGTCAAGGTTCAGCCTCTGTCCTGGTACTGGGTAAAGTTTATGATGCCATTGACCTTAACAAGGGCCCCACAACCACATTTTAAAGTAGATATGGGTTTCTTTTCTGCTTATGCATTCTTATTATGAAGCCAAACCCACCACTAGTGTGCATGGCCTAAAAGCTCAATTTTTATGTCATCTGACTGTTTCCAATCCAAGTGCCAATGTCATTTAGCAAACTCCAGGTGTTTACATTTGTTGGATAACATAAAAATAGAGCAGCTCTTAGCATTAGTATAAAATCATTTTTTGGAGCATCCAATATAGCTCAGTATTTGAACTATTTATTTTATACAGTATGTGTTGCACATCTTTTAGCAAGGGTGTCAATCATTTTGGACCCCAGAAATATCACACTCAGATTACTCCTTTTGTCAAATCAAATAGTGGAAGCTTTAGGTTTTATGCAGTCATAAAAATTACAAGTATTTATTGTAAGAGTCAGATTCATATGATACCACTGGTACCAGTACCCCAGTCAGCGTCCCTATAATGTTACCCAGATCTCCCAGCTTCACGTGTCCCAGCACAAACAGGCCGCCCTTCTTCAGCTGATTGACAAAGTTGATGAGCTGGCAGGAGGAGCGAGGGTTGGCCACCATCAACAACACCTGGGGCCTCCAGAACTTCACATGGTCCTTCCTCACGTCCAGCATCAGCAGATACTTACGCACCTACAAGAGAGGGGGAATGGGGGAAAGTAGATTCAAAGCACCAAGAATGACAGCGGTGACACACCACAGGGTCCTGTTTAGTGGGGAACACCATAGCAAAATATTTTGCATCAGAAAACCTACATATGTTTTCTAAACTGAACACCTTCAGATATTTCGAAACGGTGAAGAACTGTTTCCTCCCTGTTGAACATGACCCAGGAACTGGCCCATGAGCGCATGTTTGCTTTGGTACAAGTACAGTGCCTTGCGAAAGTATTCAGCCCCCTTGAACTTTGCGACCTTTTGCCACATTTCAGGCTTCAAACATAAAGATATAAAACTGTATTTTTTTGTGAAGAATCAACAACAAGTGGGACACAATCATGAAGTGGAACGACATTTATTGGATATTTCAAACTTTTTTAACAAATCAAAAACTGAAAAATTGGGCGTGCAAAATTATTCAGCCCCTTTACTTTCAGTGCAGCAAACTCTCTCCAGAAGTTCAGTGAGGATCTCTGAATGATCCAATGTTGACCTAAATGACTAATGATGATAAATACAATCCACCGGTGTGTAATCAAGTCTCCGTATAAATGCACCTGCACTGTGATAGTCTCAGAGGTCCGTTAAAAGCGCAGAGAGCATCATGAAGAACAAGGAACACACCAGGCAGGTCCGAGATACTGTTGTGAATAAGTTTAAAGCCGGATTTGGATACAAAAAGATTTCCCAAGCTTTAAACATCCCAAGGAGCACTGTGCAAGCGATAATATTGAAATGGAAGGAGTATCAGACCACTGCAAATCCACCAAGACCTGGCTGTCCCTCTAAACTTTCAGCTCATACAAGGAGAAGACTGATCAGAGATGCAGCCAAGAGGCCCATGATCACTCTGGATGAACTGCAGAGATCTACAGCTGAGGTGGGAGACTCTGTCCATAGGACAACAATCAGTCGTATATTGCACAAATCTGGCCTTTATGGAAGAGTGGCAAGAAGAAAGCCATTTCTTAAGGATATCCATAAAAAGTGTTGTTTAAAGTTTGCCACAAGCCACCTGGGAGACACACCAAACATGTGGAAGAAGGTGCTCTGGTCAGATGAAACCAAAATTGAACTTTTTGGCAACAATGCAAAATGTTATGTTTGGCGTAAAAGCAACACAGCTCATCACCCTGAACACACCATCCCCACTGTCAAACATGGTGGTGGCAGCATCATGGTTTGGGCCTGCTTTTCTTCAGCAGGGACAGGGAAGATGGTTAAAATTGATGGGAAGATGGATGGAGCCAAATACAGGACCATTCTGGAAGAAAACCTGATGGTGTCTGCAAAAGACCTGAGACTGGGACGGAGATTTGTCTTCCAACAAGACAATGATCCAAAACATAAAGCAAAATCTACAATGGAATGGTTCAAAAATAAACATATCCAGGTGTTAGAATGGCCAAGTCAAAGTCCAGACCTGAATCCTATCGAGAATCTGTGGAAAGAACTGAAAACTGCTGTTCACAAATGCTCTCCATCCAACCTCACTGAGCTCGAGCTGTTTTGCAAGGAGGAATGGGAAAACATTTCAGTCTCGATGTGCAAAACTGATAGAGACATACCCCAAGCGACTTACAGCTGTAATCGCAGCAAAAGGTGGCGCTACAAAGTATTAACTTAAGGGGGCTGAATAATTTTGCACGCCCAATTTTCAGTTTTTGATTTGTTAAAAAAAGTTTGAAATATCCAATAAATGTCGTTCCACTTCATGATTGTGTCCAACTTGTTGTTGATTCTTCACAAAAAAATACAGTTTTATATCTTTATGTTTGAAGCCTGAAATGTGGCAAAAGGTCGCAAAGTTCAAGGGGGCCGAATACTTTCGCAAGGCACTGTATATGCGTGTGGTGTGTGTGCGCACGTCTCCATGTGTGGGTACCTGATGGAAGATGAGAGCCTGGCTGATGTATCCCCAGCTGCTGGTGGGTGATCTGTAGTGCAGGAAGAGCAACAGCAGCAAGAGGAGGATGATGCTGGCTGAAGAGTAGACAGGATTAATGACAAACATCATCACCAGACAGCTCAGAATGCCCAGCAGACATGTGTGCCAGGAGAACACCTGGAAGGTGGGCCTGGGGAGATAGAATGGCAAGGGAAACCGGGGAAAGGTGAAAGGTGAAAGACAGGTAAAAACTAGACTGGACAATAATGGTCAAAAGAATTCCAGATAAATGCTACTTCACTAAGGACAACGACATCCAAACACAAAAAGAGGAACATCAGCGCAAGGTCATTGTCTTCTTTCTTTTTTATCGGATTGTACAGCATGATACTAGGATCTGATTACCTGAAGTTGGGGGCCGATGCCCATTCCAGAGCCAGACAGGCCAAGTCGACAGCAGCATAGGCCAGCAGGTAGAACACTGTCACAAGGCCAGCTATTGCATTAAGTTGGCCTGCAAACACCACACACTGCAACACAGTCACACCAAAGACACTGTCTCAGAGCCTGTTTAAAATGCCAAAAGTAGCACTCCACAGCTCACGACAATACACGCATGTCCTCTCATCACCTGTGCCAACCCCCAGGTGTACAGCACTGCCACCCATGGGTTACCAGAGCTGGAAGTGATAGCAGCAGGAGCCAATGGAAAACCTATGGGTAACATCAACATTACATCAACATTATGCTCCTTATTCTGTGTCCTTTACTCTGTTACTCTTTGCGAAACAATTTCAACAACATCCTTACCAAACAGCTGGTCCAGTGCAAGGGCATGGAGGATCCGGGATGCCCCAATCAGAGAGCACATGGCTGCTGATAGGGCGGAACAGTAGATCCCGATGGTGACAAATGGTGGCCAGATGTTTATACGCTGGAAGAACCCGTAATCCTGAACCAACAGGGTCCTAAACAAAATACGTTAATTAGTTAACTATTTTAAAGTATATAGTAGCTACAGTATGATGAATAGTCGGGCAGTCAATTATGAGCAAATTAGGGATGACAGAGTTCCCACCACTCCCAGCCTCATCCATTCAGACCTTTCACATGTGGAGCTGGCCAGGATGAAGAGCAGGACATAGACTATGCAGGTGTAGAGGACTGCAATAATGGTGCCTTTGGGAATGGCAGCACTGGGGTTCTTCAGCTCTCCTACAGAGAACAGATTAAGGGAAAGATAGTTGAACATGTCAAGTTTGAGTCTGTATGTGAAGCTTAATAAGATGTTAACTAACGGAGCTAAAATATTCCATTACCTTTAGTCAGAATGCATATGGCACAGGTAAAGTAACAGCTACACTGAGTATACAAAACTTTAAGAACTGCTCTTTCCATGACAGACTGACCAGGTTAATCCAGGTGTGATCCATTATTGAGGTCACTTGTTAAATCCACTTAAATCAGTGTAGATGAAGGGAAGGGGACAGCTTAAAGATTGACTTTCAAGGTTGTGTATGTGTGCCATTCAGAGGGTGAATGGGAAAGACAAAAGATTTAAGCGCCTTTGAACAGGGTATGATAGTAGGTGCCAGGTGCACCAGTTTGTGTCAAGAACTGCAACACTGCTGGGTTTCACCCTCAACAATTTCCCGTCTGTATCAAGAATGGTCCACCACCCAAAGGACATCCTGCCAACTTGACAACTGTGGGAAGCATTGGTGTCAACATAGGCCAGCATCCCTGTGGAATGCTTTAGACACCTTGTAGAGTCTATGCCCTAAAGAATTGAGGCTGTTCTGAGGGCAAAAGGGGGGGGTATATGATGCGTGTGGAGAGTACCTGACATGTTGGCTCCGGCCATGATTCCGGTACAGCTGGTGAACATGACAGCGAACACGGAAGCGAATGACATTACTTTACCGGTGCTATAGTCCACAGTGTAGCTCGCTGAAGACGAAAAAGAGGAAGAACACTGTTGCTATAACAGCTCTCTTTCAAACCATAAAACTAACAACTCTATACATGTACAGTTTCACCTCCCCATCAGGGCTTACTATGCCTATAATGCATCTGAAATATGACCCCAGCCAGACAGTACTCACAGCCCAGGTTGTCCCTCAGTGTAGTGCCGTTGAAGCCTGTGTAGCTGGCATTGTAGGTGAGGGTATGGTTGCCAGGGCCCTGGTGGGAGATGAGGAAGTTTAGCGGCGTGGTCAGCGCCAGGGGGCTGATGTAGATGGACAGCAAGGAGATGGTCACCACCAGCAGGATGAGAAAGGAGGTGCGGGCGAAGATGTGGGCGCCCACTAGGCACACCAACAGAACCAGCAGGAGAACTATGGAAGAGTACAGCACTGTGTACCAGTATCCCTGGGGAAGCACCCGCAATGCAGAGGAGGACGCTAGAGTAGGAGGTGGACAAAGAGGACAAGATAAAACACTGGGTGGAATGACTCATTTGAATGCATGTGGCACCAACATTCTAAGAAATATTATATAGAATTTGTTTTCAGCAGAAGTACAAAATCTTGGCATGCATGCTTGGAATTTTAAGTATTAGGGCTTAAACTAGTAATTATAGAATGTCAAGACTAACCTGGATCCTGACCAAATATGTCAAGTATGGCCTCTACCAGACCAAGCACATAGACTCCACACGCGCACACCTTGGCAAGGAAGAACATGAGGCCAATGCTTCCTCCAAACTCTGGGCCCAACGATCGACTGATCATGACTGGCAGACATTAGGTCAAGGAGTTAAATATTACTGATCTGGTGTGCTTCATTAATAAAGGTTTGCAAAGTCACTCTGCTCAGCTGGTTAAATCACATGATGCACACCAGCTGTTGTCATCAGTGTATTCAGATTCTGTAATCCAAAACACTTATCTTCTATCTTTTTGACTACAAAACATAAACACCTGCTGGCACTATGATGATGTTAGGGTGGTTCTGGACATGATGAATATGGGGTTGAAAATTGATGAAATTTCCCGTTAGAGATATAAGGGCTAGAATTGTCTATAAAATAATGTGGCATCAAGTTAGACTAGTAAGAACTTTTAAAACCTTCACTCATACTTCAGACCAATACACATTTGCAAAATACAATACCTTCAGAAAGTATTCACAACTCTTGACTTTTTCGACATTGTTGTGTTACAGCCTGAATTTAAAATGGATTATATTGAGATTTTTTTTTTGTCACTGGCTACACACAATACCCCATAATGTCAAAGTAAAATTGTTTTTAGAAATGTTTACAAATTAATAAAAACTGAAAAGCTATAATGTCTTGAGTCAATAAGTATTCAACCGCTTTGTTAGAGCAGTTCAGGAGTAAAAATGAGCTTAACAAAATAAGTTGCATGGACTGTGTGCAATAAGTGTTTAACGTAATTTTTTTATGACTGCCTCATCTCTGTACCCCACACATACAGATAATTGTAAGGTCCCTCTGTCGAGTAGTGAATTTCAAACACAGATTCAACCACAAAGACCAGAGGGCTGCCGTGCTTCTAGCGCTTATAAAAAAAATCAAAATACTTTTCTGTGTTATTTCTTACATTATTAGCCCAGATATATTTGGGTGTTATTACATACAGCCGGGAAGAACTATTGGATATCAGAGCGGCGGTAACTCACCAGCACTACCAGAATTACGACCAGGAATACGACATTCCCGAATCGGATACTCTGTTCGTAGCCCCCAGGGCAATTGAACTGATTCCAGAGGCCGATCCAAAACACCGCTGGAGGAGGATAGGTACTCGGAGTGGTCTTCTAGTCCGACTAAGGAGGCGCACACACCACCCACCGCTTCGGAGTATATTACCCGCTAATGTTCAGTCTGGATAATAAAGAGCTCAGGGAGAGGATTTCTTTCCAGAGAGACATAAGGGATTGTAACATACTCTTTTTCACGAAAACATGACTCTCTCGGGATATACTGTCCGAGTCCGTTCAGCCAGGTGGATTCACAATTCATCGCACAGACAGGAATAAATATCTCTCCAGGAAGAAGGGCGGGGGTATATGTTTCAAGAAGAACTACTTATGGTGTGATTGTGATAACATACTGAAACACAAGTAATTTTGTTAACCCGACCTAGAATACTTCACAATCAAATGCCGACAGTATTATCGCCCAAGAGAATTCTCTTCAGTTATATTCACAGCCGTGTATAACCCCCTCAAGCCGATACCACAAAGGCCCTCAAAGAACTTCACTGTATTTTATGCAAACTGGAAACCATATCCTGAGCCCGCGTTTATTGTAGCTGGGGATTTTAACAAAGCAAATTTGAGAAAAAGCCTGCCGAAGTTCTATCAACACATTGACTGTAGTACTCGCACTGCTCAAACAAGCAATCACTGCTACTCCAACTTCCGGGATGCCTACAAGGCCCTCCTTTCAGCAAATCTGATCACGACTCCATTTGGCTCCTCACTGACTATAGGTAGAAACTCAAAACAGGAAGTACCCATGCTAAGGACTATTCAACGCTGGTCTGACCAATCGGAATCCACGCTTCAAGATTGTTTTGATCACGCAGACTGGGATATGTTCCAGGTAGTCTCCGAGAACAATATTGACGAATGCACTGACGGTGACTGAGTACGGTGACTGAGTTTATTAGGGAGTGTTTGCGATATGGTGTACCCACTGTGACTAATAAAACGTACCCCAACCAGAAACAGTGGAGAGTTTGCAGCATTCACACAAAACTGAAAGCTCGAACCATCATATTTAACCATGGCAAGGTGACTGGGAATATGGCTGAATACAAACAGTGTAGTTATTCCCTCTGTAAGGCAATCAAACAGGCAAAACGTCAGTATAGAGACAAAGTGGAGTCGCAATTTCAGTGGCTCAAACCTGAAACATATGTGGCAGGGTCTACAGAAAATCACAGACTACAAAGGGACACCAAACTCTTGCTTCCGGACAAGTTAACACCGTCGCCCGCTTTGAGGATAACAGTGCCACCGACGAGGCCCGCTAACAAGGACTGTGGGCTCTCCTTCTCCGTGGCCGACGTGAGTAAGACATTTAAGCGTGTTAACCCTCGCAAGGCTGCCGGCCCAGATGGCATCCCTAGCCGTGTCCTCAGAGCATACGCAGACCAACTGGCTGGAGTGTTTACAAACATATTCAATCTCTCCATTTCCCAGTCTACTGTCCCCACATGCTTCAAGATGTCCACCATTGTTCCTGTACCCAAGAAAGCAAAGGTAACTGAACTAAACGACTATCGCCCCGTAGCACTCACTTCTGCCATCATGAAGTGATTTGAGAGACTAGTCAAGGATCATATCACCTTACCTGCTACCCTAGACCCACTTCAATTTGCTTACCACCCCAATAGATCCACAGACGATGCAATCACACTGCCCTGTCCCATCTGGACAAAAGGAATACCTATGTAAGAATGCTGTGCATTGACTGTAGCTCAGCATTCAACACCATAGTACCCTCCAAGCTCATTAAGCTTGAGGCCATGAGTCTGAACCCCGCCTGTGCAACTGGGTCCTGGACATCCTGACAGGCCGCCCCCAGGTGGTGAAGGTATGAGAAAACAAGGATGCGTGCTTAGCCCCCTCCTGTACTCCCTGTTCACCCATGAATGTGTGGCCACGCACGCCTCCAACTCAATCAAGTTTGCAGACGACAACAGTAGTAGGCTTGATTACCAACAATGACGAGACAGCCTACAGGGAGAAGGTTTGGTACCAGGAAAATAACCTATCACCCAACGTCAACAAAACAAATGATAGGTTATTTTGGACTTCAGGAAACAGCAGAGGGAGCACCCCCCCTATCCACATTGACGGGACAGCAGTGGAGAAGGTGGAAGGATTCCTTGGCGTACACATCACTGACAAACTGAAATGGTCCACCCATACAGACAGTGTGGTGAAAAAGGCACAACAGCTTGGCACCTAAAACCCTCAGACTTTTACAGATGCACAATTGCGAGCATCCTGTCGGGCTGTATCACAGCCTGCTACGGCAGCTGCACCGCCCGCAACCGCAGGGCTCTCCAGGGGGTGGTGCTGTCTGCCCAATACATCACCGGAAGCAAACTACCTGCCCCCCAGGACACCTACAGCACCCAATATCACAGGAAGGTCAAAAAGATCAATCAAGGACAACAACCACCCGAGCCACTGCCTGTTCACGCCACTATAATCCAGAAGGAAAGGTCAGTACAGGTGCATCAAAGCTGGGACCGAGAGACTGAAAAACAGCTTCTAGCTCAAGGCCATCAGACTGTTGCATAGCCACCACTAGCACATTAGAGGCTGCTGCCCTATATGCATAGACTTGGAATCACTGGCCACTTTAATAATGGAACACTAGTCATTTTAACTTAACTAGGGTAGGGGGCAACATTTGGAATGTTGGATGAAAAGCGTGCCCAAATTAAACTGCCTGCTACTCAGGCCCAGAAGATAGGATATGCATATAATTAGTAGATTTGGATAGAAAACTCTAAAGTTACCAAAACTGTTAAAATAATGTCTGCGAGTATAACAAAACTGATATGGCAGGCGAAAACCCGAGGAAAATCCAACCAGGGAGTACTATTATTTTGAAAGGCTGTTTTCCATTGAAAGTCTATTCATTCAAAGACTTAGGACCCAGTTCACGAGCTCTATGGCTTCTTCTACATGTGGCCAGTCTTTAGGCATTGTTTCAGGCTTTTACTCTGAAAAATTAGGGAGATACAGCACTTTCAATCAGTGGCCAGTGGAAATTTCCAGATATCAGCCATGCGCGTGATCGGGAACGGGCCTTTCTTGTTTCTCTTTTTCTATTGATGAAGCTTTTGTCCGGTTGAAATATTATTTATTATTTATGACAAAAACAACCGGAGGATTGAGTTAAAACATCGTTTGGCATGCTTCTACTAACTTTTATTGTACTTTAAAAAAATGTTTTATCTGGACTTAGTGCACGTGCCTTGAGCATTCAGATTACTGGACAAAACGCGCGAACAAAAAGGAAGTTTTTAGTCATAAAGAGGGACATTATCGAACATTTGTCTAACATGGAGACCTGGGAATGCCACCAGATGAAGATCAAAGGTAAGTGATTCATTTTAATACTATTGCTGACTTGTGAGCCCTCTCATTGGCTGGAAAATGGCTGTATGCGTTTTTATGGCTAGGTGCTGAACTAACATAATCGCAAAGTGTACTTTCGCAGTAAAGCCTTTTTGAAATCTGACAGAGGTTGCATTTACAAGAAGTTTATCTTTAAGAAGGTGTATACTACTTGTATATGTTTGAGGAATTTTAATTATGGGATTTCTGTTGCTTTGAATTTGGTGCCCTGCAATTTCACTGGCTGTTGTCAAGGTTGGACGCTAGCTTGTACCAGAGAGATTAATAATGTTTACATATTTTGCATTACCCATCTCCAGTGGCGTGTAAATCATAGCATGTAAATCTTGGTGGTGCAAGACAAACATTTTGTGGGATGCATGCCAACAAAGCCACTACACAACACAATACATTAATTGCACTATACCACTGCTACCGCCCCAATAGGTCCACAGACAATACATTCGCCATCACACTGCCCTATCCCATCTGGACAAGAGGAATACCTATGTTAGAATGCTATTCATTGACTACAGCTCAGCATTCAACACCATAGTACCCTCCAAACTCATCATTAAGCTTGAGACCCTGGGTCTCGACCCCACCCTGTGCAACTGGGTCCTGGGCTTCCTGGCGGGCCGCCCCAGATGGTGAAAGTAGGAAACAACATCTCCACTCCGCTGATCCTTAACACTGGGGCCCCACAAGGGTGCGTTCTCAGCCCCCTCCTGTACTTTCTGTTCACCTACGACTGCGTGGCCATGCACGCCTCCAACTCAATCATCAAGTTTGCAGACGACACAACAGTGGTAGGCTTGATTACCAACAACGACGAGACAGCCTACAGGGAGGTGAGGGCCCTCGGAGTGTGGTGTCAGGAAAATAACATCTTACTCAATGTCAGCAAAACAAAAGAGATTATCGTGGACTTCAGGAAACAGCAAAGGGAACACCCCTCTATCCACAATGACAGGACAGCAGTGGAGAAGGTGGAAATGATCGTGGACTTCAGGAAACAGCAAATGGAAAACCCCTCTATCCACAATGACAGGACAGCAGTGGAGAAGGTCGAAATGTAAGTTCCTCTGTGTTCATATCACAGACAAACTGAAATGGTCCACACAGACAGTGTGTTGAAGGCGGCGCAACAGCGCCTCTTCAACCTCAGGAGGCTGAAAAAAAATGTGGCTTGTCACAAAAAAACCCTCACTAACTTTTACAGGTGCACAATTGAGAGCATCCTGTCGGGCTGTATCACCGCCTGGTATGGCAACTGCACCACCCACAACCTCAAGGCTCTCCAGAGGGTTGTGCTGTCCGCACAACGCATCACCGGGGGCAAACTACCCACCCTCCAGGACACCTACAACACCTGATGTCACAGGAAGGCAAAAAGATCATCAAGGACAATAACCCCCTGAGCCACTGCCTGTTCACCCTGCTTACATCCAGAAGGTGAGGTCAGTACAGATGCATCAAAGCTGAAAAACAGCTTCTATCGCAAGGCCATCAGATTGTTAGACAGCCATCACTAGCACAGAGAGGCGGCTGCCTACCTACAGACTTGATATAATTGGCCACTTTAATAAATGGAATACTAGTCACTTTAATAATGTTTACATATCTAACATTACTCATCTCATATGTATATAATGTACTGTTTTCTTCACTATCCTTTCTTTGCTATCTATTGCATCTTAGCCGCTCTGTCACTGCTCATCCATATATTTTATACCTATATATTCTTATCCCATTCCTTTACTAGATTGTATGTATTAGGATTTGTTGTGGAATTGTTAGATATTACCTGTTAGATACTGCTGCATTGTCGGATCTAGAAGCATAAGCATTTTGCTACACTCGCAATAACATCTGCTAACCATGTGCATATGACCAATAACATTTTATTTTATTTGATACACCTGGCTATGAGCGGAGCCTTGTCTGGGAGAAAAACAGTTCATTCAGCCTCATTTATTGCCTTTAAAAAAAACATAGCTAACATAGCCGACTTTCTTAATAAACAAACGTGGTTTCTACTGACAATTGAGATGTACAAACTATGTCAGCAGGGGAAACCAAGCAGATGAGGCAATCCGTAATTTCGATTAAGACAATGAGTGAGTTAGGACGGACGTAGTCAATATAACTATTTGTTCAGCACTTTTGAAATGTAAAGCGACAGAATTCAGAACATGGGCCGTTCTTACAGTGTTCTCCCTGTACACTAAGTCAGAACCGTAGGATAAATAAAAGGTGGAATATAAGCAGACAATGAAAGCTATTACAATATTCGATGATGACATTTCTCACAAACAGGTTATAGGCTACATGTACACCACCAAGTCAGAACAGTAGGTGAAATGAAGAGGTGAAAATAGACCAAATTGTTAGGTTGAGGCACAAGGGATACGAACAGTTTACTACACAACATATACTTTGTATTACTTTCTTAACTACAGTATACATATCTCATCATTTTTGCAGCAGCATACAAGACATTTTTGGACTCAACTTGTTGTGCTGTGCTCACTTGAAAAGGAAGGTGGTGTGGCGGTCCTTCGTGGGCAAATTTTGTCATCAAAGTCTGGCATTCTCTGGATTTATGGTGCTTTCAAGACAACTTGGAACTCTGAAAAAAAAAGTTGAACCATGATGATGTCAATGATCTTCAGGTCATAGCTCTAGAAAGAAGCCCAGGTTCCGATTTACAATTCCGAGTTGGATGAAAAATCACAACATATTTTCCCAGTTGTAGCTCGTTTTTCCCCCGAGTTCCCAGTTGTCTTGAACTCACTAAAGTCAAACTTTGCAATTCCGAGTTAACAGTTGTTTTGAGCGCATCACAAATCATGCTTCATTGACAGCATGGCCAATGTTGAATGTTTATAATAGGAAAATATACCCTTAATCCTTGATTTGGGACAACACAGCCACTCTACTGTGAAAAGCTGGCTAATGATTGCATCTCAACACTCCGTATTTTCTGCTGGCTTGCCCCACCACCACAGAAAGCACTGAGCTAGGCTGAAACATCTGCATGTTGGAGCTGCCTTACTCAGAAAACAAAAAAGAGACCATGTTTGTATGCAGGTATATTAACTATTATATATTTGTTTTACATTGTTGGCAAACTGATGTGTAACATGTATTAATGCCAAAAGAACATGCAAAACAGGCAAGACCCCAAACATTTATTATTATTTATTTTTTTAACAAAAAATGTGGGCCTATAACAGAGCCCCACCTGCCCTGAATGACGGGTCGCCACTGCTCATCTCATATGTATATACTGAATTCTATCCAACTATATCTTAGTCTATGCCGCTCTGACGTTGCTCGCTCAAATATTTATATATTCTTAAATCCATTCCTTTAGATGTGTGTACTGTGAAATTGTTAGATATTGTGGTTAGATATTACTGCACTGTTAGAGCTAGAAACACAAGCATTTCGCTACACCTGCAATAACATCTGCTAAACACATGTACGTGATAAATAAAATGTGATTTTAATTTGATTTACAGGCATCCTTCCTAACTCAGTTGCCAGAAAGGAAGGATACCGCTCATGGATTTCACTGTAAGTCCAAATGGTGACTAAAACAGTTAGAGTTGAATGGCTGTGACAGGAGAAAACTGAGGATGGATCAACAACACTGTTGTTACGCAACAATACTAACCTACTTGACAGAGTGAAAAGAAGGAAGCCTGTACATAAAAATATTCAAAAACATACATCCTGTTTGCAACAAGGCACTAAAGTAATACTGCATATCTCCATATTTTCAAGCATAGTGGTGGCTGCATCATGTTTTGGGTATGCTTGTAATTGTTAAGGACTGGGGAATTTTTCAGGGGAAAAAAATAACAGAATGGAGCAAAGCACATGCAAAATCCTAGCGGAAAACCCGATTGAGTCTGCTTTCCATCAGACACTGGGAGATAAATTCACCTTTCAACAGGACAATAACCTAAAACACAAGGCCAAAATCTACATGTGAGTTGCTTACGAAGAAGACAGTGAATGTACCTGAGTGACCAAGTTATAGTTTTGACTTAAATCTGCTTGAAAATCTATGGCAAGACCTGAAAATGGTTGTTTAGCAATGATGGACAATGCATTTGACAGAGCATAAAATAATTTTGACAAGAATAAATGGGCAAATGTTGCACAATCCAGGTGTATAAAGCTCTTCGAGACGTACCCAGAAAGACTCACAGCTGAAATTGCTGCAAAGGTGCTTCTACAAAGTATTACCTCAGGGGTGTGACTACTTATAGTACCAGTCAAAAGTTTGGACACACCTAGTCATTCAAGGGTTTTTCTTTATTTGACTATATTGTAGAACAAAAGTGAAGACATCAAAGCTATGAAATAACACATATGGAGTAATGTAGTAACCAAAAAGTGTTCAACAAATCAAAATATTTTAGATTCTTCAAAGTATCCACCCTCTGCCTTGATGACAGCTTTGCACACTCTTGGCATTCTCTCAAACAGGTTCACCTGGAATGCTTTTCCAACCATTTTGAAGGAGTTCCCACATATGCTGAGCACTTGTTGGCTGCTTTTCCTTCACTCTGCGGTCCAACTCATCCTAAACCATCTCAATTGGGTTGAGGTCAGGTGATTGTGGAGGCCAGGTCATCAGATGAAGCACTCCATCTCTCTCCTTCTTGGTCAAATAGCCCTTACACAGCCTGGAGGTGTGTTGGGTCATTGTCCTGTTGAAAAACAAATGATAGTCCCAATAAGACCAAACCAGATGGGATGGCATATCGCTGCAGAATGCTGTGGTAGCCATGCTGGTTAAGTGTGCCTTGAATTTTAAATAAACCATAGACAGTGTCACCAGCAAAGTACACCCACACCATCACACCTCCTCCTCCATGCTTCACATTGGGAACCACACATGAGGAGATCATCCGTTCACCTACTTTGCGTCTCACAAAGACACGGCGGTTGGAACCAAAAATCTCAAATTTGGACTCATCAGACCAAAGGACAGATTTCCATCGGTCTAATGTCCTTTGCTCGTGTTTCTTTGCAGCAATTCGACCATGAAGGCCTGATTCACGGAGTCTCCTCTGAACAGTTGATGTTGAGATGTGTCTGTTACTAGAACTCTGAAGCATTTATTTGGGCTGCAATTTCTTAGGCCGGTAACTCAAATGAACTTATCCTCTGCAGCAGAGATAACTGTGGGTCTTCCTTTCCTGTGGCGGTCCTCATGAAAGCCAGTTTCATCATAGCACTTGATGTATTTTTGCAACTGCACTTGAAGAAACTTTCAAAGTTTTTCAGATTTACTGAACTGCAATGATGGACTGTCATTTCTCTTTGCTTATTTGAGCTGTTCTTACCATAATATGGACTTGGTCTTTTACCAAATAGGGCTATCTTCTGTATACCACCCCTACCTTGTCAGAACACAACTGATTGGCTTAAACGCATTAAGATGGAAAGAAATTCCACAAATTAACAAGAAACACATGTTAATTGAAATGCATTCCAGGTGACTACCTCATGAAAATGTTTGAGAGAATGCCAAGAGTGTGCAAAGCTGTCATCAATGAAGAATCTCAAATATTTTTGGTTACTACATGATTCCATGTGTTATTTCATAGTTTTGATGTCTTTACTATAATTCTACAATGTAGAAAGTAGTAAAAATAAAGAAAAAACCTGGAATGAGTCGGTGTGTCCAAACTTTTGACTTGTACTGTATGTAAAATTACATATTTCTGTAATTCATTTTTAATAAATTTGCAAACATTTATAAAAACATGTTTTCACTTTGTCATTGCGGGGTATTATGTGTTGATGTGTGAGACAAAAAATAATAAATTGAACCTATTTTGAATTCAGGCTGTAACACAGCAAAATGTGGAATAAGTCAAGGGGTATGAATACTTTGAGGGCACTGTATATGTTTTTTTGCGGGGTGCGAAAGAACCAGAGTTAAGGATACAATAGGCCCCGCCTCCCTGCACAGCACCATTGGTGGAAATAGCACAGATGGACAAGATGGTGAGGGAGATAATGATGTAGGCTACAAGCAGCATGATAAGACCCTGCAAGAGCCCCGCGTGACCAACCACAAACCCTATGGGGAAACATCATTATACAGTATTAGTATTGTTACAGGAACACAATACAGTAGACTAATAATGCATTCACACATACACCTTCTTAAAAAGATCTATCATAGCTTGGAGCCAACAGCAGCTTGACCATCAACAAGCATCACTGTATGTTGCATGGTGAATAATTCCACATTCACAGCCTATATTTGTAATTGTCTGTCATCGATGCTGCACTCACCAGTTCTGAGGAAGAGGACTATGCTGAACATGGAGAGGACGGTGGGCACTATCACCCCGAAGAATGTGTTGAGTTTTCGGGGTACAGCATTAGGAGTGCTGGCCTCCCCAGTGCCCTCTGACCCCCCCATGCCACATACTGCGGTGTCTACAGACAGACCACACACCCCATGGGCGAGGAGGGGTGCGTGTTCATTAGACATGGCCTTCGGGAGAAGCCTATTGTATATTTAGATGGTCTAGACGTCCTTTTTTGTAACCCTGTTAAAATGTTGACATTCTTTGTATAAATTAGATCATAAAAATAAGTTGGTAACAACAATTTGACAGATTCCTGAAAACGCAGTATAGCTTTATATTTACGAAAAATAGTAGGTTCTGCAAACAAAACAATATACGGGAGGGGGGAGGGTTTTACATTGGAAAAACAACATCTTCAGACTACGATCCACCAGAAAAAAAAAGTCAGGCATTCCAAAATAAATTGCATACTTCAAAGACGCCCGAGTTAAAACACTTGACTACAACACATCATATTGCATTTGTTACAATTTAACAAGAGTTGAGTTTACGTTTCTTTCATGTATCCAAAAAGGGGAAGTGGAGCTGGGACACAGAACGGTTTTTGGTGAGGTCATTCAACAATTCAAACTCGCAATTCCGTACACTTGGTGTTTGACTGATGATAACATTTTTGTTTACTTTGCAATCATGGCTATTGTAGCTATAGCCAGATGAAAACAGCCACTCACCTATTCTCCGTCAATGGGAATAAGCGCGCGCACTTCCGGTTGTTAAACACTCACCGTCTGCATCTGGCTGCCTACTGTAGCCCACTGCTCCGTTATTTCAGTTTACAGCTGACTGATCTCTGCAAGTTATCACAAAGTAATATAAAAGCATACACACCTGTGCTTTGTTAGTTGATCTAACTAGATTAGAAAACTACTGGCTATAGTTAGCATAGGCTACATATAAATTCTCCAATAGCTCATAAAAGGTAGAAATTATAATGCCGCAATCTGACCAGCTTTCATTCAAATCTACATGTGTATTCTCCCTACTACAATGAACATTGACCTACTTGCACACTCATCTAGTTACTTGCTATTTGTTATGTGCTGGTCACGGGACAGTAAAAACTGTTCATGTGACTGCGAAAAAGGGGAGGGTGAAAATCTGTCTGTAGCTAGGTTTCCATCCAATTGGCGACAGATTTTCATGCGAATATTCTAAACTGCGCATTAAAACAATATGCGCATTTTCCCACCAGAGATGTATTTCTATCAAATTGATAGAACATGTGCGTGATGATGTTGTGCACATACAAATATCATGTGCGGTTAAATGGGGTTTCCAACTCTACTGATGGTTTTCTCACAAATGTGCGCTCTAGCTAACAATTGCTGCTAACAAATAGCTAATCTGCACACTTTTGGCTAGAGCGCATGTGTAACCTACATGAGATTATTATGGCCAAAAGAGCGAGATTTTATATTTTTCTTAAACGGCAGCAAAACATCGATTATGTCACCAGAATACAATCATCACCTTCACCACCCTGTGAATGTCATCATCATGTATTTAATCTGTAGTGGTGGAAAAAGTACCCAATCTTCATACAAAAAAAAAAAAAAATGCCGACAGTAAAAGTCACCCAATAAAATACTACTCAGTAAAAGTCTAAAAGTATTACATTTTGAACATACTTAGGTATAAAAGTATAAATAATTTCAAATTCATTATATTAAGCAAAACAGACAGCAACATGTGTTTTTATATTTACGGATAGTCAGGGGCACACTCCAAAATTCAGACATCATTTACAAACAAAGCATGTGTGTTTAGTGAGACCACCAGTCAATGGCAGTAGGGATGACCAGGGCTGTTCTCTTGGTAAGTGCGTGAATTGGACCATTTTCCTGTCCTGCTAAGCATTCAAAATGTAAAGAGTAGGCCTACTTTTGTGTGTCAGGGAAAATGTATGGAGTAAAAAGTACATCATTTTGTTTAGGAATCTAGTGAAGTAAAAGTTGTCAAAAACATAAATAGTAAAGTACTGATACCCCCAAAAATTACTTTAGTACTTTAAATGATTGTTACATTCACTATATATACAACATTATGTGGAGGAATAAGCAGCCTGTAAGATACAAAAAGGGGAAGTGGTGTTGTGACGCAGAATGATTTTTGGTGAGGTCATTCAACAATTCAAGCTCTCTTGATAGGTTTACCTATCAAATTCTAGATTTACAATTACTTTATTTCCCCAAATGGTTTAATGTGAGTGATGTCAATTCAGGTACATACAAATCCATTGTGCTGATTTTACAATATCCTTTTAAGTGAAATACAGTAAATTAGATTTTTGTTTCTCCACAAATGTATGGTGTTGCCCAGTCCTCCACCTACCTGTTGGAGTTAAAGACCAGAGAGGTGAATAGCACAGGTTGGTAGAGAGGAGAGGATGGGTTAGGGGTGCGTTTGACAGAGAGTCTGTCGCATCCCCCCCATGTCCTGTCAAGAGTGCTGATCCACATTGCACAAATTGCATGTTTGCACAAATAAGCCAAAGTTAGAGAGACACTGTCTGTCTTCAACACATTGCATTTGTTGCACAGAGCAAAGATACAGCGCCAAGGAAAAGTTTTCATCCCACTTGGCGTTTTTCCTATTTTGTTGCATTATAACCTGTAGTTTAAATAGATTTTTATTTGGATTTCATGTAATGGACATACACAAAATAGTCCAGATTGGTGAAAAAATAACTTGTTTAAAAAAAAAAAACAGAAAAGTGGTGTGTGCATATGTATTCACCCCCTTTGCTATGAAGCCCCTAAATTAGATCTGGTGCAACCAATTACCTTCAGAAGTCACATAATTTGTTAAATTAAGTCCACCTATGTGCAATCTAAATGTCCTGTCACATGATCTCAGTAATTATACACCTGTTCTGAAAGGCCCCAGAGTCTGCAACACCACTAAGCAAGGGCCACCACCAAGCAAGCGGCAACATGAAGACCAAGGAACTCTCCAAACAGGTCAGGGACAAAGTTGTGGAGAAGTACAGATCAGAGTTGGGTTATAAAAAAATATCAGAAACTTTAAACATCCCACAGAGCACCATTAAATCCATTATCAAAAATGGAAAGAATATGGCACCACAACAAAGCTGCAAAGAGAGGGCCACCCACCAAAACTCATGGAACAGGCAAGGAGAGCATTAACCAGAGAGGCAATAAAGAGAACAAAGAGACCAAAGATAACCCTGAAGGAGCTGCAAAGCTCCATAGCAGAGATGGGAGTATCTGTCCATAGGACCACTTTAATTCATACACTCCACAGAGCTGGGCTTTATGGAAGAGTGGCCAGAAAAATGCCATTGCTTAAAGAAAAAAATAAGCAGACATGTTTGGTGTTCCCCAAAAGGCATGTGAGAGACTCCCCAAAGATATGGAAGAAGGTACTCTGGTCAGATGAGACTAAAATGTAGCTTTTTGGCCATCAAGGAAAACATTATGTCTGGCGCAAACCCAACACCTCTCATCACCCCGAGAACACCATCCCCACAGTGAAGCGTGGTGGCAGCATGCTGTGGGGATGCTGTGGGGATGTGTCTCATCGGTAGGGACTGGGAAACTGGTCAGAATTGAAGGAATGATGGATGGCGCTAAATAAAGGGAAATTCTTGAGGGAAACCTGTTTCAGTCTTCCAGAGATTTGAGACTGGGATGGAGGTTCACCTTCCAGCAGGACAATGACCATGAGCATACTACTAAAGCAACACTCGACTGGTTTAAGGTGAAACATTTAAATGTCTTGGAATGGCCTAGTCAAAGCCCAGAACTCAATCCAATTGAGAATCTGTGGTATGACCTGAGATTGCTGTACACCAGCGGAACCCACCCAACTGGAAGGAGCTGGAGCAGTTTTGTTTTTTTGTCTTATTTCTTTCACAATAAAAAATATTTTTAATCTTCAAAGTGGTAGACATGTTGTGTACATCAAATGATACAAACCCCACAAAAAATATTTTTAATTCCAGGTTGTAAGGCAACAAAATAGGAAAAATGCCAAGGGGTGAATACTTTCGCAAGTCACTGTACATTTAAATAAGAGTTTATTAAATGTACTGTAGAGCATATGTGGGAAACAGTATGGATAAATAAAAGGGTATTGCAATCATATACCAAATACACTTCAAATTAGTGGATATTGCTAATTCAGCCACATGACAGGTGTAGAAAATCGAGCACACAGCAATGCAATCTCCAAAGACAAACAGTAGAATGGCCTTACTGAAGAGTTCAGTGACTTTCAATGTGGCACCATCATAGGATGCCACCTTCCCAAAAGTAATTTCATAAAATATCTGCCCTGCTAGAGCTGTCCCGGTCAATGGCAAGTGCTGTTATGGTGAAGTGGAAATGTCTAGGAGCAACAAGGGCCCAGCCGCAAAGTGGCAGGCCACACAAGCTCTCAGAACGGGACCGCCAAATGCTGAAACGCGTAAAAATATTTTGTTCTCAGTAGCAACCATCACTACAGTTACAAACTGCCTCTGGAAGCAACGTCAGCACAATAACTGTTAATTGGGCGCTTAATGAAATGGGTTTCCATGGCCGAGCAGCTGCACATAAGCTCAAGGTCAACATGCGCAATGCCAAGCGTCAGCTGCAGCGGTGTAAAGCTCACCGCCATTGGGAAAGGGGGATACCTAGTCAGTTGTACAATTGAATGCCTTCAACTGAAATGTGTCTTCTGCATTTAACCCAACCCCTCTGAATCAGAGAGGTGCGGAGTGCTACCTTAATCGACATCCACATCTTTGGCGCCCGGGGAACAGTGAGTTAACTGTCTTGCTCAGGGTCAGAACAACATATTTTTTACACTGTCAGCTCAGGGATTCGATCCAGCAACCTTTCGGTTACTGGCCCAACGCTCTAACCAATAGTCTCATTGTACTCTGGAGCAGTGGAAACACGTTCTTGGGAGTGAAGAATCAAGCTTCACCATATGGCAGTCCGACGGACAAATCTGGGTTTGGCGGATGCCGGGAGAACACTACCTGCCCGAATGCATAGTGCCAACTGTAAAGTTTGGTGAAGGAGGAATAATGGTCTGGGGTTGTTTTTCATGGTTCAGTGTAGGCCCCTTAGTTCCAGTGAAAGGAAATCTTAACGCTACAGCATACAACGACATTCTAAACGATTCTGAGCTTCCAACTTTGTGGCAGAGTTTGGGGAAGGCTCTTTCCTGTTTCAGCATGACAATGCACAAAGCGTGGTCCATACAGAAATGGTTTGTTGAGATCGGTGTGGAAGAACTTGACTTGCCTCCACAGAGCCCTGACCTCAACCCCATCGAAAACCTTTAGGATGAATTGGAACGCAGACTGTGAGCCAGACCTAATCACCCAACATCAGCGCCTGACCTCACTAATGCTCTTGTGGCTGAATGAAAGCGAGTCCCCGCAGCAATGTTCCAAAATCTAGTGGAAAGCCTTCCCAGAAGAGTGAAGGCTGTTAAAGCAGCAAAGGGGGGACCAACTCCATATTAATGCCCATGATTTTGGAATGAGATGTTCGATGAGCAGGTGTCCACATACCTTTAGTCATATAACATACTTTACGCCACTGTTCATCTGTAGTCTAATAAACTGCACGCTTTCCAGACGAGTCGTAGTGGGAGGACCACACACCATATCAAGTTTACTTCGATATGATGGTTATTATATCAATATATGCACATAAAGGCTTTTCCACTGCCATTATTCGCATAATTAATTTTACTGACACAAAGATCCTACTATGTTGAATAAACAAATGATCTGTCAGCATTTATAAAATTGTACTAAAACGACCTGTTTCCATCGCAGCTGTCGTGATTATTTTTTATATGGTATGACTTTACCTGCATAAAAACTGTGGATGGAAATGTGGTTTATGAAAACACAACAAATACAGTACCAGTCAAAATTTGGACACACCTACTCATTTAAGAGTTTTTCTTTATTTTTTACAATTTTCTACTTTGTTGAATGATAGTGAAGACATCAACACTATGAAATAACACATATGGAATCATGTAGTAACCAATGAAGTGTTAAACAAATCAAAATATATTTTAGGCCTGATTCAGTCTCCTCTGAACAGTTGATGTTGAGATGTGTCTGTTACTTGAACTCTGTGAAGCATTTATTTAGGCTGCAATCTGAGGTGCGGTTATCTCTAATAAACTTATCCTCTGCAGCTGAGGTAACTCTGGGTCTTCCTTTCCTGTGGCAGTCCTCATGGAGAGCTAGTTTCATCATAGTACTTGGTTTTTGCAACTGCACTTGAAGAAACTGTCAAAGTTTCAGGATTGACTATTAGTTTTTTTATTTAACTAGGCAAGTCAGTTAAGAACAAATTCTTATTTACAATGATGGCCTCGGAACAGTGGGTTAACTGCCTTGTTCAGGGGCAGAACAGATTTTTTACCTTGTCAGCTCTGGGATTCGATCCAACCTTCCGGTTACTGGCCCAACTCTCTAACCACTAGGCTACCTGACTGACCTTTGTCTTAAAGTAATGGAGGACTGTCGTTTCTCTTTGCTTATTTGAGCAGTTCTTGCCATGGTACGGAAATTGGTCTTTAACCAAATAGGGCTATCTTCTGTATACCAACCCTACCTTGTCACAACACAACTGATTGGCTCAAATGCATAAGGGAAAGAAATTCCACAAATTAACTTAAGGTACACCTGTTAATTGAAATGCATTCCAGGTGACTACCTCATGAAGCTGGTTGCGAGAATGCCAAGCATGAGCAAAGCTGTCATCAAGGCAAAGGGTGGCTACTTTGAATAATCTTTAATCTAAAATATATTTTGATTTGTGTAACACTTTTTTGGTTACTTCATGATTCCATGTGTTATTTCATAGTTGATGTCTTCACTATTATTCTACAATGGAGAAAAATCTTGCTGTTACATGATTGTACAAAACACAGGGCCCTAGATGAGCAATGCCAGACAGCAAGGACGGGTAGTATAGTTATCAGCGTTTTATGATGTGTAGAACATATTGTAATAACTATATTTTATGAATAAACTTGGTGTCTTGGGTACTGTTTATGAAGTCATATTTTACTGTAACAATATTAAACAAAATAATCCAATACCACTCTGAAAATGTTACTTTTTTAGGTATATCAAAAACGTACAACATAAATTCATTGCTGTTCAAAATGAACAGGCTAATGCAAACAATATACAACAGAAGCATCACTTTAAATACATATTTTCCCTTCAGTTTTGGCTTTATAATTATAGTGTTAAACTGTTGATAAAGATCTGCATGTAATACCAACTAAAATACACTATTCATTTCTGTATTGTGCTATCAACTCAGCCAAAGTGTTCTGTATTTCCATTTTACCAGGTGTGTAGTTAACGAAAATCAACCCTCAATGCCAAACTGTTGTATAAACCTTTCCAGGCAGAATCTACAGACCTGCTCATATCTGTGACTGCATAATGAACACCCTTTTATGCCGATTAAGAACATTGTGAACAAGCAGTAATAGAAATAGATTATTCTTTACTTGTTTTTACCCTCCTTTCTCCCAAAATTTCGGAACCGCTGGGCCAATTGTGCGCCATCCTATGGGACTCCTGGCCAAAGCCGGTTGTGGCCCGGGTCTGTAGTAACACCTCTAGCACCGCGATGCAGTGCCTTAGACCGCTGCGCCACTCGGGAGGCCCAGGAAAGGAAAGGGTAACTAACCACTAGCTTACCTGAAATATATGATCCTTACATGATCAGCTTGTGTACATTGTCAATTAAATAATATTAACTTTGATTAGGGTGAACTTAACACACAAAATGAGTACCATCATATCATGTTTACAAAATATGTTTGTATGAATGTGTGTACCAAATCCATCCTGATTAGGAATCCAGGGACTGTGAGTGGAGGTGTGGCCATGTATAGGAAGGCCCTGCTTGGAGTAGAGACAGTGCCACTACCGGGTGGGGTGTGGTGGGAGCAGGTGAGTGGGTCAGCCTGTGCTTCTTGAGCTGGCCTAGCTCCCTGAAACAGCAGCCACACTGGGCACAGCGGTAGGGCCTCTCCCCAGTGTGGATGCGCTGGTGCTTATGCAGACTGTCCAGGTGTCGGAAACGCTTCTCGCAATACCTGCAGGGATATGGCCGCTCACCCGTGTGAATGCGCTGGTGTGTCTTCAGGCAGTAGAAGCGGCGGAATCCCCGGCCACACACATTGCAACGATGCACCTTATCCGAGCTTTCCCTTCGGACTTCAAAAGCCCCTAGAAGACCAGCGTCCCCTGCAGAGGGTGGGACAGACCCCATGAAGTTACCATCATTGTCACCATCATTATCAATGTGAGCTGGCATCTGTGGCAGTTGTTGTGATGACCCAGGGAGGTGGGACTCCAGCATACTTGAGACCTCAGGGTCGTTTTCAATTTTAACTGTTCTTTTAACTTCATCCACCTCATCGAGCACCTGGATCAGGCCCAGGTCATTCACATTGCCTGCTGGGTGACTCTGGCCCATCTCCAACTCAAAGTTGGTAATAGAAGTTCTGTGAGGGTCCTCTGCTGCCACTGTTCCTCCCTCATGCTCCTGTTGAATTATTCCAGAGTCCTCTCCTCCAGTTGCACGGACTTTGTACTCTGAGAGAGATAAATGATATCATGATCAGTAGGAGACTTTTCATTTGTTGAGTACGTGAAAATAGGTGAATTCCATGCCAGCATAGCCTGAATATATTTTTGGTATCTCAGATTGTTCTGACAATTATCACATAGAAACTTAATTGGGAAGATGGATGTGTGATATGCTTTTTACATTTGTAATCATGATTTTAAAAAAAATAATAAGTGGCAATTTTGGGCCCTTTTTAGACCTATACATGGACCCAATGATCCATGAACTGTACATGATACAGACAACAGCTTAATGTCGTTATACTCCTAATAGAGTGCTCGAAAATATGGAGAATTGCTATATTATAAAATACAATTTTACACATGCATTTATTCAACATTAAAACTAATATTAATATTTCAAAAGTACCCTTTTTGATTTGGTACATTTTTCGACATTGTTTTAAACAATATACAAGTACGTCACATTTCCTGAGTGGGGACTGTTACTTTTAAAGTTCTGATAAATTTTATGAACAATATAGTGAATGAAAAAATGGATTCAAGGGGAACACAGTGGTCCTCTGTACCTCAGTTGGTAGAGCATGGCGCTTGTAATGTCAGGATAGTGGGTTAGATTCCCTGGGCATCTTATGTTGAATACATTTGTGAATTTTTTTCTAAAGAATATAGCCACACTCCATATTTTAGAGCACAGTATTGAGGAGTATAATGACACCAACATGTCTGAATCGTGTACGGTTCACAAATCATAGAGTCTTTCAGGAACCATGTGTCATTTGTTCTCAAATTGTTTGTGAAAAGGGTAAAATGCATGTTAAACATCCTTTCTCCCAATGAAGTTGTGAGAATTGACTATAAAATATGAGATACCCTAAATATTTTTGGGCTGAGCTGGAGTGGAATCGCCCAGTATAAATGTCTGTGTAGGGCGTAAGCCTACCTTTCTCTGCAACCCCATCATCTGTAATGTAGAATTGACCCTCTGTATCCTCCTCAGTGTGATGAGATGAGTTTCCAACCTCTAATTGTGGCACTTTGGATGTTTGTGAGGGATTGGTAGAAGAGACAGTGGAGGATGTCCGTATTCTTAAGTTTTCGCTGCTCCTGGGCCATTCATGCTGCACTGTTGGTAAGCAAAGACCTACACTGGGGAGTGACTTAGAAAACTGTGATCGTGTGGATGAGGCTCGAAACGACTTGGGGCCACGGGTCGTGAGCATATTGGAAGGACTCGCCGAAGCAGTGGGGGGAAAGAGAAAAGGAGACTCTTCCGAACCAGGTCCTAAAGCACCCGATCTAGGCTGGTTGTGATTAAGAAGTAAACACTGTTTGATGTTCTTCTCGGCTGCTGTCATGTAGTACCGTGTTGCTTTGAGTTCACCCTCAGATACGTCAAGTCTCTCTCTCAAACTTTGGTTCTCACGATGAGACTCAGCAGCAGCAGTCCGAGCTGCGGCCAGTTTGATACCGACTACTCTAGCAGTTTCCTTCAAAACGGCTTCTACTGCACACCTCACTGCCTGTTCGATGGTCGATGCAAGTTCATATTTGAGGAAAGAGACACTGGTCTCCATCGTCAAACTCATGGTAGTGATTAGCTTGATGTTATGTTATCAACAGTTCGAAAAAGTTTCAAATGCAAAATAACAGAACCCTCGGGATTCAGTTCTTGTTGTTTGGTAAGCAAGGTAACTAACGTTAACTGGCCACCGTGTTAGCTAGCTAACGTTGGTTCGATAGCAAGCCGTCTAGTTAGCCTCTGGCCAGACAACATACTTACTGTTTGCAATTCGTAAGAAAATAGCTTTTAAATCAAACAAATAAACAGCTAAATGAGTCAACTTGTTTCTCAAACAATCTCACTCAAAAACGTGATTTTTTTTCCGCCAACTCACCTCCCCACGTATCAGTTTTTGAGTGTCGCATGATTATGACGTCAAACGGGTTATTCTTCTTCTTTATCAGCAGTTGGCATCCAACGTTATGGCGCATTACCGCCACCTACTGTACTGGAGTGTGGGGCAGAGACAGGGAGAAACTAAATCCCACCTGCCAGCCCCGTTGCTATTAAAAAAAAGATAGCAAAATATTTGAGACTATATCTAATGACGTTCTACTCAATATACTTTTTAAACTAATTTCCTGTATCCCCTTCTCCCTCATACAAGATCTCAGCCTCTCTTTCACTCTGATACTGCCCACACTGTAGCAATACATGCTCCACGGTATGTGTTTGATGGCAATAACCACACTTTCCTGTTGGATGCTTTCCTATCACATTTAAGGTGTTATTCAACCGGCTGTGTCCCACCCTTAATCTTGTAAAAAATAGCCTCCTCTCTTCTGTCCCTTCCTGCCATCCTCCCCTCCCCAACTTTCTTCTGTACTTGAAATAAATGCCTGCCCTTAGTATCTGTATTCCACTGCTCCTGTCATCTGTGCAGCATCACTGTCCATAACAGGCTTTTTTCCTCTGCCTTGCTCTTTGAAACTACTTTACTTTACTGACTTTATTGTCCCCATGGGGAAATTTTGTTGCAGTGTCATGTACAGGTTTAAGTAGCGTTTAACAACATCAACATCCCCACTATTAAGTGCTTGTGCCCAAGTAACCTGCCTAAATGACTACCGACCCATAGCACTCATGTCTGTAGCCATGAAGTGCTTTGAAAGGCTGTTCATGGCTCACATCAACCCATAAACCCTAGACCCACTCCATCAATCAGATGGATCAACACCCTCCCTATCTTTCTATAGTATCTCAAACACTTCTAGATCAAATACTAGCCATGTTGAATTTACAGGAATAGCTCCCGTTGGACTAAACTCCCTTCCATACAGTCCCATCTCCTTCGCTTAGGCATTACCCACCCAAAACTTATGTTCTGTCTTCGCTTATGTACCCAGCATGCCTCTAAAATCCCTTTCACAGGATGAGACACCCCATATCCCTGTAGGTTGACCCAATAATTCATTGCCAGCTGCTGTCTCCTAATCTGCAATGGCATATCCCCCATCTCCACCTGTAGTGTGTCTCATCACTCAAATGGGCCAACATAACATAGTACACCTCATCTTTCCCAGGTGAAGTTAACCCTGCCTTACCTATTGCCCTTTTCACCTCTGCCATGGTAAATGGTGCATTCAAGGCATAATTTACATTCTCCTTCCTATCCAGCACTCCAGGATGCTTTTCTCTCGTTCTCTCTCTCCCCCTCTGCTTCAGAGCTATTCACTTGGACAAACGCTTAGGCCATCATCTCTGCCTTCTCCTCATCTGTTACTGCCACATCCTTCCCACTCATCAACTGTGGATAATCCCACTCTCTTCTGACCCCACTCATCCTTTTAATCATCCCCAACACTTGTCCCACAGGTGTCGTCCTTCCAATGGCGTCACAGGACTGACGCCAACATGACCTCTTTTCCTGACGGATAGTTATCCTCACCAGAGCCTGCTTATATTGAATCAGATGTTGGAAGTTATGTGTCCTTTTCAGTACTCTAAATGCCCTGTTCCTGCTCCTCACAATATCCCCACACTCCTCCGTCTACCATGGGACTCTTTTCCTCCTCCTCCTCCCCCTTCCCTGAACTCTTAGGTACAGCCTCAGTAGCTGCCTCCATTAACACAGTTCTCACCCAGTTATTCATACTATCCACATCCCCTCTCATATCCATCCGAGCCATCACCTGCTCTCACTCAGCTCCTGAAACTAATCCCACTTTGCCTACTCCATCCACTGACACCTCCTCCTCCCTCCGGCCTACTGTGCACACTATGGGGTAATGATCACTCCCTACTGTCGAGGTCCAAGGCAGACTTCACCCCCCCATAAGCGTGTTGTATGCATTAAAATCCCCACACCACATTACCTTAATTCTATCTTGGCCCTCCACCCTCTCCAGCACCTCCAGGTCCAATATCGGACATTGTAGTAGTTCACTACCAATAGCACCCCTCCTCTCAACCACACCTCCACCATCACATATTCCTGTTCAATAGCATTTGGCAACCAACTTTAAGGTGCCTTACCGCCATCAACTGGACTGCAGAGTGGACCAGAGACAGTGAAGGTCTAAATCCTACCCAATATTCTCGTCTCCATAAGGAAACAAAATACATAATTAAATAATACATCCCCTGAAGATTTACCCAACAGTTCACTTAATCCTGGCTCTTCATCCGCATTACTCCTCAAATATAATAACAATCGCTCACTTTCCTCGCATATTTCTGGCACTGAACAAGAACAGGTTCCATTGTCTCCATCTTCTCCTCCCAGTCGGATGTTTTCTGACCAATTTCAATGTACTATTGAGCCTTGTGTGTCCCAGTCTTAGCCTTGTGTTTACACTTTCCTCCCTTCTCACTTGGCCTGAGAACATCCTGCCCCACCTCTTCCCGTATCTTATACAGGTGTCTTTCCTTTCTCTCCCTGTGCCAAAACTCTTGCCATTTGGTTTTAACCACTGTTCTAATTAACCCCTAATCTCTGCAGCACTCCACCAATCAGGCCTTTATAGTAGAGTGGCTAGAAGGAAGCCACTCCTCAGTAAAAGGCACATGACAAACCCGCTGGGAGTTTGCCAAAAGGCACCTGAAGGACTCTTAGATTATGAGAAACAAGATTCTCTGGTCTGATGAAACCAAGATTGAACTCTTTGGCCTGAATGCTAATCGTCAAATCTGGAGGAAACCTGGCACCATCCCTACGGTGAAGCATGGTGGTGGCAGTATCATGCTGTGGGGATGTTTTTCAGTGGCAGGGACTGGGAGACTAGTCAGGATCGATGGAAAGATGAACAGAGCAAAGTACAGAGAGATCCTTGATGAAAACCTGCTCCAGAGCTCTCAGGACCTCAGACGGGGTCGAAGGTCCACCTTCCAACAGGACAATTACCCTAAGCACACAGTCAAGACATTGCAGGAGCTGCTTTGGGACAAGTCTCTGAATATACTTGAGTGGCCCAGCCAGAGCCTGCACTTGAACCCGATCAAACATCTCTGGAGAGACCTGGATATAGCTATGCAGCGACACTCCCAATTCAACCTGACGGAGCTTGAGAGGATCTGCAGAGATGAAACTCCCCAAATACAGGTGTGCCAAGCTTGTGGAGTCACAACCAAGAAGGCTCGAGGCTGTAATCATTGCCAAAGGTGCTTCAACAAAGTGCTCAGTAAAGGGTCTGAATATTTATGTAAATGGGATATTTTTATTTATTTATTTTTATAAATAACACTGTTCACTTAACCTGGAAGCCAGCCGCACCAACGTGTCGGAGGAAGCATCATACAACTGGCGACCGTGTCAGTGTGCATGCGCCCAGTCCGCCACAGGAGCCATTAGGGCGTGATGGGACAAGGTAATCCCGGGCCTACCAAACTGCGATGCAGTGCTTGAAAATTAACCCAATAAAATAAAAAATAACGAGGCTATATAAAGGGGGTACCGGTACCAAGTCAATGTGCGGGAGTACTGGTTAGTCAAGGTAATTTGTACATGTAGTTAGGGGTAAAGTAACTATGCATAGATAATAAACAGTGAGTAGCAGCAGTGTAAAAAAAAAAATTGTCTGGGTGGCTATTTGATTAATTGGCTTGGGGGAAGAAGCCGTTAAAACCTCTTAGGGCTAAGGGGCAGTGTTCGGAAGTTCGGATTAATGATTTGCCCAAAGTAAACTGCCTGTTACTCAGGCCCAGAAGCTAGGATATGCATATAATTGGCAACATTGGATAGAAAACACTCTGAAGTTTCTAGAATTGTTACAATAATGTCTGTGAGTATAACATAACTGATATAGCAGGCGAAAACCGAAAGAAAATGCATCTGGAAAATTATTTTTTGAGGTCACAGTCCATTTCAATGCTTGTCTATGGGATATACAAATAAATAGCTCCCCGATTGCAGTTCATATGGCTTCCACTAGATGTCAACAGTCTTTAGAAAGGGTTTCAGGTTTGTTTTTTGAAAAATGATTAAGTAGTTGTAGTTTTTCCAAGGTGTCTCTCATTAGAAATGTAGTTTTGTTGCGCGTGAATGAGGTGGACGCTCTTCATTATTTATCTTCCCTATTGAAAATACTATTGTCCGTCTTAAATTTGATTGTTTATTTAGACATTAGAGTACCTGAGTATTAATTAGAAACATCATTTGACTTGTTTGGACGAACTTTACTGGTTACTTTTTGGATTCGTTTGTATGCATGTTGAAAGAGTGGTTTACTGAATCAAGCGCGCCAACTAAACTGACATTTTTGAGATATAAAGAAAGACTTTATCGAACAAATTGACCATTTGTTGTGTAGCTGGGACCCTTTTTGAAATCTGACAAAGCGGTTGGATTAACAAGAAGTTAAGCTTTTAAACGATGGAAGACACTTGTATTTTCATGAATGTTTAATATTACGATTTTGTAAATTGAATTTGGGGCTGTCGCGCTAAGTGGGGACTTTTGGACCTAGACTTGACTTGCTTTGAGGTAGCAGAGAAAACAGTCTATGAATAGGGTAACTGGAGTCTTTGACAATCTTTTGGGCCTTCCTAGTATATACAGTTGAAGTCGGAAGTTTACATACACCTTAGCCAAATACATTCAAACTCAGTTTTTCTGACATTTAATTCTAGTAAAAAATCCCTGTCTTAGGTCAGTTAGGATCACCACTTTATTTTAAGAATGTCAAATGTCAGAAGAATAGTAGAGAAAATGATTTGTTTCCACTTTTATTTCTTTCATCACATTCCCAGTGGGTCAGAAGTTTACGTACACTTGACTAATATTTGGTAGCATTGCCTTTAAATTGTTTAATTTGGGTCAAACATTTTGGGTAGCCTTCCACAAGCTTCCTACAATAGGTTGGGTGAATTTTGGCCCATTCCTCCTGACAGAGTTGATGTAACTGAGTCATGTTTGTAGGCCTCCTTGCTCGCACACACTTTTTCAGTTCTGCCCACAAATGTTCTATAGGATTGAGGTCAGGGCTTTGTGATGGCCACTCCAATACCTTTGACTTTGTTGTCCTTAAGCCATTTTCCACAACTTTAGAAGTATGCTTGGGGTCATTGTTCATTTGGAAGACCCATTTCCGACAAAGCTTTAACTTGCTGACTGATGTCTTGAGATGTTGATTCCATATATCCACATCATTTTCGTACCTCATGATGCCATCTGTTTTGTCAAGTGCACCAGACCCTCCTGCAGCAAAGGACCCCCACAACATGATGCTACCACCCACTTGCTTCACGGTTTGGATGGTGTTCTTCGGCTTGCAAGCCTCCCCCTTTTTCCTCCGAAACATAACGATGGTCATTATGGCCAAACAGTTCTATTTTGTTTCATCAGACCATAGGACATGTCTCCAAAAAGTACGATCTTTGTCCCCATGTGCAGTTGCAAACCGTAGTCTGGCTTTTTTTATGGCTGTTTTGGAGCAGTGGCTTCTTCCTTGCTGAGCGGCCTTTCAGGTCATGTCGATATATGACTTGTTTTACTGTGGATATAGATACTTTTGTACCTGTTTCCCCCAGCATCTTCACAAGGTTCTTTGCTGTTGTTCTGAGATTGATTTGCACTTTTCGCACCAAAGTACGTTCATCTCTAGGAGACAGAATGCGTCTCCTTCCTGAGCGGTATGACGACTGCGTGGTCCCATGGTGTTTATACTTCTGTACTATTGTTTGTACAGATGAATGTGGTACCTTCAGGCATTTGGAAATTGCTCCTAAGGATGAACCAGACTTGTGGAGGTCTACAATTTTTTTCTGAGGCCTTGGCTGATTTCTTTTGATTTTCTTTTTTTTCCCCCATGGTGTCAAGCAAAGTGGCACTGAGTTTGAAGGTTGGCCTTGAAATACATCCACAGGTACACCTCCAATTGACTCAAATTATATCAATTAGCCGATCAGTAGCTTCTTAAGCCATGACATCATTTTCTGGAATTTTCCAAGCTGTTTAAAGGCACAGTCAAATTAGTGTATGTAAACTTCTGACCCACTGGAATTGTGATACAGTGAATTATAAGTGAAATAATATGTCTGTAAACAATTGCTGGAAATATTACTTGTGTCATGCACAAGGTAGATGTCCTAACCGACTTGACAAAACTATAGTTTGTTAACAAGACATTTGTGGAGTGGTTGAAAAACAAGTTTTAATTACTCCAAATTAAGTGTATGTAACTTCCGACTTCAACTGTAGGTCCTTGTTGGCAGTAAGCTTAGTCACAGTGATGTACTGGGCCGTACACACTACCCTCTGTAGTGCCTTATGGTCAGATGCCGAGCAGTTGCCATACCATGTCACATACACATGGTTAGCAGATGTTAATGCAAGTGTAGTCGAAATGCTTGTGTTTCTAGTTCAACAATTCCCCAACAACTACCTAATACACACAACTCTAAAGGTGTGAATTAGAATGTGTACATGTAAGTTCATGGATGAGCGATGGCTGAGCGGCATTTACAAGGTGCAATAGATGGTCTAAAATACAGTATATACATGTGATATGAGTAATGTAAGATATGTAAACATTATTGAAGTGGCATTATTTAGTGTGCATTATATAAAGTGACTAGTGATCCATTTATTAAAGTGGCTAGTGATTGGGTCTCAATGTAGTGATTGGGTCTCGAACTAGACACTAATGCACTTGTCCCCTTGCTCAGTTGTGCACCGGGGCCTCCCACTCCTCTTTCTATTCTGGTCACCTCCCTGACCAAGGCCCTTCTCCCCCAATTGCTCAGTTTGTCCAGGAGGACAGCTCTTGGAAGAGTCTTGGTGGTTCCAAACTTCTTCCATTTAAGAATGATGGATGCCACTGTGTTCTTGGGGACCTCCAATGCTGCAGAAATGTTTTGGTACCCTTCCCCAGATCTGTGCCTTGACACAATCCTGTCTCAGAGCTCTACATACAATTCCTTCAACCTTATGGCTTGGTTTTTGCTCTGACATGCACTGTCAACTGTGGGACCTTATATAGACAGGTGTGTGCCTTTACAAATCATGTCAAATCAATTCAATTTATCAAGTGGTAGAAACATCTCAAGGATGTTTCATTTTTTTTATATACATTTGCAAAAATGTCTAAAAACCTGTTTTCACTTTTTCATTATGGGGTATTGTGTGTAGATTGAGGAAAAAATGCATGTAATCAATTTTAGAATAAGGCTGTAATGTAACAAAATATGGAAAAATGGAAGGGGTCTGAATACTTTCCGAATGCACTGTATATGGAATTGTTTTAAGTTGATTTTGAATTTTAAAATAAATATATATATAATATAAATATATACAAAATAGATACAAAAATTATTTGATACATATTTTGGGTCCGTTACTGCTATTAGCCAAAGCAAACGCATTGAATAACAGATTCTCTACATTGAACAACAGATATCCCCCCAAAACAATCTAAAGGAAGTTTATATCCTATATCTGATAGATATTAAAAAAAGATCAGGAAACATTTCATTCATTTTTTTTTTACATGTATGTAACCCCTTATTTTTGGCACAAAACAGTCTCCATAAATTTCCATATTTTTTTGACTGGTACCGGGAGACCTTCAGACAACTGTACGTGTTCGTGAGAGAGTCTCATCTTTACACAGATGGGTCATTTTAGTGTGTAGTAGCCCAAACTGTTCGGCCGCTACAGGCAGAAGTTGGCAGATCGGCTGTACCGACTTCAGACAAGTCCCAAGACGCTTGTGGGGGTCGTAGACTTTAGAGCTGTTTTAAATGCTTGATTATATGCAAAGTTCCATTTCTGAACCATAAATCATCTTTCCTGGTCAATTTCCAAATGTACTGTACTTATGTATTTCTTCTTCTTAGAATTAGTTCTCTCCCCTATAACACGGATGCCACTTCAAGGGGCTAAGGGGTCGAATACAAGTAAGTGAAGCATTATTCATGACAAAATCCATTGGAGGATGTATTCTCTCCTGCTAAGTACTGAATGAATTTCAGAGGTGAAACAAGCCCCTTTATTGTAATCATTCTTTCAATTAGGACAAGCATCATATTCCCCAGCATCATATTCACCACAGCAGCATGTGGAGGACAGCCATGTATGTAATTCATTCACTTTTCCCAGATTACTTATCCTATTTGTTCTTTTGTGCACAGTATTTCATTTCAATGTACTGTTTCAAACAGAGCCTACATTGAGACACTTCAACGTGTCAAATGATGGCGGTAGACATGAAGGTAAGAGCATGAAAGAAAACAGAAAGAAAACAGAGCCCTTAGGGAAGAAGTTAAGGTGTTAAGGAGTGGGCAATCAGGTGAGAACTTAACTTGCATATCTATTTTTGGTGTATAATTGTTTTTAGGGGTGTGACAGTGATTAAGTGCTTATTTTTTTCTGTAGGTCCGGGTGGTATCGAACCGATGGGCCAATGGGTCGGTAGGAGATTTGTCCTTGCCTGATGATTTCAATCTCCCGATGGGGGACCGACAAGGGCTGGAGTTGCTGGAGACCAGGCTGATCCAGGACACCGAGCTCCAGGAGAGACTGTGTGCTCAGAAATGTATATAGCCATTGCTTTTTCCGGGAAGGAGCAAGACACGTTCAACTTTGACCCTGTTGTTGCGACCGTTGTCTCGGATTTACATTTACTATGTTACTTCTACCCCTAAGTCCAGGTTGGAAATGCACATTTGTGACTACACTGGGCCATTAAGGGTAGGTTTAGTGTAGCTTAACTTCTTCCAGTGAGAAGTAATTGGTAGCTTGGTAAACTATATTTTCAGAGTAGCTTCACCAGCACTGTTCCTATCCTACTCTTACAGTCAGTGTCCTTAGGAACTGGGCTTCATATTGATGTGACCCAACAATGTATCCAAGGACTTCATGGCCATAGTAGGTGACATTCTCATAAAATAGGAATACATTGCATTTTATGAAAATTATGATCTCTGTTTTGTTGAATGTTCACTGCCACCCACTGTTTAAGCAAAGAACTGAGCATCGAATCAGCATCAGCCTCTCTTGCTTGCAAAAAAAAATGGAGAGCGAAATGCACCATTGTGTTTATCTAAAGGTTTAATCAAAGCTTTATGGTGAAAAGATAAGAGCGGTCACCTGGTTTTGGAATTTAATCCAGTTAACAATGCCCTTTTAAGTAAAGCATATTAAATGTGGACTTTGCTCTGATTAGGGTAGACCTTATTGGAACAAAAACATCTGATAATTTATGCTTATGTGTAGTTAAGGAAGAGATTTTTAGTGGCATGTATAATATTTGCATGCATGTGTATTTTCAATCTGTGGATGTATGGCTCCTTGTGTCCATCTCTTTGCTCAAGCCCTTGCTGTTGCTAGGCAACCTATCCTCATTTACTACAGTCCCTTATGGCCTGCAGAGGGACAGGGCAGGTGGGATATACCATTGTCTTACTTTGTGTAGGGGAAGGATGCTTGTCCCTGCCTATAATATTGCAGCCTCGCTGTTTCACTTCCTTGGACATCCAAGCCCTATCACCCCTTTGTCTGACAGTCCACTGCAGCCAGATCCAGAGATGGTAGAGTCTACTTTATTCTGTTGAACTTCAAAGTACACCTTTCGACTTTTCCAATGACCTTTTGCAATACACTGACACACAGAGTGTCAACAAGAGCAAATCATGCATTCTCTTTAGATGTGTGTTGATCATTTACCTATCCACAGACTATGGCAGATCCTGACTCCCATTCAACCAAAACCAGTCACTAGATTTCTGGGGTCAGCCCCCCAAATCAGATTATGAGTTAGCTTTTTTGACTGATCGAGGGCCTAGGTAATCCCCCACCCTAGGGTCATTATTATAAATTATCATTAATGGTATGTTTGGTTCAACAATGGTCTGCTCTAGTCAAACCATGGGAATATATTTCTCAGGCCCATATGGCCATTTAGTACCAACTGCTTGGTTCTGCTTTACTCCTGTCTTACAAATGCATTAAAATATAAGAATATAATTATTATGTATATATTGTGTGTGTGTTATGTGGGTCTCTAAGTTTAATGACAGTTTAATGACAGTTTAAAATGCATTAGATATAAGAATACTGATTATGCATATTATGTATTGTGTGTGTGTGTGTGTGTGTGTGTGTGTGTGTGTGTGTGTGTGTGTGTGTGTGTGTGTGTGTGTGTGTGTGTGTGTGTGTGCATGCACAGGCCTCTGACCTTTTTATCACACTGTAACCTTCACACAGTCTTTTGACAGTAAATAAAGACCAAGGTTTTAAAAAATCTGGACAGACAGAGGATTTAGAAATGAGCGGATTACTCACTATCATGAATATAAAACCACGGCTTGATAAAAACCCATCTCTCACCAGCCTATGGCCTTGCTCTCTCACACCCACATCTGCTAATTATAAAATAATCCTTAGGTGTATAGCCTACATCTCCTGGGATAATACAGTGCTTCGGAGTAATTAGTCTACTATGAGGTATTAATTACACAAGTAGTTTAATCAAAACGTGAAGGGGATGAAGTAAGAAATCTGCTATGAGTGATGAATTGAGGCCGATTGGAGCCACTTCAACAGTTATTTTTTTCTAGGTGGGTGGGCTCTTGTAGTAATTTTCCTACATTGGAAGTAGTTAACGCTATAAATGCACACTGTACTGTGAGATATAGTCGTAGGCCTAATCAATAACTAAGACACGAAAAGGGTTCTCATAAAGGAGACAAATGCGGCCCTGTGATGTTCAAGATCTGCAGTAGATCGAGGACCATCTGAGAGTCATCCCACCCGTAGCCTATCGAGTAGACATCAGAGGGGGGTTCTAAAATGGTACAGTCTCTCCGAAATGGGTGTGGTTGAATCGTGTTTACGAGATCTAACGTTAGCAAGCGCAGACCGGGTGACTTAATCTGAAACTACGTTATTTTATTATAATACTGCAATTTAGAGCTTTGAATACAAAAACACCTCATGCGAATATGCATTAGGCCTATTGCATGTTTAAAAAAAAAAATTGTGTACCAATGGGTGGGTTTCCTGCTCCTCTGGCAAGATAGCCCAGTCGCTTTTAAATTATAATTTAAATTTTTCTCTCAAGAGTTTAAGCCTCTGTGTTTGTCAATTTATTTAATAATTCATTTTTTGACGAGGAGGCGACGGTCATTACGAAGCGAGGGAGTGAGGGGAGAGAAGGAGGAGGAAGATATCCGCGAACTAGCAGAGGAGGAAGGAAGCGAGGATCACGAAAACCACAATCAAGAGAAAAACTGAGTCACAAAAAAGCTATTTACTAATTTCATATGGTTCAATGCATTTTCTTTGATGCGTGGACAGATTGCAATTGTGTTCAATCCGCTCCAACAAAGATGTTTTCGAGTTTATGAAGGTCTCGGGCGTAGAAAGGCAAACCATTCTGAAGAGGAAACGGGAACACAACAGCAGAACTCATCTTTTCAAGGGGTCCAGTCAAACGGAGATATGGTGTCTCTGTACTTCGATCTAATATTTATTTGATGTGTAGCCTACAGTGGAGATTCATTGAGCAAAAATCTAGAGAAGACAAGGAGCCGAGAGGATATTGAAAATATCTGCATATTTCTGTCCCTATATTGTTTTATTTTCTAAGGAAAAAGGGGCCAATAAACATCCCCAGCCTTTTTGAAACATTAAATCCAGACTGTATTCGAGAAAGACTACCAACCTCATCGGAAACATTACCTAACAGGTAGCCAGCCATCCATTATAAAATGCTGTCAGAATTGTCATGGATGTAAGATGGCTGGATGATGTAGCCTACCAGTGATGGGCCTATTCATGACTAGGCTCATCATTTCGCTGAAATTATATTTCAACTGTATGTTTTGGTAGCCTAAATATAGACATATGGACGAACCTCCCCACTGTACCAAATGTTTTTCTATTTGCATATAGCATAGCTTGCTGTACATTCTTGCGATAACCTATATTAACACAGGCAACCCCGTAAAGTGTTTGCATATTTAGCGGCTTGGAAAAATTACACGGTTGCCAGGGTGTCAGTGCCATTAACCACGAATGCCATGGGTTTACTGCTATAATCGTGGAATTATGGCCTTTAATTCATCAAGTAGCCTAACAGCTATCTATATCAAGTAGGCTCCATACATTTGTGGGTACTGGGTAGGCTACTGTTGCTTGTAGTGAGGGAGTAGCCTAGCCGTCTGAGCTGCGCCCCAAGGCCGATGTAAGCAACCTATTTGTTGATGAGGGAGGGCTATTCTACAGTGTCTATGCTGCAATTTGACCTTAAAATGGATTTGACATTTTATGCAAGGAATTTATTTAGAATTCTATTATAGAAAATGATGCTGTAATGCACTCAATCCAATAAGGCTAATATAATGTGCTTATTACTTTAGCACTCTTGGTTCGCTGTGAAATGTCAACCGAATAGACCAAGCAGGCTATCGTTTACTGAGCATGAACATAAGGGGTGGGGCCACACTGTATTTTGCATTAATTTTTTCCAAATGAGAAGCAAGTCTTTGACCTATAGTTTTAGGTAGCTTCTGTCTGTCAGTTGTCATGGGTAATATATTGTCTTTGACCTATAGTTTAGGTAGCTTCTGTCTGTCAGTTGTCATGGGTAATATATTGTCTTTGACCTATAGTTTAGGTAGTTTCTGTCTGTCAGTTGTCATGGGTAATATATTGTCTTGGAGAAAATGCTTAATAAGCTATTATGGTGACATTGATGGCCACCTCTTCAGCACAGGACATGTGCTGAGGTCCACAACCACGTATAGTCAATAAGGATCATTTACATCCAGCCCTGCCTTGTGTTTTGCATCATTTTATACATCTTTCAAAATGATTTTACTAGTGGACAAACACTTCTTGAACCAATTCTACCAGAAATGCTCCCTTAAAATGATGTTCTTGAGGGAGGGTTAGGAACTGGAACGTGTGTCCAGACAACAACGGAATGGGTTGGTGACTGCCTGGCAAGGTGGATTGCATTGCACATACTGTCCAGAAAGCATTGGGGAAAGGAGGAAACCAAAAAAGGGCCATTTCATGATATCAGTGGGCGATGGTGTATCATCCCATCCCATGATGCCCAGTCCTCTCCTCTCCCACCCTGGTATCTGATGGTGATGCACCACCACCAACCCCTCAGTGCTTTATTGGCTAAATGAGCAGCTGTGCCAGGAGACTGGGACCCACCAATTTCCCCTGGTCGCCTTCCATTAGTGCTGTGTGATCCATCTGGTTGGAGGTTCCCACCGGGAACAATGACCCAGTTAATTTCTCCTCTCCCTAGCCTAGTAGATGGTGATGATGTGGATGTTCCTGTTTGTTTGTGTATGTGGAGTTGGAGGCCTTTAATAACATGGCACATCTGATGTGAGTGTTAGGTAATGTTAACATTGAGGCACTGGGATTAGAGGAAATATGGAAAATGTGAACACTAAATGTGATATTACCTGACACTGCTGTATGGGCAGTGTATCTGTCTGTGAATGCATTTTATTTTTTTACAAGTACCGGTACACCGCCACCGAAAGAGGTACAGTATCGACAGGGATGCAAATCGAATGTGCAAAGCAAAGTACAATGGTCAGAGGTATTTCATCGGTGTCTTAACGGATTTGAATAGGCCCACAAACTCATGCAAATACTAGTGCCAATTTTTGAGTAGGATTTGAATGTGAAACCTCTCTCTTCGAATTCCCTGTGCATGTAATCAAAAACACGTCTGTAGTGCTAATCATGTTGATATGGAAGTGTATGGTACAACAAATACTGTTTTGGTGAATTTAAATAATACAAATAGGCCTACCATAGTATTTTCAGTCACATTCAACTGTGACGGTAACAATCGAGGTCTAGCGGGCGGGAAATGTAGTAATTTGTAAATGTAGTTTGTGATAATGCTAGTGTCAGCCATTTTCAGTGTATTTCACTAGATGATTGAGATCTTGCTGTAAAATAGTTTTAATTCGTTTTGATACTGCAGCTTAAACAATGACATTTTGTGTCCACTAGAATCGACCATAATCGCAGCAATGTTGAATCATTAACAAGTCCTTGTTAAAACATAGTAATAGCCAGATAATAACATAGTAATTATGCAAATATCCACTGGCAAATTCCAAATGTAATGATAGCTATGCTAAATAGAGATTCAAAATGTCATTTTTATTTTATTTATTCAGGTAGGCAAGTCAGTTAAGAACAAATTCTTATTTACAATGGTGGCCTACCCCAGCCAAACCCTAACCCAGATGACGCTGGGCCAATTGTGCGCTGCCCTATGGAACTCCCAATCACATCTGGTTGTGATACAGCCTAGAATCGAACCAGGGTCTATAGTGACACCTCTAGCACTGAGATACTGTGATTTAGACCGCTGCGCCACCCGGGAGCCCCCTTTTAGAACACAACACAAACACGCATACATTTTGTTCAATGTGCTTGTAATGAATGATAAATGCCTGCCTGCCTGCCTGCAGTAATCCTAATCTTGTTTCTGTGCATTAAGTGGTTCGTGGATATCAGAGAGAGCCCATTAAATGATGAAGCTCTCTCTCAGATTATACCAGATTAGAGATTATTCTCCACAGTTAAACCAGACAAGGCTGTACTAGCATAAATATACAGATTACAGAGCTTTACGTATTTTAGATGTGCTATGTTAGTAAACCGTGCACTTAAAATACTGAATTAAGTATTATTTTATATGCCCAATTTACTCTGATTCTAGCTGCCGCTCTGCAGCCATGTTTGTGATGGTGTTAAACAACTAGCCTCCAGGTGAAATATGCCAAAATGATTAGGATCAGATCAAACCCATTGATCAGGTTGAGACCAGCAGAGGACCACGAGACCTCTGATGTAGTTGGAGTCGATTACTCACCATGATAACACTGCAATCAAATCATGCAATCTGATACGCATGCCATGTACAAACATAGCGCATATTACATTACAAGCAGATTGGTTTGTTCTGACGCAGGCACTGTCCATCATTCTAATTGGACATTTCTGCTCTTAGATGGAATCCTAATTTTGAACTTGATATCTCAGTCTGGGCGATCTACATGAATGTTTTAAGTTTAAATTCTCATGCTGTTTTTCCATCCTTTGTCCCCACCAGGTGACTGACTGAGTGACAGAGGACTTCGACGAGGCCAGGGACCAATCCAAAATGAGCGAGCTGGAGCAGCTGCGTCAGGAGGCGGAGCAACTTAGGAACCAGATAAGAGTATGTGTGTCAGAGAATGTTACTGATCTGGGCACACATTTACAAAGAGTCCCAAAGGCTAGGCATGCTGATCTAGGATCAGTTTTGCCTTTTCGATTACAGGATATATCCTAGATCAGCAATCCTACTCTGAAACGCTTTATGATCTCAATGAAAGCAGTAAAACCATTGGGTCTAGAAGAGAAGGGGGTTGGTGGAAAAGGGAGTAGGTCTAACACACCATATTGAGAGGTGGGATATTTGCCTGGGTGAGATTGAGAGAGATTGCTGATGCTTGTCTAACCACTCTCTGTCTCTTAGGATGCCAGGAAAGCATGTGGGGACTCAACCCTGACACAGGTATGTATCACAGATACCCACATAAAAGAGAGTATGGCTGTGTTTTGACAGCCAGCCAAATTCTCATCTTTTTTTCAATAATTGATATTTTGCCCAATCAGATCAGCTCTGTAAAAGATCTGATGTGAAAAGATCTGATGTGCGAAAAAAGATCAGAATACAGTGCACTACATTGACACAGTAACCCTGTGATGAACTTGTCTTCTTTACATTGCTTTTCTGTGTGTTTGTGTGTCAACCAGATAACGTCAGGTCTGGATCCCGTGGGGAGGATTCAGATGCGGACGAGGCGCACTCTCCGTGGCCACCTGGCTAAGATCTATGCCATGCACTGGGGCACAGACTCTAGGTGGGTGTAACGTTATGCCAACCCATGAGGGGGCTTCTCCCTCTCTTCACACTCTCTCACTCATATACCACACATGGCGGTACAAGTGGTGCTTTTTTTGATGAGGTATAACACAATGGCTCTTTGTCTCCGCAGGCTCCTGGTCAGCGCCTCTCAAGATGGAAAACTGATCATCTGGGACAGCTACACCACTAACAAGGTGAGATCTGCTCCCAAATAACAACATCTCCCCTGGTCTCACCAAGGGGCCTGGAAAGGTTGACTCACTCTCAGCAAACTAGGCAGCCTTCAGGGATTGGAAATTAAATGGGAGCCGACTGTGTGTTTTGACTCATCTCATACTTCTACTTACATCATAACCTACCAGAGTCACTTTGCCATTCAAACATTGTAAATTATATTATGCAATGGCTCCCCCTGAAAAGATTCCACAAATTCAATACAGAGGAAGCACAATGAACTACTATTCTGCTCCTGCTCTGTCTGGATGTGGACTTGGGTCTGGACTCCTGCCTGGCCCCGTTTACGATACTACGCTCTCCTTGTCCATGCCTTTATTCTGTGACACACAGTGACCAACTCTTATCCCCCCCTCCAGATGCATGCTATCCCCCTGCGCTCCTCCTGGGTGATGACCTGTGCGTATGCCCCCTCTGGTAACTACGTGGCCTGTGGAGGTCTGGACAACATCTGTTCCATCTATTGCTTGAAGACCCGCGAGGGCAACGTCAGGGTCAGCAGGGAATTACCCGGACACACAGGTGAAGAAGAATTACTACACACAAATACCTATGTGACTAAGCTTGAGTCATTTTGTGTTCATTTTTATTGAGAAATCATGGAAGTGTCTTAGCTAGGTTATGTGAGTTTATTTGATCCTCCCTGATTCTAACTTCCCCAGTGACACTACATATGGTTGTGTATGCAGTTCAGTTGAGTATTCCTACCTGTTCCCTCTCCCACTGGGATCCCCAGGTCCCAAACCCCTAAACAAGGAAGACTTTAATTCACATGGCTAATTAGTCACAGGGCAACACAATTATAACGAGCTGAGACATCAGCCTGAAAACCTAGTGAGTCCCTTAGCTGTGTTACAGCGCTAGCTCACCTGGGGCTTTTAAATTACTCACATTCGGGAGTACGGGTATTGTTGAAATGAAGTCTTCCTCCTCGATCACACCTACAGCATCATTTCGCAAAATGGTACGCAGCATCATCTGGATATGTGTGCAACAAAAGTTCCAACATTCACGTTCTGCTACCATTTCTGTCAAGCCGTCTACGCATACAGTCTGACGCACACACACGTTCAACGTATGCACAGCACAGAACGCACTGCAACTGCGTCTGCAACTCAATGCTGCAAGGCAAACGCAGCATTCCATTGGAAATGAATGTACTTCTGGTGTACCAAAATGTAATGAAGCTGTTTGTGTGATGGAGGCGTTAGTAGGAGCACCATACATTGATATGGTGTGGTCAGTGTTCTACTAGATGTTTTTATTTGTGCTACAGGTTACCTGTCCTGTTGCCGTTTCATCGATGACAACCAAATCATCACAAGCTCAGGAGACACTACCTGGTGAGTCCTGATGGATCGGTAACCAAGGCTGATGGAGAATGCAAATATAAATATACTACAGTATATTGTCTATACGTAACTAGCTATGAGCTAGCCTAACCTTACACTCAAAATGATCTGATAGCAGTTGTTAAATCCAGTGGGTCGCTCTTCTGTTCTCTTACCCAGTGCACTGTGGGACATCGAGACAAGCCAGCAGACCACGGTGTTTTCTGGCCACAGCGGTGACGTCATGAGCCTGTCCCTGTCTCCAGACTTCCGCACCTTTGTGTCCGGAGCCTGTGACGCCTCCATTAAGCTGTGGGACATCAGGGACAGCATGTGCCGACAGACGTTCACGGGCCATGAGTCTGATATCAACGCAGTCTGTGTGAGTGTGCTGACCTGCTTTCTGGTTCATGTCATGGCAGTAAGCCAGGAAACCATACTCTAAGACATGTCACCTTTCCCAAAGTCCTTCATGTTAGCTGCACTAGCTAATTCTGAGTGTCTAATGTACCTAATGCTAGCTGATATAACCCATGGCTGTCACTCCCTCTCTCTCTCCTCTACAGTTCTTTCCCAACGGCAGCGCCTTTGCCACCGGCTCCGACGACGCCACCTGCAGGCTGTTTGACCTGCGCGCCGACCAGGAGCTCAGCCTGTACTCTCACGACAACATCATCTGTGGCATCACCTCCGTGGCCTTCTCCCGCTCCGGACGGCTGCTGCTGGCCGGCTACGACGACTTCAACTGCAACATCTGGGATGCCATGAAGGGAGATCGAGCAGGTCAGTGGGGTGTGGTGGGGTGGAGTAGGAGCGAGCGCCTGTCATTTAGCTGGCAGCCATTGTTGTATAGTTGTGTCTGGCTATGCATCAGACCCGTGACTGAAAACAACTGATCAAAAAGGGAACGTTATATCTTCTAATTTCATTGAGATGTTAGACTTCAATTCACAAGCTGATCTCAGTCAAATGTAAATCAACCCTCAAAGGGGTCCCCGTGTTAACAGTTCAGGGGTATTTCAAGATGGTAGATTGATGATATAGCTAACCAGGACCACCATATATTAACACTTGTTTGTTTGTCCCTCTCTGTGTCAGGAGTGTTAGCCGGCCATGACAATCGCGTGAGCTGTCTAGGTGTGACTGATGATGGCATGGCGGTGGCCACTGGGTCCTGGGACAGCTTCCTCAAGATCTGGAACTGACAAGTTACCTGAGCCATGCACACACACACATTACACACACACACATAGACACATACATACAGACACACACATAGACACACACACACATACCCACACGCAAACACAATATTGATCATACAAAGTATTCACATCTCACATTTTGGTACACATAGTTTGCACACTGTATTCACACTGTACGTAAAGATGTACACATACACACATACACATTAAAACATTGTACATAATATATATATATAACGCCAATTAGGTATGAGTTTACACAGACACACAAATGCCACTTGCAATTGTACATGTTACCAATCACATTGTATGCAGGAAGAGTCCACCAGAATTACAAACAAATGCCCACACTACCCACAACAGATATATAGGTACACAGTACACACACAGTTATAATACATTTGTAATTGGAACTACCTTTAAAGACGTGACCAAATTCAATAAAATCCTGACATATGCTAAACTAAAACACGCATTTGAAATGTCACAATTTACCAGATTTTTCAACACAAATGTATTCACACACACACACACAAACTTTAAGTGCATGCACACATACATGCACACACACACTTTAAGTGCATGCACACATACATGCTCACACAAACATACAAAAATATATACATGCACACACATCTACAGTACATGTTTATTTCTGAGTGAAACTCCAACTCTTGAGCTAAATGGGGGAGACAATTCTGTTTTTCGTTTGTTTACTCTGAAGTCCCAAATATCCTTAAATCTGATTTTCTGTGCTACAGTAGGTTTGTGTGTCTCTGTAACAGGGTGAAAAAAGTCACAGTTGAAGGAATAGAGAGTGATGGGCTGGAAAAGCATGGTAATAAGTGAATCCAATAACACTCAAGACACTACAGACAGGGAGATAGAGAGCAGAAAGAATGCCCAACTTTCCACAGTGACACTGTTAAAGGAAAATCAAGATAAACCAACAATTCTTAAAGTTTCTTCTGGCTCAAACAAAATGCTATCATGTAGTTACTGTTTTTATAGATATGTACACCCACATATATAAGTAAATATATGATAGTTTTGATTTTGATGTTTTTGTTGTATTAATTTTTTACGCCTATTTTATTCATGTTTTCCCTGTGTGCCTCAGATACACTTTAAGGATAATTAATAGAGAATAATGATGAAATTAAACTAAATGAAATCAATAAAACGAGAGATTCATAAGGTGAGCGAGATTATCAAGAGACAACTCTCAAATAAGCAGGGGGCAATATTCATACTTTGACTTTGTCAATATATTATGTCAACTTTATGATGGTATACATTGTACATACTATTAATAAATACACGTAGCCTCTCTTGCCAGTTTTGGCCAGTTGTGTACTTCTTTTTTAACATTGTAATTTCTGTGTTTAAAACCATGCATGGTAGTTTTCAAGGGAGATATATGGGGATCCTGTTCAGCACACAACTTCAACATAAACAGTGAATTTTACATGCTTTGATGACCCAATTTAACCTTGATGAAACCTACCTGATGTCCAGATTTCTGCTCTAATTTCTCAACACACTACTTACTATAGACTGATTAATGATATAAATAGTTACTGGTCATTTTTAGAATGCTCAGATAATGTATTCATGTTGCGTTCTGATTCTTTACCCTTTTTCCAGAAGTGTGCACCCGTTCCCTCCCCACATGGGGATTGGATTGGTGCATACCAAGACCAGGGAGGGAGTTCCCAACAATAGTTTATATATACACACTAGATGAGAACCTGTTTTGAAGCCACTGTACCTCCATCTTGGCACACCCAACCGTTGTAAAACATATTTTGGAAGCTAAAGAAATGCACTTTTTTAACGTCTAAATTTGTATTGACAAGTTTATTATATTAGACGCTTTAATGCATACTTATATGTGAGCTAAACATACAAATAAAAAAAATATTCAAATGTTTTCCTTAAAGTATAATTGTTTAAAGTTCTAATGTTACTGTCCCCACTACATTATTTAAATACATGTCATTTTGTCCTTGAAACATTTACTTGAAATACTGTAGAATTCCATTCATTAATTTGGACTGCTTCATCCGGAGTGCCAATATGGCCGACCAGTGGCGTCAAAGCATCTCATTCGCCAATACATAGCATCAGCAATCCAGGGTTTATATACATCACTGGTTTCCACCATGTTCTTTAAACCAGTCTATTCCTTTTAATTCCACAAGGTGGAGTATAAATCCACACTTCAGGGAAATGGTTGAATATTGGACAGCAAGCATGATAAATGTGTCTGTTGGAGTGAAGTCCTGCATGATGGTGGTTGGGAACTGGAGGCCATTTATACAACACATGCTTAGCCCATTCTCTCATTGGATTCATTGTTCCTCATGCTTTACACCCAATCTATGAATACGGATACTATTATAGACCGTTTAAGATGAGATCAATATAGTTTTATTTTTCAAACAATTCTTCATCAAGACTTTTACAGACTCATGAGTTCATTCAACACAATCTTTTAAAATATTAAAGTTCATCAGTCTAATACAATCTGAAGTTAACCCCTCAAAGCAGAAACACTAAACAAACATGGTAAAAGACATTTCATTTCTCAAAAACAAGAGATTGAAAAAAGAAAAAAAAGTAGAAGAGATTATAGACCCATCCAAAGAAATCAGCTTTTTCAGCTTTCAGACGTTCACCTGTACTGGTTCCCACAAGCACCTATTAAAAATCACAAATCCATTCATACTTTAATCTTATTCTACAAGATCCAAGATTATGTTGTACAGCAGGGATTCCCAAACTCGGTCCTGGGGCACATTTTGGTTTTTGCCCTAACAGAACAGAGCTGATTCAAATAACCAAACCATCAAGCTTTGATTATTTGAATTAGATGTGTAGTACTAGGGCAAAAGCCCTGTTGTACAGTATTACTATATAATATATGTGAATGGAGTGTCTGATTAGTGTGTGACTACATTGGGTGGAGCAGGTCATTGCCTTTATAGCAAGAGGCAGGTAATAAAACACTACACAGAAGCAGGAAACCCACCCAACTGATTATCATGTATTATCATTTATCATTCATTTATTCATCCTCCTCATAAAGGCAATTACTGGATAAACGCATCAATGCAAAACTAGAATCACAACTGTTAGTGATGTTTGTGTATTATGCTGACTGTGGATTACAAAGTAGATTTTCTTGGGATTAAGACAAAAAAACAGATTAAGCAGTGTATGGGTATCTCTCAATTATGAGACACAGACAAACAGTCCATCTTACATTCAGTTTGCTAAAGGCCACGATAAACACCCTCCCACCAAAGTCACACAGACAGAGACAGCAGAGAATTCAATTTAACACTCATATTGCTTATGAAGGAGAAGTGTCAACATTTGATAGGGCAAGGACAGCATTCGTGATATGCCTGTTTTGTGGGGCTGAAAAATTTGATTCATTTAACAAAGCCCATTTTACTGTTACAACTTTGTCGTAACACTACACTTGACTGATACTTTATATTTAGGATTGACAATAGAAACGTTGCTATACAAAAATTAGATGGCTCACTTGATGACAAATTGTTGACCCTCTCCATCCACCCACCTTTCTGTCTCAACTGGCTACTCCTGCATCGAACAGTACATGTCTTCAATAGACTGGTCACTCCCTCTCAACCAATAGCATGACTACTAGTTAGGCTGTATCAAGAGGAATCTGTACTTCACCTGGAAAGACACGCAGCTCAGCCATCACTCTCATGCATCTGTCACACCCCCAAAACAGTCCAAACATTCAGTCTTAACGTACACCCACATTCATAGCTTTCCCCTCACTACTGTAGATTAGAATACATTGTGCTTAGATTAATTAATATACCAGACAGTAAAGTATGTTATAGAAATCTGTTTTATAGATATACATTCATTTATTTAAATCTCTCAATATAATTGACATATCCTTTAATAAAATAGTTCTTTCAGAATATATTAAGTTGGTTACTTTCCCACTGCATCTCAGCCAGCCCACACACTTGACCACCAGCAAAAACCTGCTTCTTTATCGCCATGTTTCTAGCCCCTCTAACACCACACAACAAAACCCAGGTCACTGGCTTCAGTTTCATTTCAACATATGAAATACTATTCAACTATTCGCAACAAATGTAAAGTAGCATATGGCTTTTCTATGGTATTTTGGCCCCCCTCCCACCGTCTAGAGAACCATCAAATCAAGAGATGCATTTTTATAGGCATATCATTTTCTACATTCCAAATTCGTTTGCTGCCATCAACTGCACATTCTCCCTGTGCCTATATTCTAGTCACATGAATGTGTCATACAAGCAGATTGTATGCATTGAATTAAATTGCATGAAATTAACGATGGTTGAAATTCTCTAGAGAATGTTTCCTCTTCCACATGGTGGCAACAGATACAATCCCTGTAACTGGTGAGTCCATTCAATGTTTAAAGAGCAGTAGGTAAACATTGCAGTTATTATTACAGAATGAAATATATAATCATTGACAATGTAAAACATTAAAAGTTGTTGAAACATATTGGGCCGTTCTGGTTTCTATTTAAGTGCACTTAATTGGCACAGAACACCATTCTTAACGAGGGAGGCAACTATTTATTATGTTGTTCCGTCTGTCAGTAACACCTCTTCTTCATGAAGTTCAGAGTTAGAAGATTGAGTGGGGGGGGGTCATATTCACCCCTCCCCCAACACCCATCTCCCAGTCTCTTCCCTACTCCAAGGCACTGCTTAAACTGTAAACATGGCAGTTTGGCTAACTAAGATATGAGGACTTTTTCACAGCTGCCAGAGGTACTTGTTGAGTGTGTGTAAAATGTGACATTTGCGATATCAGTCACAAATGGCACACAGCTGATATTGAATGCACTAGGCTAGCGAGAAACTCATCTCAGAATTGATACGGAATTGTGATACAGGATAAATGGCTCAGATATGTGCATGCAAGCATGCTCACATAAGAGTAAAATAGACTAATTGTAACGGAACTAAAAAAGTGTGTCAATCGATTCTGTTCTTTACACCCTTATATATTTTAATATATATTTAATGTTATAATATATATAACATTAATTTAGCATAAACTACATAACATACCCACAGCTTAAGCATTTCCCCTGATCTCTAAAATAATCAAAGCAGATTCATGTATGTCCAGAGGACAATTGGGAACTTTGGTAGGGAAAACAATAGCAATTACACTATATTCAACAACTTGTTGCCTTACAACTAGTTTGGTAAGATGATAAATGAAAGTGCCCAATGAGTTGGAGTCCTCTGGTTCAGTATTGCAGAGACAAATATGACACAAAACTGGGCCTGCTAAAGCATCAGTGAGTGGATTTCAACACTGGCTCAAGAATCACACAGCTATTGCTTGGAACCACACTGATAGCTCAGTATTATCCACTGCAGCCCTATCCCTACAAACCAACATCTGAGTACAAACGTAACAAGATCCATACCAATGAACATAAAATACATCAATAACAGAGGTTACAGACAGAGTAGATCTAGCAAGAGGGAACTATTTTTCACTGGATTACAGCCGCCAGATGAGAGCCTGAACCCCAGCACTATCCCCCAGGTAAGGATCATGGACACCAGCTGCCATTATAATATTCTAACAAGCACATCACTCGCTCACCCAATTCCTATGTCCTCTATATTACGGTCACATCAAAACCTTCATACTTCATCACCCCTCGACCCCCACATCTTAAGTCACCTCACTGCCTACCTCTGGTACATTTTACACACAACAAATTAATTCAACCTAAACTCCCCTCTCGGAACAAGAACTGCACTAGAACAGCATATATATTGCAATATAACGGCAATATAACAGTAGAGAGTAAAAGTAAGAATGCCAGTTAGGCTAATACCAAATACAGAAACAGTACAGATAATATCAATTGTTTGCAGTGATATTGTTTAAATTCTTAACAAGAGAAAAGTTTAATATCATAAGTCTGTTCGATAGGCTCCTAAAATGGTAAATAGCTCCATCCCCGATATGAAACACGGGGAGAATAAAGACATATGAAAGAATGACGCTAGAACACAGCAATATGTTCCATTTTACCAGGGACTAGAATGTTACTATGTTCACATAATGGATAGTCTGTCTTCCGAGGAGTTTAAAAAAAAAAACTCCTTCCAAAAAAACCCATCAAAATAAAAACATGAAATCAAGTTTTAATCAAATACCTATTTTTCTTTTTGAATGATGAGTTGAATAATTAAACCATAGGGAATCTGAAGCATGTTGAGTGTTGCAACAATACCTTAGGGTGTGCCAGTGCAGTATATATATCAGGTCAGTGGCCACACCCTGAATGGAGGCGCTATATACACGTCTGCCGGTGACTTCAATCTACCCATGTTCTCTTCCATTTAAACATGTTAGATACCGTCTATTTACAATTCAATCTGGACTTATATTGGTTGAATCTTGCTTTCTTTAAAATGTATTTCACCAGGAAGGAATGTTTTTAACATACCCCTAATAAGAAGGAACTAACTACGGTAGTTTACAACTAAAACACAGGCGCACCAACTGACTGAGGTACAACAATACAGGACAAGTATATACAGTACAAAGTAGAGATACTACATTAGAAGCCTGTAGTGATGTCTCATAGGTAGCTACCATTCCAGAGGGAGATCAATCAGACCAGGGGAGTCAGAAGATGGCAGGTGAGATGGACTCATTGTCGTGAAGCTTTAGGCTGGAATGGATTTACAGTATGCTTGTGTGTTGGCGAGCGTGCGTATGGGACTATGTTGCTTCACCAGTTCATGATGCAGTTCCTGTTCAGGGTCATGAAGTAGACCTGGCTGCTGCCTCCGGAGCGCACAGAGGCAAAGAACACCTGAGACACACATTAACAAGACATGAGGCTTATTACTCATATTCAATGAGACTCCAGTGCCTACAGCTGTACGTACCGGAGGCATAAACATAGATGACTTAAGTAATATTTTGAATACCAATGTGTGTGTGTGACCCACCTTGTCATTCCTCTCACAGAGGAACTTGAGCCTCTGGGCTCTCTTGTGCATGAAGACTCCGTCCAAGTGGCCTGTCTCTACAGCACGGATCTCTATGGCCTTTTCTCCCCAGCCCATGATCTGGTTAGAGCAGATATGTGCTGCACACAGGGAGAGAGAGAGAGAACTCAGAACATGCCAATTTCAAGAGAAAGAAGTGTGTGTGCCTGTGCCTGCGTGCAGGTACAGATGTGCCATACCAACGGAGGTGGGCATCTCGCCCCACTGCAGCACCACATCTTTGATGATGCGTCCGTAGGTGTTGACGTAGACTCCCTCGTCCTCGTAGCACAGCAGCATCTCCATGCCGTCTGAGCTGGGCAGGAACACGATGGCATGTGGCATTATCTGGATCTGGATCTGGGGACACACAGGGGCGAAGGACTAGAATCTTGTTTTACCTAACAGTTGAATGCACTGATTCTACGTCGCTCTGAATAAGAGTGAAGTGGCTAAAATATTAAATATATGTAAATCTTGAAAGAAAGTGTTAGAATCTGAGGTTTTCACATCAATACCTTTCAGGTCTGGGCATCTAATCAATGAAACGTATCATTATTCATGTTTTATAGATGTTTTAGGTGTGAATTAATTCCAAAGCTTTATTTGATTTGTCTGCGTGCGTCTTGTTCCATGAGGAACTCCTCCACTCACATGCACTGGGATGTAGATGTCATAGTTGTTCCCAGAGTCGACATCGATAGCGTGGAAGCCAGCACTGGAGCCGTAGATGACCTTCAACCTCTGTCCTTCCTCCACTGTGAGGTCAACCAACTGGGGCCTGTGGGGCAGGTCACCAAAGGACTAGAGGAGAGTGAGAGAGGCAAAGAGAGAGGAGAACATGGGGTGTTTTGAATGTTGTTCTGGTTGACTGGCTGAGGGGAAATAGAACTCCTGGCATTTAGAACAATGAGGCAGGAAAGGTGAGACCTACCTTGAAGGCCATGAATTTGTGATAAGGCTTGGGAGCCCAGGCGTATACCTCCACCGCGTTCTTCATAGCTATCACCAGGAACTTGATCCTCTCATATTTCACTAGACACATAGAAAGCGGGATTAGAGCCATTATGTGCCACTATAAATAAACAGTGCCAAAAAGGCAAAACCAAATGTGTAAATATACATTGTTAGAAAAACAGAATGCATTGATAATAGATACACGGTTCAATAACGGGTCACATCACTGTTACTCCATCTCCTCCCTTCCTTTACTCACCCACTTTGTAGTGGACACATCCCTCCATCTCCCCTACAGTGGTCCAGCCCTGCTTCTTCTCCACCTCCGGGTCATTGTGAAGGATCTTGTTCCTCAGCCAGGCCAGGTAGTACACACGCACCTTGTTCTTCTTACCTGGGATGGACACACACACAGTTATATAGTGGATAAAGGGCTTAGTAGCAACAGATGGAGTTTGTGATGCACAGGTCCTTTTCCACAGGTTTATTAAATGAAGTGAAACGTTCAGAACGTCACAGATAGAAATGCTCAAGTCAGAATCCTGTTAGCTCTAGCTGAAGGTTTTGTGACGTTGCACTCTCCCAAACAGACCCCAGGTGAGTGCAGAGCAGTACTAATCAATCACCTGATATGGTGATGAGCAGGTTGAGTCCCTCCAGGACGTCCATCTGTTGGAACCTGCGGGAGTTGATGAGGGAGTAGACCTTCCCCTGACCACTACGGTCCAGCAGCTTCAGACCGTTCTCCGTCCCCACCAGCAGGTTCACACCTGGGGACCACACACGCTTAGATACAAATATCCCCCTTAATGCAATCAATCAGGACGTACAATGTGTGAAAAATGTGATATTCAAGCTGGGTGGAACAAAGCATGTTACACGTGGTCATTGAAATGCATATCATTCTATATTTCATTTGAATTCTGTGGCTCATATGATTAGAGTGTGGGCTATAGCCAAGACCAGTGTGCCGTCTGTCTCACCCCAGAGAGCAGCACAGAGGATCTCAGAGTTGAACCTCTTCTTGTACTTGCGGATCTCGGGGGTGTCGCTGTGGGGGCGTGTGTTGGTGGGGTTCACATTCACCATGGAGCCTTTCCTCACCTCCATTTTCAGCTGCTCAAACCTGGAGCCCAGGCCTGGACACAGCAGGAGCAGAGTTAGAAGGAGGAGAGAAACACAAGCCGTAGTTCTCTATGAATGCTAAAACTTCCTTAAGGGAATGATAATATTGAATCAAGCTACTGTGGGCAACTGCTGCCCTCCTGCTGGTGAGACATTTCCATGAGTTAGATTTACCAACAGCAGTAAGTAAGAGATGCTGATGATTGTGAGCCGAGTACTGAAAATAGAGACACTGGAATAGGAAACTAGGTAAGTGAAGGTATATAGAGGAACCTCATTTAACCCCTTATGATAATGACTATTGTCTGTACTTACTGCTCACAGAGATGGCATCCACAGGGCCTGGTGGTTGGTACATGCCCAGGTCGACAAAGGTGGTGAAGGAGGACTTGCCACTTGACGCCTTGACTAGACCCCTGGACTGATACTGGGGGAAACAAGAAGGGAGTGAGAAATACCACTGGGAATGGGGTTTACGGCAGAGAAACATGTACATGGAGAGACAGATTAGAGACAGATTAACAGTCAGAGACAGACAGTCAGTCAGAGACAGACAGTCATAGAGAGACAGTCAGAGACAGACAAATGGTCAGACAGAGAGACAGACTTACATCATAGACAGAGTCTTTCCCAGGGGAGGAGTGGGAGGCGGAGTCAGTGGGGGAGTGGGAGGGCTGCACCACGTCAGGCAGGTTGGTGTATCCATTGTGGCTCCGCTTCTCTGGTGTCTGCCAGGCAATGGGGACAAACCAGTCAAACTCCCAACACAACCGCTACATAAGAGTAAGCTAACCACCCACACACCCCCCCCCCACGTCAGTCCTATAGGTGTGTGTTTAATGCAGATTAGTCCAGTAGGCTACTTCCTGAGAGACAGATGACTCACCCTCTGCACCAGCATGGTCTGGTCCCCGTAGCCTCCAGCCTGCCCCTCCTCCCCTCCCTCCCCCTCCTCCTCATGAACCACCATGGTGTTGACTGAGTCAGAGTCTGCATCCCGGGGACTAAAGAAAGACAGGAGAGGAAGTCAGGGAGGAAGACGGGAAGGAAACAGAGGAAGGTGACAGAGCAGAGGGCAGTGGAGGATATGGAGTGGACAGGAAAATAAAAAAGACAAGGAATGGTCAGGGTGGCGGTAAAAGTGGACAATGGGCTTTCAATAACATTAAGTAGCTATGTCTCTAGAAAGCAGTTCCTTTTTTCTTCTTCCTGTTTGTCTGTGTGCCTCTCCCACCCTGGTACTGACCGGTCTGTGGGGCTGTCCTCCTCCTCATTCCCCTCTCCACTCTCACTCTCCTCACTGCTCTCACTGCCTTCGGAGGATGAAGAGTAGTCGTTGGCCTTCACCGGAGGTCTGGGCTGCTCCTCAGGGCGCTCCTTAGCATACAGCCCATGGTCCTGAACACAAACAGGCACACACGCAGACGACACAGACACGCAACAGACATTAGGGAATCATAGAGCTGGGCGTTTCCTCAATAGTTAACATACTTTGCCAGCATACCAGGACTATGGCAGGCTTGTGTAACTTTTAACACAGCAGCCTGACATAGTGGAAGCAAAAACATATCACAGCACACACAGAGATACTAACCTCTCCTATTGCTCTCTTGTAACTCTGTGCATTGGAAGAAGCAGTGGACAAACAGGGAAGTGAGTGCAGAGGAAAGGGTGTGATCAACAGGTACAGAAAATAGGATCATAAAAAGAGAGCAACTGTTAATGCAGGTGTCAATATCCAGGTGTAGGGATTGGGAGTGAGTGCAGATATTACAATAGTGCAGAATAGTCAGTGAGGAGAGCAATATAGATTTCTACAAGTGATAAGCTTAAAAGAAGATGAGTGTGATAAGGGTGTATAAAGTGTTGTCTGATTATCCATCACGCAGTGTTCAGAGTGAGGGGGTTTTACAGGTGAGGGGTACTTACAGCAGGGCGACTGGGGCGGGACGAGGTGCGAGACTCCCCTGGCTTGTGCCCCTTCATGCGCCCGTCATGGCCTAGTATGGGGGAGTCCATTTTGGAGGAGCCTGAAACCAACACACTAAATATCACATCATTGTTGGGGTTTGCTTTCATTTCGTAAAAGGGATCAAGAGATGGAGAGAAAAGCAGAGTCAGCAACAGTGTGATTTACTCACTGAGTATGCGGTGCCTCTCCAGAGAGCCAGTCTGGGGCAGATTGGATACAAGGTGCATGCTATCTCCTCTCTCCCAGCGGTCGTTGCGGCTGAGGTCTGGGTTGCTGTTAAGGAAGACACCAAATCAGTTATCTGGCCTCAGCAGTCAATATCATAACTGTGTCATGATCTACCATCATTCATGTGTCATGATTAGAATCAGAGTAATCTACCCTGACATGCATCTAAAGGCACATCTGTGAGAAAGGGAGTAAAACAGTTTCTGATGGGTGTGTTGGAACACCGTCAGCTGATTATTTTGATGAATCACGATAAACCAGATGTGTTGCTTAGAGTGGGAACAAGGATTTTAGCCACAACTCTAATAAACACGGCTTACCTGTGAAATATTTTCATGGAAAATGTCAGATACCTCCATGTTGTCAGCTTGCAGCAAAAAATATGAATAAACATAGGTGGACTTTCTGGAGAAGGAAGGAGGGACTGGGCTTTGGCAGAGGGAGGCACAGGCTTTGTTGAGACAGATTGGGAAGTGTTTTCCTCCAGAACCTAAATCAAGTAGTGGGAAATTGTGCGTTCTTGACACCGAGATTAGACAAGAGTAGCTCAAATGTGTCCTCCTGAGTTACCTGGCTCTGACTGGATGCCTGATGCCAGACGAAAGGTTGGTGTTGAGAGCTGTGGCAATGGAGGCTGTCCTCTGGGGAATCTGGGAAAGATACAGTGAAATACCACATTAACATATAGATCTATATACCCTTTAGAGAGCTCCAGACTGCGACCATTTAGTACCATTCTGTGACCCCTCGACTTGGCTGTGCGAGTACATTTTTTTAAATTCTACATGGTCGCCTCTCTCAAAACGTCTAAACCCATGATTTGGTCAAACAGTAAAGCACATTATCCTTATGATTCCTGTCATTAAAGTGTCTGCCTGCCCCTGTAAACTGGGGCCTGCTGCTGTGTCGAGGGGGGAAAAAAATGCGGCGGGATAATTTTTCTTTCTGATTGTATAAGATTTCAAAATCCAATTGCGGGGAAAACACAGCTATCCGGTTGTCACGGTCAAAGAGGTGGTTCTCAGCTTTCTGTAGTATCATTTATAGAAACAAGAGAAAAGTAACAAGTAATTAATGAGCAGCAGTAAAAAGTAACAATATATACAGGGGGGGGCACAGAGTCAATGTGCAGGGACACCGGTGAGTTGAGGTAGTATGTACATGTAGGTAGAGTTAATTAAAGTGACTATGAATAGATCACAGCAGAGAGTGGCAGTGGTGTGGAGAGGGGGGGGGGGGCAATGCAAATAGTCTGGGTAGCCATTTGACTAAATGTTCAGGAGTCTTATGGCTTGAGGTTAGAAGCTGTCTAGAAGCCTCTTGGATCTAGACTTGGTGGTCTGGTACAGCTTGCCATGCGGTAGCAGAGATAACAGTCTATGACTTGGGTGACTGGTGTCTGACAATTTTTAAGGCCTTCCTCGAACACCGCCTGGTATAGAGGTCCTGGATGGCAGGAAGCTTGGCCCCAGTGATGTACTGGGTCATCCGCACTACCCTCTGTAGTGGCTTGCGGTCGGAGACTGAGCAGTTGCCATACCAGGCAGTGATGCAACCAGATGCTCTCGATGGTGCAGCTGTAGACATTTTGAGGATCTGAGGACCCATGACAAATCTTTTCAGTCTCCTGAGGGGGAATAGGTTTTGTCGTGCCCGCTTCACGACTGTCATAGTGTGCTTGGACCATGTTAGTTTGTTGGTGATGTGGACACCAAGGAACTTGAAGCTCTGCTCTCAACCTGCTCCACTCATCCGTCGATGAGAATGGGGGAGTGCTCGGTCCTCTTTTTCCTGTAGTCCACCATAATCTCCTTTGTCTTGATCAAGTTGAGGGAGAGGTTGTTGTCCTGGCACCACACAACCAGGTCTCTGACCTCAGCCTGTAGGGAGGTCTCGTTGAAGTCGGTGATCAGGCCTACCACTGTTGTGTCATCGGCAAATTTAATGATGGTGTTGGAGTCGTGCCTGGCCGTGCAATCATGAGTGAACAAGGAGTACAGGAGGGGGCTGAGCATGCACCCCTGAGGGGCCCACGTGTTGAGGATCAGTGTGGCGGATGTATTGTTACCTACCCTTAACACATCCTTAGCTTAGTGATGAGCTTTGAGGGCACTATGGTGTTGAACGCTGAGCTGTAGTCAATGAATAGCATTCTCACATAGGTGTTCCTTTTGCCCTGGTGGGAAAGGGCAGTGTGGAGTGCAATAGAGATTGCATCATCTGTGGATCTATTGGGGCGGTATGTAAATTGGAGTGGGTCTAGGGTTTCTGGGATGATGGTGTTGATGTGAGCCATGACCAGCCTTTCAAAGCACTTCAAGGCTACAGACGTGAGTGCTACGGGTCGGTAGTCATTTAGGCAGGTTACCTTAGTGTTCTTGGGCACAGGCACTATGGTGGTCTGCTTAAAATATATTGGTATTAGACTTAGACAAGGAGAGGTTGAAAATGTCAGTGAAGACACTTGCTAGTTGGTCAGCGCATGCTCGCAGTACACGTCCTGGTAATCCGTCTGGCCCTGCAGCCTTGTGAATGTTGACCTGTTTAAAGGTCTTACATCGGCTGCGGAGAGCGTGATCACACAGTCTTCCGGTACAGCTGGTGCTCTCATGCATGTTTTAGTGTTATTTGCCTCGAAGCGAGCATAGATGTAGTTCAGCTCATCTGGTAGTCTCGTGTCACTGGGCAACTCTAGGCTGTGATTCCTTTGTAGTCTGTAATGGGTTGCAGGCCCTGCCACATCTGACAAACGTCAGAGCCTGTGTAGTATGACTCAATCTTAGTCCTGTATTGACGCTTTGCCTGTTTGATATGGCTTTGGGATACGGAGCGCCGGAGATGCGCATAGGCCACTGCGATTGCACAGGCCTTATGTTTATCGGGACATTAATGTTAGATTATTATGTGGCTACTAGCAGTGGGTATTATATTTAGAGTTAACGATCTAGCTAATGTGTTTTGAGTTTCCACTTACTCAGGCAGTGAACTAGCCCCAAATAAATGTAAATATTGGTAATTCTGTAGCCCTGTTTTAACAGTAAAATATAACAATAGCTTAATTGTCAACCCAAAATGCATGACAATCACTGGATTAGGTTGCATATTAAAATATTTTGAATCACAACATGAAAAGATGACAAAAAAGTATTTCTTGAATACTGTCTCAGTAGTCTATTACACTTAAATAACGCACTGAGAGTGACTTTATAAGATGATCAAAAGATATATATATATTATGTAACGCTGTGAAAAAAATTGGTGTGTCCAAATCCTGGGCTGGTGCCACCAACTGAAAACTGTAGTGGCACAAGCGCCACCAGGGAAATTTTAGTCTGGAGCGCTGTCTTTAGTCAACATCTAAAGACTAAAACCCAGCAGGTGGTCTCTGACCTTGGGCGGCTGCTCCATCTCTGGCAGGCGGATCCAGGGGCCGCGGTCCTCCCTTGTGCGAGGCTGTGGGGCGGGGCTCTCGGAGGTGGGGTCGGAGTTCTGTCGGACCAGCTCCCTGGAGTGGACAGGGCGGGGGTGGGGGTAGGGGATGGGTCCTGGGTGGGGAAGGCGGACATGGTCTTAGTGGGCTGGTCACACAGGGACTGGGAGCGGGGGACAGGGGCAGCGTAGGGCTTCAGCGGAACCAAGTGGGCCATCTGGAACTGCAAGGGGGCAGCGGTGAGGAAGGAGGGAAGGGAGTGTGAAGGTGGAGGAGCAGGCAGGGTAAGGCAGTGAGAGCAGGCAGGATAGAGTGGGACAGGATTGTGCATGTTGAGGATTGAGGATTGTGCATGTTTTAAGATGGGGAATAGAGGGATTTTTGCCATTTTATGAAATGTCAATAAAACAATATGAAAGCAATAAGAAGGGGAGAGGGTGGGTCCAGGAGGAGAAGGGAGAAAAGGAAGGTAAATAAGATTGGAAATAAATACAGTTCAAAGAAGCATTATTAGACAGAGGGTAATGCAGCTCAAGAAAGAAAGACAACGCAGTCGCCACTGTGCTAAACCAGTATTTGACCAAATTGTCTGCAATGATGTAACACGGGAAAACATACAAATAAAGTACACACTGACTAATACATTTCCAGATGAACACCAACACACCTTGCCCTGTCCCCCCTGAGGTTCAACAGGCCGCTGCATAGGCGGGGTCTGAGTAGCCTGGCCCCCTCCGGATTGGCTGATGGAGTCGGAGCGTGATTGGATGGCAGTGTCAGAGACAGTGGTGCAGATTTTGGGTGAGCCCTGCCTGTTGAGCTTACTGCGCTCCTCCACCTGAGACAAAGGGAGAGAAGGAAAGGGAGGCAAAGACGGGGGACAGGGAGAGGGAGGAAGAGAGCATATCACACAGAGATGTCGATTCAGACTAACTTTCAGGAAAAAAAGATGACACCTAAGGTGATACTACATAACTGCTTGTATATGCTAGCTTGTTACAGGGAAATAGCTAAATGTATTCCACTGGTATTAGTCTATATTACTCCAGGTTATAAAACACTATGTAATGAAAGGTGTGGTTCATAGGGTTATCTAGGAAGTAAGAGCATGTTCCACTGTTCCTGTCTGTGTGGTTATTGTACCTCTCGGGCCCAGGCGGGCTTGTTGTTGGGCTCCAGGTTCTTGCTGTAGTGGTATAGGGGCTGGGGCTTCTTGTCCTGTTGCTGCTGCTGCAGAGACACCAGGTAGGCATGCTCCTGCTGCAGCTGCCTCTGCAGACGCTCAGACTGCCTCTGCTCCTCCAGCTGCTTACGTTTGTACTCCTGCACACACACCATGATACGGTCAAAGCAGACTTACCAAGGACTGAGCATGGCTAGTACACAATACACAACGCTTTGACATGCCCCCAAAACAGACACAATCCCACATACAAAGATGGGGACATCATGCAGGGTACACATAGACAAGGGCTGATTCTCCACTTCTCTCAAGAAACGTTCTCATCAAGTAAAAAGCAACATACAGAACATGGAGTGTTTGATGCCTCTAGTGGTGAGAGGTGTGAAGTGCAAGAAGGAGGAGGAGGGTGAGCAGTATGCCCTGCAGGCAGAGGTAGGGGTAGACTAGGGCTGAGGAGAGGAGGTGACTGCAGGAGAAAGGAAGGAAGAGAGTTACCATGAGCAGTGCCTGCTCCTGAAGCAGCTGCTGCTGAAGGATTTCTAACTGCCGCTGTTCCTCCTCTAACTTATTTCTTATGAACTCCTGAAGAGAGGTGGAGGGGTGAAGAGGGAAAGACAATGGAGAAGAGGATAGATATAAATAGACCACGATGTAGGCGGGGGAGGGGGGGGGGGAATTTATGACTGTCATACACTAGTTAGTATACAGCCCTAGTGATTTGTCGTGGCTTTAAAGTTATACATTCACACTAAAAGCTAAAATGGTATTAGCTATTTTCTATTGAATATCTACTGTGAAGACTACAATACAGTTCCATATAGGCATCACATCTATCAGTACTAGATGCAGGTTAGTTATCGTGAAGAAACGGGCCATGGTAGGAGAGTTAAAGGTTGGAGAAAAGAAGACTAGGAGAGTAGATTATAAAACGTAGGTTGACTGTGATATAATGCCAGTCACTGTGTGGTAGAGGTAGAGCGGAAATGGAGCAGCAGAAACTGAGCTCTTGCACAGAAAACACACTAAATTAGATCCCGGCTGCCATGGCAACCAGCACACGGACATTCCACAGCTAGAATGGCTTGCAGTAGGCTGCAGAGTAGGCTACACCCACACCTCTCCCCAATTGGCTGATTGTGCTCCTGTGCTTCTCGTGGTTGGTTACCTGCTCCCTCTCAGCCAGCCTCCTATCCTCCTCCCTCCGTATATCGTCAAGTCTCCGATGGGGACCCTTTTCTTGCTGTCTCACCATCTCTCGCTCTTTTCTCTGTTGCTGAGAGGGATGACAGGAGAGAGAAATTTGTGTGGAGGCCACATTTTTTTACATTAGTTGTGGTTATAATGGATGCCTTGCATAAACCTTTAGTTTTCTTCCCCCTCCACCGCGAGAGGAAATGGAAAGAGAGAGAGGAAATGGAGAGCGAGCGAGCGAGCGAGCGAGCGAGAGAGAGAGAGAGAGAGAGAGAGAGAGAGAGAGAGAGAGAGAGAGAGCAAAAGAAAAGAGCGAGAGACAGCAAGAGAGCAAAAGAGTGAGCGAGTGTGAAAGAGAGAAAGAGCATGTTAGGTGTGAGTCACTGCCAGCCCCCGTTACCAACAGCCACTGCAGCCCTGCTCCTCTGCTAAGACCGCACAGCTCCCTGATTCAAACACTTGGCCAGTTGTTCTTTTAATTGTTATCACCCTGAATAGTTTTAAGCCGCCTTCTGAAAAGACAGCCTCCCATTTAAAACAACTCCCTTAAGAGAGGATGCCTCTTAGAATTAAGATAGCACTTGCTAATGACACGTTTTACATTTAAATGTCCGTCTTCTCTTTTGTTGTTGAGAATTAATGATTAACAATCTCGAGACAATATTGAGCTATCATTTTTAGTTCTCTCCCTGACGCTAAGTTGCTTCCTGACCTTGTGATAATCAACTCCCATCTACTCCACACTGTATGCAGGTAATCCAACATTAATTGAGATTTAAATCCAGTGGAAGTATTTTAATTGGCACAGAAATGATGTGCAATTATTCATAATTATCATTAATAAAAAATGTATTATAGATATCATCAAACCGTTGGTGTTACCAACTTGCTAAATTAGCAAGCTTCATATCCTGCTGTATTACGGTATCTCCCTAAACAGTGGCAATGTACATAACAGCTTAGTACAATCCCAGTAAACCGGTCTACTGTGAAAGCCTTAACTTGGAGTGACATAAATAGCTAGATAAAAGGCTTGCGATGATTCATTCTTTGTAAGGTGGGATCAAGTCAGCTGAACCATGTTGGTCACAGGTTTTACCTCAAAGGGTAAAAACGTGGTTTGATTAAGCAAGCTAAAGAACACAAACTGCAGTTGATAAGGTTGTCAGTGAGTCTGTGTGTGTATATATGTGCATGTGTGTATGCATATATATATTATATATATACACACACACACACACACACACACACACACACACACACATATATATATATTAGAGGTCGGCCGATTAATTAGGGACGATTTCAAGTTCATATAACAATTGGAAATCGGAATTTTTGGACACCAATTTGGCAATTTTTTTTACACCTTTATTTAATCTTTATTTAACTAGGCAAGTCAGTTAAGAACACATTCTTATTTTCAATGACGGCCTAGGAACGGTGAGTTAACTGCCTCGTTCAGGGGCAGAACGACAGATTTTCACCTTGTCAGCTCGGGGGATTCAAACTTGCAACCTTACAGTTAACTAGTCCAACGCTCTAACCACCTGCCTCTCACTGCACTCCACGATGAGATTGCCTGTTACGCGAATGCAGTAGAAGCCAAGGTAAGTTGATAGCTAGCATTAAACTTAACTTATAAAAAACAATCAATCATAATCACTAGTTAACTACACATTGTTGATGATATTACTAGTTTATCTAGCGTGTCCTGCGTTGCATATAATCGATGCGGTGCATATCGTTGCTCCAATGTGTACCTAACCATAAACATCAATGCCTTTCTTAAAATCAATACACAGAAGTATATATTTTTAAACCTGCATATTTAGCTAAAAGAAATCCAGGTTAGCAGGCAATATTAACCCGGTGAAATTGTCACTTTTCTTGCATTCATTGCACGCAGAGTCAGTGTATATGCTACAGTTTGGGAAGCATAATTTGCAAGAATTTTACATAATTATGACAAAACATTGAAGGTTGTGCAATGTAACAGGAATATTTCAACAAATGGATGCCACCCCTTAGATAAAGACTCATGTTAAAAGGAACCACAAGCTTTCCTATGTTCATGTTCTGAGCAAGGAACTTAAACGTAGCTTTCTTACATGGCACATATTGCACTTTTACTTTCTTCTCCAACACATTATTTTTGCATTATTTAAAACAAATTGAACATGTTTCATTATTTATTTGAGGCTAAATTGATTTTATTGATGTATTATATTAAGTTAAAATAAGTGTTAATTCAGTATTGTTGTAATTGTCATTGTTATAAATAAAACACTATTTTTTATATAAATCGGCATCAGCTTTTTTTGGTCCTCCAATAATCGGTATCGGTGTTGAAAAATCACAATCGGTCGACCTCTAGTGTGTGTATATATATATGTGTGTGTGTGTGTGTGTGTGTATACAGTGGGACAAAAAAGTATTTAGTCAGCCACCAATTGTGCACGTTCTCCCACTTAAAAAGATGAGAGAGGCCTGTAATTTTCATCATAGGTACACTTCAACTATGACAGATAAAATTAGAAAAAAAAATCCAGAAAATCACATTGTAGGATTTTTTATGAATTTATTTGCAAATTATGGTGGAAAATAAGTATTTGGTCACCTACAAACAAGCAAGATTTCTGGCTCTCACAGACCTGTAACTTCTTTAAGAGGCTCCTCTGTCCTCCACTCGTTACCTGTATTAATGACACCTGTTTGAACTTGTTATCAGTATAAAAGACACCTGTCCACAACCTCAAACAGTCACACTCCAAACTCCACTATGGCCAAGACCAAAGAGCTGTCAAAGGACACCAGAAACAAAATTGTAGACCTGCACCAGGTTGGGAAGACTACCATCAGTAACACACTACGCCGCCAGGGACTCAAATCCTGCAGTGCCAGACGTGTCCCCCTGCTTAAGCCAGTACATGTCCAGGCCCGTCTGAAGTTTGCTAGAGAGCATTTGGATGATCCAGAAGAAGATTGGGAGAATGTCATATGGTCAGATGAAACCAAAATATAACTTTTTGGTAAAAACTCAACTCGCCGTGTTTGGAGGACAAAGAATGCTGAGTTGCATCCAAAGAACACCATACCTACTGTGACGCATGGGGGTGGAAACATCATGCTTTGGGGCTGTTTTTCTGCAAAGGGACCAGGACGACTGATCCGTGTAAAGGAAAGAATGAATGGGGTCATGTATATTGAGTGAAAAACTCCTTTCATCAGCAAGGGCATTGAAGATGAAACATGGCTGGGTCTTTCAGCATGACAATGATCCCAAACACACCGTCCGGGCAACAAAGGAGTGGCTTCGTAAGAAGCATTTCAAGGTCCTGGAGTGGCCTAGCCAGTCTCCAGATCTCAACCCCATAGAAAATCTTTGGAGGGAGTTGAAAGTCCGTGTTGCCCAGCAACAGCCCCAAAACATCACTGCTCTAGAGGAGATCTGCATGGAGGAATGGGTCAAAATACCAGCAACAGTGTGTGAAAACCTTGTGAAGACTTACAGAAAACATTTGACCTCTGTCATTGCCAACAAAGGGTATATATATATATATAACAAAGTATTGAGATAAACTTTTGTTATTGACCAAATACTTATTTTCCACCATAATTTGCAAATAAATTCATTGAAAATCCTACAATGTGATTTTCTGGATTTTTTTCCTTCTCATTTTGTCTGTCATAGTTTAAGTGTACCTATGATGAAAATTACAGGCCTCTCATCTTTTTAAGTGGGAGAACTTGCACAATTGGTGGCTGACTAAATAATTTTTTGCCCCACTGTATGTGTGTGTATTACCTCTTCCAGGCGGCGGCGCTGTTCTTTCTGCTCTTCGATGCGTTTCTGTCGGTCGTGCAGCAGCTGTCTCTTGTGTTCCTCTGGGTCTCTACGCTGGGCAGCCAGCTGGGCCTGCTGTCTCTTCAGAGCCTCCGAGCGCTCCTTGTTCTCTTGCTGAAGACGCAAGAAGTCCCGCCTCAACGTCGACTCACCCGGCACATTCAGGATGGAGGTACTGGAGGAGAGAGAGGTGGAAGGGTTAGAAAGGAGGATTTAGATGTGGAGGAATATAGCAGGATGAGGTGATGAGAGATCATAGTAGAGAATCAGGAGATTGTGTCATTAATCTCAGGACACTATATTATTATATTACGGGGGTAGTAATGCTATATGGGTAGTGTTGTGTTACCTGGACTCCCTGTCTTCCCCACGGTTCTCATCCTCCTCATCACTGCCACTGTATTCATACTCTGTCTCCTCTGAGACAAAGGGAGTGAGAGAAAGAATTAACAGAAATGAGAAAGTATATCATATAGTTGTGAAAACATACTAGGTAACTGCCAAAAAGGAAACACATGAGTAAATGAGGGATACAAAGTATATTGAAAGCAGGTGCATCAACACAGGTGTGGTTCCTGAGTTAATTAAGCAATTAAAATCCCATCATGATTAGTCATGTATAAAAATGCCCAGTTGCCCATTATTTTGGCTACTATGGCTAGAAGAGATGTCAGTGACTTTGAAAGAAGAGCCTTAAAGGACCGCAGGGGGATTAAAGGGTGTGTGGTTGTGTCTCAGTCACCAGATCTCAACCCAAATTAACACTTTGGAGCTGTGCCTGAGAGAGCATTTTCCACCACCCTCAACAAAACACCAAATTATGGAATTTCTTGTGGAAGAATGACATCACATCCCTCCAATAGAATTGCAGACACTTGTAGAATCTATGCCAAGGCGCATTGAAGCTGTTGTGGCCCAATGACCTATTAAAGACACTATTTTGGTGCTTCCTTTATTTTGGCCGTTATCTGTATGTACATATAATGACAATAATCCACCCAATCTTCTCAGTCAACCTCAACCCTCCAACCATTATGCACACAGACATGTGCAAAACACAATATCTCATGCCCAACCCAAACAGGCCTCAGTCGGGCCCAGGCCGGCCCTTCCCTCGCTCACCCTTCTCGCCCCTCTTCTTGCGTGTGCGGTCGATGTGATCTTTGAGCTGGATGCGGACCTGGCGCTCCGTGGGCTGGTCCCGGATGAACGAGTGCTTCAGGAGCTGCTCTGTGGTTGGCCGGCTGGTGTACGTCTTCACCAGGCAGCCCTCTATAAAGTCTATAAACTTCTTAGACCTGGAGGTGGGGTGGGTGGGTCAGGTGAGGAAGAGGGGAGTGTTGAGTAACAGGTGTTTGGTGGAGAGAGATGGGAGAGCTGGTGTGAGTGGGAATTTTAGGAGGCCTGGTATCTCCTGTAGGTCGCATGTATTTGGGAATGAAAACTATTCTAAGATGAGTGTTCAGAAAGAAAGGAGAAGAACAGGGAAGGTCTGTGTGCGTGGGAGTGAAAGAGAGACAAAAAGACAGTCCGAGTATCCATACATTAAATGTACAACAGTGCCTCTAAATCGGTAGATTTTTCGCTGCTATTTTCATTAGGATGTACTAGGGTGTATCAATTGCAGTAAAGTTGTCCACATGACTTGTCTGGAGGCCAATAGCTATCACTAAGGTATGTACTATAGGTCAACCAAATTAAACATGTGCATTGAGCAACAACTTCATTCAATACATTCTGGTCTTAGTCATTGAATAATTTGTATGAGTAGTTTAAATATGTGATTTGCAGATGACTCGCTTGTTTGAGGTCTAAGAATGTCTTCCTACATGCCTGGTTTGTCAGGGAAAGAATAATGCAAGTAAAAAAAAACAGGCTACGTTAGTTTAAGTTAGGGCTGTTGTGGTGACCGTATTACCGCCACACCGGCAGCCACAAGTCAGGAAGGCAGTCAAATTCTACATGACCGTTCAGTCGCGGTAATTAGGCTTCTCCAAGAACTGCTGCTGGTCATTAGTAGCCTAACAAACTTACTAACTGCCTGGCACTCAGCACTGTTGTCCCTCTAAAATCAATTCAAATTTTATTTGTCACATGCGAATACAAAAAAGGTGTAGACCTTACCGTGAAATGCTTACTTACAAGGCCCTTAACTCCATTTATTGAACTGCATTTTTGGTTAAGAAAATATTTACTAAATAATGTACATTTAAATTCAAAAAGTAACAAGAAAATTACATAACGAGGCTATATACAGGCGGTATCGAGCCAATGTGCGGGGGTACAGGTTAGTAGAGGTAATTTATAAAGTGACTATGCATAGATAAGCAGCGGGTAGCAGCAGTGTAAAAACAAGGGGGAGGGGGTCAATGTAAATAGTCCAAGTGTTAATTTCATTAATCGTTCAGCAGTATTATGGCTTGGGCGTAGAAGCTGTTAAGGTCCCAAACGTGACTCTCCGGTACCGGTTGTAATGCGGTAGCAGAGAGAACACTCTATGACTTAGGTGACTGGTGTCTTTGATTTTTTGGGACTTCCTCTGACACCGCCTTGTATAGAGGTCCTGGATGTCAAGAGGCTTGGCCCCAGTGATGTACTGGGCCGTACGCATACCTTACGGACAGATGCCAAGCAGTTGCCATAACAGACAGTGATGCAAACAGTCAGGATGCTCACGATGGTGCAGCTGTAGAACTTCTTGAGGATCTGGGGATCCATGCCAAATCTTTTCAGTCTCCTGAGGGGGAAAAGGTGTTGTCGTGCCCTCTTCACGAGGTGGTATGCAAATTGGAGATGGGTCTAGGATTTCTGGGATAATGGTGTTGTGAGCCATGACCAGCCTTTCAAAGCACTTATTGATGAAGCCAGTGACTGATGTGGTGTCCTCCTCAATGCCATGGGAAGAAACCCGTAACATATTCCAGTCTGTGCTAGCAAAACAGTCCTGTAGCTTAGCATCTGCGTCATCTGACCACTTTTTTATAGACCTGGTGCTTCCTGCTTAATTTTTGCTTGTAAGCAGGAATCAGGAGGATATAAATATGGTCAGATTGGCCAAATGGAGGGCGAGGGAAAGATTTGCATGTGTGTCTGTGTGTGGAGTTAAGGTGGTCCAGAGTTTTTTCCGTCTGGTTGCACATTTAACATGCTGGTCGAAATTAGGTAAAACAAATTTAAGTTTCCCTGCATTAATGTCCCCGGCCACTAGGAGTGCTGCCTCTGGAAGAGCGTTTTCCTGTTTGCTTGTGGCCGTATACAGCTTGTTGAGTGCGGTATTAGTTCCAGCATCAGTCTGTGGTAGTAAACAGACAGCTACGAAGAATATGATAAACCCTCTAGGTAGATAGTGTGGTCTACAGCTTATCATGAGATGCACGCCTGAGGTAGAGTAAAACCTTGAGTCTTCCTTAGATATCAGCTGTTGTTTACAAATATACATAGACCGCCAACCCTTGTATTACCAGAGGCTGGTGTTCTATCCTGCCGGTGCAGTGTAAAACCCGCCAGCTTTATGTTTTTCATGTCGTCGTTCAGCCACGACTCAGTGAAACATAAGATTACAGCTTTTAATGTCCAGTTGGTAGGATATAGGTGCTTTTAGTTTGTCCACTTTATTATCCAGCGATTGTACGTTGGCCAATAGTATCAATGGCAAAGGCAGATTAGACACTCGTCACCGGATCCTCACAAGGAACCCTGATCTCCTTCCGCATAACCTCTCTTTCTCCTGTGAATGACGGGGATGAGGGCCTGTTCAAGTGTCTGGAGTAAATGCCTCTCGTCCGACTCATTAAAGAAAAATGATTTGTCCTGTTCAAGGCAAGTAGTCACTGTTCTGATGTCCAGAAGCAATTTTCAGTCATATGAGACGGTAGCAGCAACATTATATACAAAATAAGTTAAACAATGCAATATATGTATTTTTTGCACGGTTGGTTAAGAGCCCATAAAACGGCAGCCATCCCCTCCGGCGCCAATACACAATACACTTCACAACGGTCTTGGTGTATTTGGACCATGAGACCTATAGTCCACGATCAATGCAAATGTATTTGAAAATATAAATCAAACAATTAATGAGAGCCCATGAGCTCATGTTGCAGAACATTTCTATCCCATTAGCATTCTATAGACTAGGCTATGTTTATTTCTCAGTTTTCCTAATATTAAGCAGATTGCTTATATTTACATCAGGAGTACAGCCTACCTGGCTGGCATGCAGAAAAAAGAAACAGGGAAAAGCATCCTCCATTCGCCATTTAAGTACATAGATGACATGTATTTTTCCCGCTGACCGTTTCGATACAGGTGCTTGATAATGGTCCATTATAAATCAAAAGTGACATATTATTTAGTATATGTGAAGACAAGATTAAACAAGTGTAGTCTGATGGGGGATAATATTAGCCTATCACTTGAGAATGATGCCCAGCATAAGAAACAATGCCTTTTTCTTTGCCACTTGTTTGAATCATAGCCCATAGGCCAGAATGTTCTAACAAGGTTTGTAGCACAACTAAGGTGGTCAAATAACTTCTTAGAATTAAGCAGATTAAGCCGCTTTACAAGGGTTGTAGAGCCTAACTGGCACATATAACAAATACTTATATCTTGCACAGAATAGGTTGACTTTTGTACTATGGGGGACAGTGGATTGACATAGGCTAGTGCTTTTGCTGTTCGTTAGGCCTACTCATCTGGTTGGCTGATGAAAAGTACATTTTGGACAGTTCTTCCAATATCTTCAATATGCACTTTGGAATTTGGATTAGGACGCGGGCATTTGTGTCCCAGATGTGCCTGTCTTAATTTATAGCCTATGAGAAAGACCCGATCAGGTGATGGAGATCCGCGCGAGTGAGAAATGCCTCGGATTGGGCAGCACACTCAGGGAGAAGGGCACAAAGCAGCACTCCGGGCCGCTAAAGGAATGGATTTGTTTAGGGTGCATTACAGCCACAAAGGGGATGCCACCGTGAAATTCGAGGCAATATCAAGTGCTTGTCAAATTGTGAATGGAAGACTATTGGAGTGTGTACAGCCTGCGCAAATAAACAAAGCAGAGCTCATGCCTTTCAAGCAACTTTTTTCAAATCCTCATTAGAGTCGCATCATGCAGCCTTACAATGTATTAAAAATCAAAACATATAGCACAACGTTTGTAGAACAACTAAAGTTACAATAATAACTAAATTAAGCACATAGGAGTACCTAAACCTAAGAAAAAGAAACGTCCTCGCACTGTCAACTGCGTTTATTTTCAGAAAACTTAACTGTGTAAATATTTGTATGAACATAATGTTCAACAACTGAGACATAAACTGAACAAGTTTCACAGACAAGGTGGGGGGTCAAAATCAAAATTAACAGTCAGTATCTGGTGTGGCCACCAGCTGCAATAGGTACTGCAGTGCATCTCCTCCTCATGGACTGTTTGATGTTACCCTACTCTTCCACCAAGGCACCTGCAAGTTCCCGGACATTTCTGGGGGGGAATGGCTCTAGCCCTCACCCTCCGATCCAACAGGTCCCAGACGTGCTCAATGGGATTGAGATCCGGGCTCTTCGCTGGCCATGGCAGAACACTGACATACCTGTCTTGCAGGAAATCAAGCACAGAACGAGCAGTATGGCTGGTGACATTGTCATGCTGGAGGGTCATGTCAGGATGAGCCTGCAGGAAGGGTACCACATGAGGGAGGAGGATGTCTTAACACAGCGTTGAGATTGGACTGAGCTTGTCATTGCAGGCAATGATGCTTTGACACACCTCCCCAGACCATGACGGAACCTCCATCTCCAAATCGATCACGCTCCAGAGTACAGGCCTCGGTGTAAAGCTCATTCCTTCGACGATAAACGCGAATCCGACCATCACCCCTGGTGAGTCAAAACTGCGACTAGTCAGTGAAGAGCACTTTTTGCCAGTCCTGTCTGGTCCGGCAACGGTGGTTTTGTGCCCATAGGCGACGTTGTTGCCGGTGTTGTCTGGTGAGGGCCTGCCTTACAACAGGTCTACAAGCCCTCAGTCCAGCCTCTCTCAGCCTATAGCAGACAGTCTGAGCCCTGATGGAGGGATTGTGCGTTCCTGGTGTAACTCGGGCAGTTGTTGTTGCCATCCTGTACCTGTCCCGCAGGTGTGATGTTCAGATGTACCGATCCTGTGCAGGTGTTGTTACATGTGGTCTGCCACTGCGAGGACGATCAGCTGCCCGTCCTGTCTCCCTGTAGCGCTGTCTTAGGCGTCTCACAGTATGGACATTGCAATTTATTGCCCTGGCCACATCTGCAGTCCTCATGCCTCCTTGCAGCATGCCTAAGGCACGTTCACACAGATGAGCAGGGATCCTGAGCATCTTTCTTTTGGTGTTTTTCCAGAGTCAGGCCTCTTTAGTGTCCTAAGTTTTCATAACTGACCGTAATTGCCTACCGTCTGTAAGCTGTTAGTGTCTTAATGACCGTTCCACAGGTGCATGTTCATTAATTGTTTATGGTTCATTGAACAAGAATTCCTTTTTTGCTGAGTTTACTTCTTTGATAACTGCTCAACACAGAATAGTTGCATGTGCGCACGCCCTCAAATCATTGAGAAAATATTTATATTTTATTCAACTTTGTTCAGTTGTAATCGTCATACTATAAAATAATATAATGCCACAGAATTATAGCAAATATTGTCTGCTAAATGAACTAGTGTAGCCCACAGCTATTTGTCATAGCCACATCAGGACCTAACACGGACAACTCAGAGTATGCTATTCTGCTCTTCTGAAATAGACTGTTTTCTTCATATGCTTCTTTAGAACTGTCTAAAATAGATAATGGATTTATTGTGAAGGTGTAGGCTATATCACATGGATTTATTATGTGTGGAAACTAGGAGATGCTAAATGTGTTTATGTTAATTAACTGTCAACTACCTTAAGATCGACAGTTACTTGCTTGACAATCATCAGCTGATGAAATTTCGTGACCACCACAGCCCACCACAGTGATAACATTTCTGTCATGCCACTGTACCAGGGCCAGCTGGTGTTGGACGTAAATAGCTCAGTAAAGCACAGCAGGGCTATGGTAAGGAAGGAATCTTATCACTACAAAGGGAGGGCAATAGAGGGTGGGGAGCCAAGAGAAAATAGTTATGTCCTAAAATAAAACTGAAGTTTAAGGAAAAACAACAGCAGAAACCAAACCGCACACTCACCACTTCTTGGACTTAAGTTTGGGAGGGGGGTTCCTCGGGATGAGGAATAGAGCTCTCATAGGGTGCATGTCACACAGAGCTGGGGGGAGAGAGAGAGAGGGAGATAATGATGGATTGATACAAAGCATTTCAATCAAAAGAGCATTAAAATATTGCTTGTACACTACTATACAGTATAAGCATGTAATGATCACATAATCCTTATGCATACAACTGTAGTCCCAATCAATATAATGTGCTCCTGATAAACCCGATCCTTATCCTTTCTTTGTTGCCTCACACCTATTGCTCCATTGTCTTGTTTGAGCAACACGTACGTATTGTCTTCCAAGCATAGCTAGCTTAACCTGTCTGGTTAGGTTATCAGCACAACAATAAAATGCCCTTTGTTAGGACGAATACATTGACGTTAGTTCTGATACTGCCCAAGGCATTCAGTACTTTCAGTGACTACATGTGGACTTCAGGAAACAGCAAAGGGAGCACCCCCTATCCACATCGACGGGACAGTAGTGGAGAAGGAGGAAAGTTAAGTTCCTCGGCGTACACGTCATGGACAAACTGAAATGGTTCACCCACACAGACAGCGTGGTGAAGAAGGTGCAACAGCGCCTCTTCAACCTCAGGAGGCTGAAGAAATTTGGCTTGTCACCAAAAACACTCAAACTTTTACAGATGCACAATCGAGAGGATCCTGTCCTCTCGATTGGATCCAGGCTGCATCACCACCTTGTACGGCAACTGCTCCGCCCACAACCGCAAAGCTCTCCAGAGGGTACTGAGGTCTGCACAACGCATCACTGGGGGCAAACTACCGGCCCTCCAGGACACCCAGACCACCTGATGTCACAGGAAGGACAAAAAGATCATCAAGGACAACAACCACCCGAGCCACTGCCTGTTCACCCCGCTATCATCCAGAAGGCGAGGCCAATACAGGTGCATCAAAGCTGGGACCAAGACTGAAAAACAGCTTCTATCTCAAGGCCATCCGACTGTTAAACAGCCATCACTAACATTGAGTGGCTGCTGCCAACATACTGACTCAAATCTGTAGCCACTTAATAATTAAAAATTGGACGTAATAAATGTATCACTAGTCACTTTAAACAATGCCACTTTATAGAATGTTTACATACCCTACATTACTCATGTATATACTGTACTCTATACCATCTCGCCTATGCCGTTCAGCCATCCCTCATCCATATATATATATATATATATTCTAATTCATTCCTTTACACTTGTGTGTGTACAAGGTAGTTGTTGTGAAATTGTTAGACATTACTGAATGGTCAGAACTAGAAGCACAAGCATTTTGCTACACTCGCATTAACATCTGCTAACCATGTGTGTGTGTGTGACCAATAAAATTTGATACATGGTGATTACACGACCAGTTTAAGTATGTCATTCTTGACAATGTTTGTGAAGTATAAAAACAGTTTATGTGCATCTGTGGGAACTTTTTATGGGGATACATGTACCAACGTGCACACTTCACCGTTTGGCACATTAAGTCACATGAGTTAAATCAGTCTGCTCATGTCAGACCAGAGGGTGGTTTTATCAGGTTTTGAAAAACAACAGCAATGCTAGCTAACAATTAGCCAGTAGCCTCCCAGTCACCAGTAGAAACTCAGTGTTGGTGAGAATGTGAGAAAGTCCGTATTGCATAATTCATTGACAACAGGCATCTGACGACAACAGCCCTCGACAGTCTGCCTGTCTGGGCTGTGTCACGCATACTGGGTGGGTAACAGCAACAGCAGGAGCTCCAGGGAGAGAATACCTTCTCCAGGCATCCCACTTCAAAGCTGCCTATGGTGGGAGCAGTGTGCAGTGATATGTGCTTGTGTTATGCGGTTTGATATAGAGAAGGCTCTCTAACACCACAGATCAATAGCCCCCTCACCTCGTATCTTACATGAGCAGCACAGTGGTGAGTGAGCCATCTCAAACACATGGCTTGATTTATGAGCCAGTGACGAGACAGGAGTTTCATAATGTGGGAGATGATTAAATCTCTCCACTGCAGGCTTATGTTATGCAGAATGTGCTTTTGAGAGTTTAGGAGATAAATATCAGCTGTTTGAGTGTGTGGGTGGGTGTGGATGAAAAGGGTAATAAAGTGGAGATAGATGCGTGTGGGTGGGTGTGGATGAAAAGGGTAATAAAGTGGAGATAGATGCGTGTGGGTGGGTGTGGATGAAAAGGGTAATAAAGTGGAGATAGATGTGTGTGGGTGGGTGTGGATGAAAAGGGTAATAAAGTGAAGATAGATGTGTGTGGGTGGGTGCACTGAGCTGTACTTACGAGGAGCTCCCTCTGCTGTCTCTATGGCTGTGATCCCCAGGGACCAGATATCGCTCTGTGGAGACATGTGAGATTTACTACCCACTCTCACACACAGACAGACACGTTAGGATGGAAAGGGGTCAATACCCTGTAGTCATAGGTAGAGTCAGGGTTCTCGTCACAGGCGATGACCTCAGGGGCCATCCAATAAGGTGTGCCAATGAAGGTGTTCCTGCGCCCCACGGTCCTGTCCAGTTGAGCACTCACTCCAAAGTCCACTGCACACAGTGGAGGACAGAGACTCAGTATTACTGGCTACATTTACATTTTTCAAGTCTTGATTAAGTTAAGTTGTAGATAAAACCATAATACAAATATATAGTGTGCTTGATGGTGAGACAATTGAGCACTTTATTCAGACTTAGGGAAGCTACTATAAAACACAGACTGGAAGATTACATATGGAAACAAAGAGCAGGAATACATATTCATCACAACCAGGGATTGGACCCGGTTCAGGGAACAGAACCAAAATATAACTAAAATGTTTAAGGAACGGTAACAGAACTGGGAACGAAAGTGATCTCTAGTGTTCTGGAACAGAACCGTTATTTTAAAATCTTGAGAACCGATTAATAATGTAATTTTTTTGGTACAAAAATATTCCTGTCTAGTATATAATTGTCATTTGGTGTAGTTATAATACTAGTAATAGCTTAAACACAGTCCAGTTCAAATGACGTCATGATGTTCAGCGCATCAAGCCAAGCCCCCTCCATGTCCACCCCACTCCCTCTCGAGCTCTCCCCACCAGTGAAATTCCAATCGCATCTTGCGTCTGCACTTTTTTGACCAATTAAACGTGTAAACAACTAGCTTACGCGTTCCATAGAAAGCTTCTCTATCTGTGCTAATGGGTCGAGTAAATTAATGAGCCATTTTGTAAAAACAATGTTGATTTCACAGGTTCAAAAAAAGAACGAATATGTACTATGAACAGTCACGTTCTCTTGGTTTGAACCAATTTCATAAATGTATTTTCTGTCCGGAAACACTGGAACGGAAAACATACAAATGTTTGATTACAACAAGCCCACACACAGTACAGAAACACATGTAAACAACAAGCAACGGCAGAGCAAACACATTAACAGTTTAGAATCAATCATCTCACCGAGTTTGACCTCTGCGTTCTCTGTCAACAGCACGTTCTGGCCCTTGATGTCTCTGTGGATGACCTTGTGTTGGTGGAGGTGCGAGAGGCCCTGGGTATTAGAGAGGGGTCAGAGTTCAGTCAGGGGTTTGAGGCCCTCTGGAGGGCGTCTGTAATGGCACTTTTCCAATACAGGGATTTACACTGGTGCTTGGCCTAAAAACTGTTTTGTAATGGTTCTATAGTGGGTGCACTGTGGTTCCTCACCCTGAGGATCTCTCTGCAGATGTAAGCAATCCAGTCCTCCTTCAGAGAGTTGCCCTTGGTGTTCTTTACCAGGTCTGTCACTGAGCCTGCCCCACAGAACTCCATCACCAGCTATACACAGACAGGAAGGAACTTAGCACATATAAATACAATATTCAGTGTGTCTGTAATAAATAATATATGCTGCATGCAATAACCCTAATCTAGTTTCTGTGCATTATGGGGTTCATGGATATCAGAGAGAGCCCTATAAATGATGCTGCTCTCTCTCAGATTATACCACCAGACAGGGACAGAATCCATCAGACTGACCCAGAGCTGGTCATCATGTCCAGGTGGGCTCTTCTTGACGAAGGCTCCATAGTAGGTGGCAATATTGCGGTGATGGCTGTACTTCTTCAGCATGTTGATCTCAGCCTTGATCTCTTCCTCTTCCTCCTCAGTCACGTCCATCACCTTGATTGCAGCCAACTGGCCTGTCTTCACGTGACGCCCCTGATTAAAGGCAGAGCAGACTTGATCATCTTATCTGGTCAATCGAAAACGAGAAAATTAAGTGAGTACAACAGATGTCTGCTCTGAAAAATATATCCTACATTTGAGCCAAAAATCTCTAATAGTTCAACAAACTCCTACCCTGTTTTGAGAGTGATTATGCTGGGTTTCACCATGTCATTTACTCTTCTTCTCTCCCCTCTACTTTTTAGTTCTCTCCATATTATCTAATTACCACTACCCGTCTCCTGGGCTCCTCAAACTGACAGCCTTAGCGTGGTCCAGCACAGGTGCACTAATCTGGCCTAATCTCAGATTTACTACCACAGCTGGAGTTTGAGACACTCAGGGGAGTAACTCAGACAGCCTCAATCTGAGTTTCAACCAGCTCTGTGGTTCATCTGACTCATCCCCTCAGTGTCTCAACTGGGTCGCTGGCCCAAACTCATCTTACCTTGTACACCTGTCCATAGGTCCCATTTCCCACCACCTCCACCAGCTCAAAGATCCCTGCTGGGTCCTTGAAGAAAGAGTGATAGATTCATTAAGATTGGTTGCTCTCAGAACACCAGGCCAGACAGACAGAGACAAGATGCAGAGACAGACATGGTACATTTAAATAGACTGGCAAATATATAGGCCTAGACCACACAAGCAAGGAGGCCTGAGCGCTATTGAGATGTTTTGAGATACATAGAAGCTCTAGACATCCATCCACCACTTATGTTATAGAACAATTTGCAAGAATGTTTCTATTTTTCCCCACCATAAGATAAAACCACAGGTGATGTTCAAAATGGCTAGTAGCTAAATGCTAAAATTAGCCATCGCTTTTTTCCCTGGATAGGGCAAAAAGACACCCAGTTCCACTTTCACAGTGTGATTCATTATGGCCTGTGTAGGATCTGTGGGCGTTGGGGCTGCTTTGGGATGGAAGCATACAGCGTGACCATCCTGCTTTCATCTGGTTCCAATAATGGGTCTGTCTCCTGACTTATTCAAGTGTTTGTCTTTAACAGAGAACGCATTTAAGGAGAGGAGAGAGGTGTACAAGAGAATGAGGCATAGATAGATGTGAGCATTAGGGCTAAGGGGGTTGAGAGAGAAATGAAATAAACATAATGGGAATGACAAATCGTCCAATTAGTGCATCTATGCTGTGTGTAAGAGGAGCACTGAGAGCAGGAGAAGCAGGATCAAACTGACAAAAGGGTTGGAGTAAAAGCGCTGGAGTACAAGTGTACAAAATAAAGAGAAAGAATGAGATGACAGGGGTGAGGGGGGGGGACGATGGTATAGAGGAGGCTAATGCAATTATCCAGGGGGAAGAGAGATTGCAGCATCGCCCACGTCCAACGCAGAGGGAAGGAAGAAAGAGATGAGGGGGGGGAGCTAGGGAGTGTGGAGCGCTGTACCAGCAACAAAACTGTCAACATTGATCAGAAAGTGCATGAGAGGAATACACACTGTGGACCTGTTAACGTCACTTCAGTCAACATAACTTGGGTGCATAAGTGCAAACTCCACCCATGAATAATGCTGTTGGATCTTTGTGTCTGCCAGAAGACTCCCCCTAATATCTGTACTTACCTAAAGAAAAACAGCTTTTCCTCTCTCCCTCGACAAATAGGCCTATCAAATTCACAAATAATTTGGCCTTTAGACTCACTGTCTACTATCAAAAACTAAACTCACAGAAACCATGAAAAAATGTCAAATCGAGAAAAACAACTGTCTGCAAAGGGGTCGGTCGCTCAAGAAATAGCCTAGAACAGATTTGGAAGTTGGAAGGTAAGCGTTGATTCAATGTGTGTTGACACTTGTCCTACCACCTGACATTTGTTGATATGGGGACTCAAAGAATCCAAGGGATCCCCAAACAAATCCATTACACAAAGCCTGTTCTACTAGCTAACTTTTGAGTCTTCCACAGAAAACAGTCATGCACTAGTACTAGCCTAGATTGTACTTGTAGGCTATGTGAGTGTATGTGTTTATGTGTAGCAGGCAGAGTGGGTGTTATATAGGACAGCCATCAAACAATGAGCTCTAGTGAATCATCCCTCTCAGAGCTCTCTCTCTCATCCCTCTTCTCTCAGAACGGAAAATTAAATAGCATTGCCTGGAGAGGTCTGGCCTGTAACTCGCTGTACTGAAATCGCAAAAGTGTGTAGGTGAGATATACCGGTAGATATTAAATCTCCCTTTCTCGAACTAAAGTGCCTCTACTCTTTGTTTTGATGATATACTGACACTGGATCATGGTATCAGAATGGTCAACCTCCATGACGTTCCACATTACAAATAGATAACTTGAATGTCTATGGTCCTGGATAATGAGCTCCCAGGTCTGGGTTTATTAATTCTTTTTGTTCAACTTCTAATTTTGATGGTTTTGGAATATGCAAAACGGGAGTTTCACAATACACTTGTGGACCATTGTGTGCATGTCAGAGAGAGAGAGTGCAGTCAAAAACTCGGTGAGTTTTTGAATTCCCACAAATCTATTTCAAATCATGCTTTGACAGCTATTGGAAAAAATGTTTGAGATTACGTTTGTATTACTTCAAATGATACAAAAAAGAAAAGCCTACGAGGAAGTCTTGTAGCACACCACACTGTGGTAAATACGCTTGTCAACACCTGTGTGTTGTGGTCTGTGAAGTTGTATGATAATATACGGGTAAAAAGTACACACGATACAGTTCAACCGTTTGATAGATAGACTAGAAATCGATCAATGTGGGCTAGTTTTAAAAGAATAAATGCAACTGAGATACAGGCCTGTTTTAAAAGCCATCGATCAAACGAATCAGGCCTTCATCCTACTCACCCAAGCATTTACAAAAATGAACTCAGATGGACCAAGGTGATATGGAAAAAAGCAAGATAGTAGAGTCAGTGGTGACATCCAATAGACTCAAATCTCGCAACCCTCTCTGTGCGTAACCCACAACTAGCCATTTGCCTAAATATAACATTAGGTAGCTAACGTTAGTTAGCTCAAGCAAGCACCTCAAAACGTGCAGCTCTAGTTGTTGCAAGTTTCCAAAAAATGTATCATCAGTGAACTTTTGTCACGCGCATTGTGACAACTGGCTGCAGCTTTGAACTAACCAAGCTAACTAGATGTACAGTAGCCACTTACCCTCAAAGCTGCGAGGTCTATGTCATCCAAGCTTCGTGTGGTGGCGTTTTCAGACATGCTGGCAAAAGTCGTAGCTAACGTTAGTTAGCTAATAATTTAGCTACAAAATAAAAGCAGCAGCCAGTAGAAAATCCAGGTGGCCCAATGTTTAACTTAACTGTGTCCTGAGCTGTCAAGTCCCGCTCAGAACATCAATCCCTGATGAGACTCGACTTGCTAGCTTAACTAGCTAACATAAACAAATGGCTGCAAAAATGGCAAGGTAAAACGCAGTTATCTAGCTAGTATACTAAGTTCAATTGCGTTACAGAGACCCAATCGTGTGCGGCACTCTCTTACTGCGTTCATTCTGGCAATAACGTCACTGCGTATATGCTGTTTGAAGGTCGTCGACAGATCATTTGAATGCTTCTAACTACAAATACAATGTAATTGTAATGTTTGTGAGATTAAACAAGTAGATAGCTAGCTTGCCAAGTTAGCAGGCTAGATAATAACAGCGTAATACAAAGGTGGTCCGCAGCAGAGCTGTCACTTTTCAGTCTGCCACAACATGAACGCTATTCGCTAGCTAGTTAGCTACCCACGCACAAATCAAAAATAAGATTTATTGTACTTAAACATGGATTTTAACTACTCGCAATTCCCATACTACAAATACTTAAAATGTTCCACAAATGAAGTAGCAAATGGCGAGCCGCACGATCAATGTGGAATGTACGGCTAGCCACGTCAAATGATCGATATCCGTACACAAACTTTCATTCCTTTCGCGTTGACAGTGATCACGCCGTGCACTGCCTGTACCGACCGTGAAAAAACAAACTGTGCAGTTCCAATTGACCCTCAATCGATAAGCGTCATGGAGCTGATTCGTACTTCTACAATAGATACTTTAGCTAGAATAGTTGGTACCAATGATTAGGCAATTAATTTTCCGACAAATATAGTGCATACACTTATTTCCTCGCCATGTTTTGGTATGGCCCATATGGATAGTCAGAGGACTCAACATTGTATATGTTCTATGGCGTCTGTGATCGCATGGGCAGTGCATTCTTCTTCTATGGTATTATGGGGATCCGTAAACAAATGTTAGAGGTGCATGCCGCCGCCAACTGGACGGGGGTGAATAAATACACAAAAGAAAAGCAAATTCGTTTCAGGAATGGGGAAAAAACATGGATCTCTAAAAAAAACTACCCAACAATGATCATTAACAAAAATGTTCCCACTCCTTCAGATAACTCATTCTTCCCTACTCAGGCTCTAGGGCCTGAGAGGGTGGGAATGCTCGAGACAGTACTCCAAGCAGCTCTTCAGATGTAAAATATTTTAATATTTTCCACTAAGCTATATGGTATTGTTTTAAATCATTTTGCGATTTGATTTGGAATTTTAATTATTTGATTTAATTATTTGAACTTTGATTTTGAAGTTTCCATTTATATATATATATATATATATATATATATATATATATATATATATATATACACACACACTATTGTTCAAAAGTTTGGGGTCACTTAGAAATGTCCTTGTTTCTTAAAGAAAAACACATTTTTCGTCCATTAAATTAACATCAAATTGATCAGAAATACATTGTAGACATTGTTAATGTTGTAAATGACTATTGTAGCTGGAAATGGCTGGTTTTTAATGCAATATCTACATAGGCGTACAGAGGCCCATTATCAGCAACCATCACTCCTGTGTTCCAATGGCACATTGTGTTAGCTAATCCAAGTTTATAATTTTAAAAGGCTAATTGACCATTAGAAAACCCTTTTGCAATTATGTTCGCACAGCTGAAAACTGTAGTTCTGATTAAAGAAGCAAAAAACTGGCCTTTAGACTGGTTGAGTATCTGGAGCATCAGCATTTGTGGGTTCGATTACAGGCTCAAAATGGCCAGAAACAAATAACTTTCTTCTGAAACTCGTCAGTCTATTCTTGTTCTGAGAAATGAAGGCTATTCCATTTCAGAAATTGCCAAGAAACTGAAGATCTTGTACAACACTGTGTACTACTCCCTTCACAGAATAGAGCAAACTGGCTCTAACCAGAATATAAATAGGAGTTGGAGTCCCCAGTGCACAACTGAGCAAGAGGACAAGTACACTAGAGTGTCTAGTTTGAGAAACAGATGCCTCACAAGTCCTCAACTGGCAGCTTCATTAAATAGTACTCGCAAAACACTAGTCTCAACGTCAACAGTGAAGAGGCGACTCCGGGATGCTGGCCTTCTAGGCAGAGTTCCTCTGTCTAGTGTCTGTGTTATTTTGCCCATCTTCATCTTTTCTTTTTTATTGGCCAGTCTGAGATATGGCTTTTTCTTTGCAACTCTGCCTGTTATATTCGGCGCATGTGACAGATACAATTTGATTAGATTTGATTCACACAGTCTCCTCTGAACAGTTGATGTTGAGATGTGTCTGCTACTTGAACTCTGTGAAGCATTTATTTGGGCTGCAAATTCTGAGGCTGGTAACTGAAATCATCCTTTGCAGCAGTGGTAACTCTGGATCTTCCTTTCCTGTGGCGGTCCTCATGAGAGCCAGTTTCATCATAGTGCTTGATGGTAGAAGTAGTATCAAATGAACTTTTAACAAGGCACACCAGTTAATTGAAATGCATTCCAGGTGACTACCTCATGAAGCCGGTTGAGAGAATGCCAAGTGTGCAACACTGTCATCAAGGCAAAGGGTGGCTACTTTGAATAATCTGAAATACAACATACATTTTGATTTGTGTAACACTTTTTTGGTCACTACATGATTCCATATGTATTATTTCATAGTTTGATGTCTTCACTATTATTGTAGAAAACAGTAAAAAAAGAAAACCCCTTGAATGAGTTGGTGTGTCCAAACGTTTGACTGGTACTGTACGTGTTCATGAGAGTCTCATCTTTACACATCGGGGTGTGGTCCAAACTGTTTGGACGCTACAGACAGAAGTTGGCAGATCGGCTGTACCGACTTCAGATGAGTCCCAAGTCGCTTTTCACATTCTTTTAGACAATTGTCCATTCCTCCTTGTTTCCACCTCCATAAGATTTAAGTTCACCATCTGCTTCCGCCATCTCCCTGCCGTCCATCCACCTCCCATAGTCCTCTACTCCGGAAACCGTCATCCTCCCTCTCCATGGGCAGTGCCAATGAGGCCATCTCCATTTTGAAGTATTCAATGTTCTTCCTCCACTACTTCTATGAGTTGGTAAACAATCTGAAAGCGTGCATACTGCCACCTGGAGTGTGTTGTTTGAACAGTCATAAAGCCAAGGTTGGCGATTTACTGCTACCTGCAGTTATGGAATGTTTTCTCATGAGTATAATTCACTGGCTGACCCCTCCTGATGACCTGGATGGAATTATGTGATCCTTCATTAACACAAAAATAGTCCCACCCAGTTGACTATTTCAAAATGGTGAAAGTGCTCAATGGCGCTGCCCTGCTCAAACATGCATTTGGGCACTAAAATTCCTCTATCGCTGTTGTACAGCCCTTTTCATCTGTGTGGTCGGCTATTTCATCCCTCTCCAGCAAGTGTGTATACAACACCCTTTCCTTTCTACTCTTTTATTTGTTATCTCTTCCCACTCCCCTCTGCCTACTGAAGAGTCTTCAAAGAGTCTTCATGAGACTTCAAAGTCAAAACCAGAGGCAAGTTAACTAATACTGTTCATACTAAAACTTTAAATGTTTAAATGTTAGGATGTTTATTAAATGTTACAAAGATACATTCTCACACATGATCATTGAAAAACAAATAAAGCAGAGGCTATAACCTAGTTATTATAATAATTAAGTGATACATACATTTGATGCACATTAAAAGGTTTTAAAACATAGTGAAAGGTAGGCCTACACTGTTTAAAAGGTGGAAGACATGTTTGTGAATAGACAGTAAATCTTTAACATTACCATCTATAAATGGGGTTTAGACTCAGCATAAAGTATGCATGAACATAATAACCATTGATAGAGTTGAGAAATTACACATTTTATTTGGTGAAATGAAAATATGAAACCAATGCCAAAATCTAAAACTAAATTAGTAGTAGTTGTAGTAGGCATAATATCATCAAATTAAATCAAATGTTATTTGTCACAGACATATTTAGCAGATGAAACAGTAGCAGTAGTAGGGGGAGGAGGAAGAGGAGAAGTAGTAGTGGTGGTGATAGATTAAGTAGTATCACTAAATAAACATTACCATTTCAGTTAGTCTAAATAACTTGGTAAAATAAATTGGTTAAGCCTAATAATTGTATTATGCTGAGATAGGGACAACATGCTAGAATTCAGCATCCACATGAGACTGTCAATGGAAACATAAACCTGTTACATGCATATAAAGACTATGTCAGAAAATAGAACATGCCTGCTCCTTGTTCACCTGTCACTTGATTCCTCCCATCCCAGATTAGAAACGGTGCTTTACAAAAACACTATTTCCTTGCTCCCCTAGCTCAAAATGAAGTGGAATGTTCTGGACCACAGACAACCGGGTAAGTAATGTAACAATAATGTACTTGGTTGCCATGGTGACTGCAAAAATACACAACAATTAAAGCACGCCAGGTGCACCCCCTGAATATCTTTTTCCTCATTCCCCTCTATTCACTCAATTACTCTCTTATGGTCCTTTGCCTTCCTCTTTTGCCATGGGCTCTCTCTCACATCCATGTCTTCCATATCACCTTCAATCTTTTCAGAAACCTGTTTGATTCAGTCCATAGCTCATCGTACTCTGCCCCTGTTTAGCTCTCCTTTCCTCTTTGGCCACAATCTAGTCAGCTCTTTGTAACCATCACCATAACAACCACAAATGTTCTGACAGATTTGCTGGTACTGCATTGAGAGGGTAAGAGAGAGAGAGGCAGAGAGAGAGAGAGAGAGAGGAGAGCCACCCACAACCTTGCAACAACACATGTACTCGATGTTCTTCAATCATCTGAGACTCTTGACTTCTGATCTCCATTCTTGCCCCTGCCTATCATACAGTGGCATCCTGTTCCTGTTGTGTTCTATAATGGCAGACCAATACCTAAGCCCTTTGAAAAAAGAAATACTCAGGTTCAGTATTATATCAACAAACACATTTGGTCAGTTGAGTACAGCAATGATCCAACATCGTAAAAATGGACTTTTAACATTACAAGAGTGGTAATCCTTCAAATAGCTATGTCTCAAAGTCACTTGGAGCACATACAAGGCTCATAATGCATTAGTATAGATTATCATCTAGTGTTTAATTTTTTCTTCCTCCATTTTAACAGAGTTCAAATTCACTCTGTATCATCTATGTAAACATCCTAAATGCCTTGCATTTATTTGCATTCTTCAAAGACACATCAGTTAGTGTAGGTGAGTTGAGTATACATTTTGTTCCAATCTTTTGATTTACAATGGAGTGGAATCTGGTCAATGCGATACAAATCTATAAAGCTCTCTCCTGCTGCACTGGGCTTTTCCAGTGTCATCTTGGTCCTTGTGGCTGGTAGCCTGGTACTCTTATGTCCAGAGTTCTGTTGGAGCCATGCCCTCCTTGCTGCCCAGTGGGGGGAGCAGATTCTCCTCAGACAGGAAGTTGAGGGGGAAGTGGACCAGTAGCCCCCTGACGGCCTCCAGCTCCTCTTTAGCCTGCTGGGGGTGTGTGTCACACAGGCGTTCCAGGCCTGAATGCTCCTTCAGCTCCCTCATGTTGTGGACAGAGTTGCAGGGGAGGCAGCGGAAGACCTGTTCCGGGTCAAGGGACGGAACAGTCCATAGGGAAGGTGAGCAGCAGAGACGACAGGGAGAAGGGAAAGAGAGAGTGGATGTAATTGAGGATGCACATAAGAGAACAAAAATAGCTTTTAGTTCTATTCATACCTTGTCATAAATCATAGCATTCAGTTTTGCCGTCGTGTTCCACCCCACAAAGAAGAACGGGTCACTGATCGGGTCATCGATGTCGATCTGGGGTTCAGAATCGGCTCCTAAAAGCACCCTGGGAAGTACATGCACATAGAGTTGTAAGTCAGTTACTGCCAAGCAGCTATGTTAACTGCACATTCAAACTGTTGCTAGAGTGACAGTTCGTATTACAGTATCTGAGTAGAGGTTAATGCAAAAAATTCATATTTAAAAAAAATATATATATATTTCCTTCATACAGAGAATGATGACCACGCCTGCGCAAAATTGTCGTCTGAGATGGTTCCCTTGGAAACTAGAGGATATACTTGGTAGCTGCTGATTCGAAATGAATAGCTCTGCTGGCATAATAGGCTGCATACAAGCTCTGTGAGAAGTATGCATATTCTGTCTAGGATCTTTAGGGACAGTGTCAGTGCATCACAAATGCCAACAATTGCTAATCAATAGATTAATCCACTAGCAGTGGAGTCAGGGTTATTAGTATGTCAGTGCAGGGACCTTGGTTACAACCTCCCTCGCTAATATAAGGACGGCTATGTGAGAGTGGTTCATCTCGTTAGAAACCTTTCATGTCCAAACACCCCAGATTCAACACAGACACACCACATGACCAAAAGTATGTAGACACATGCTTGTTGAACATCACATTCCAAAATCAAGGCCAATAAAATTGATTTGGTCCGCCCTTTGCTGCCATAACAGCCTCCACTCTTCTGGGAAGGCTTTCCACTAGGTGTTGGAGCATTGCTGTGGGGACTTGCTTTCATTCAGCCACGAGAGCATTAGTGAAGTCGGGCACTGATGTTGAGAAATTAGGCCTGGCTCGCAGTCGACATTCCAATACATCCCAAAGGTGTTCGATTGGGTTGATGTCAGGGTTCTGTGCAGGCCAGTCAAGTTCTTCCACACCGATCTCGACAAACCATTTCTGTATGGACCTTGCTTTGTGCATGGGGGCATTGTCATGATGAAACAGGAAAGGGCTTTCCCCAAACTGTTGCCACAAAATTGGAAGCACAGAATCATCTAGAATGTCATTGTATGCTGTAGCGTTAAGATTTCCCTTCACTGGAACTAAGGGGCCTAGCCCAAACCATGAAAAACAGCCCCAGAGCATTATTCCTCCTCCACCATACGTTACATTTGGCACTATGCACTGGGGCAGGTAGCGTTCTCCTGGCATCCGCCAAACCCAGCCTAGTCCGTCGGTCTGCCAGATGGTGAAGGGTGTTTCATCACTCCAGAGAAAGCATTTCCACTGTTGCAGAGTCTGAGCAGTTGTTGCTCCTAGACATTTCCACTTCACAATAACAGCACTTACAGTTGACCGGGGCTGCTCTAGCAGGGTAGAAATTTGAGGAACTGACTTGTTGGAAAGGTGGCATCCTATGACGGTGCCACGTTGAAAGTCACTGAGCTCTTCAGTAAGGCTATAACGAGTGCGCTGAGAGTCGGGAAGCAAGTTCAGGGAGTGAGTGTTTTAATAAATAAAAGAACCACAAACCACGTAACACAAACAACGCACCGACATGAGAACAGAGTGAATAACACCTGAGGAAAGAACCAAGGGGAGTGACAGATATAGGGAAGATAATCAAGGAGGTGATGGAGTCCAGTTGAGTGTCATGAGGCGCAGGTGAGCGAGACGATGGTGACAGGTGTCCGAAATAATCAGCAGCCTGATGACCTAGAGGGAGTATATGTGACAAAGGCCATTCTACTGCCAATGTTTGTCTATGGAGATCACATGGCTGTGTGCTTGATTTTATACACCTGTCAAGCAATGAGTGTGGCTGAAATAAACACATCCACAAATTTGAAGGGGTGTCCACATACCTTTGCATATAGTGTATATCATTCCCATACCACTCAACCTCAGTAAACCTCTATCAGTGAACTGCCATACAACTCTCCTTCCGTGGCCTCCAACTGCTCTTAAACGCAAATAAAACTAAATGCATGCTATTCAACCGATCATTGCCCGCATCTGCCCGCCCATCCAGCATCACTACTCTTTTTTAAATGTTTTAATTTTACCTTTATTTAACCAGGCAAGTCAGTTAAGAACAAATTCTTATTTTCAATGACGGCCTAGGAACAGTGGGTTAACTACCTGTTCAGGGGCAGAACGACAGATTTGTACCTTGTCAGTTCGGCAGTTTGAACTTGCAACCTTCTGGTTACTAGACCAACGCTCTAACCACTAGGCTACCCTGCCACCTCTGGACGGCTCTGACTTAGAATACGTGGATAACTACAAATACCTAGGTGTCTGGTTAGACTGTAAACTCTCTTGCCAGATTCACATTAAGCATCTCCAATCAAAAATTAAATCTAGAATCGGCTTACTATTTCACAACAAAGCTTCCTTCACTCATGCTGCCAAACATACCCTCGTAAAACTGACCATTCTACCGATCCTTGACTTCGGCAATGTCATCTATAAAATAGCCTCCGACACTCTACTCAGCAAACTGGATGTAGTCTATCACAGTGCCATCCGTTTTGTCACCAAAGCCCCTTATACTACCCACCACTGCGACCTGTACGCTCTCGTTGGCTGGCCCTCGCTTCATTGTCATCGCCAAACCCACTGGCTACAGGTTATCTACAAGTCTCTGCTAGGTAAAGCTCTGCCCTATCTCAGCTCGCTGGTCACCATAGCAGCACCCACTTGTAGCACACGCTCCAGCAGGTATATCTCACTGGTCACCCCCAAAGCCAATTCCTCCTTTGGTCGCCTTTCCTTCCAGTTCTCTGCTGCCACTGACTGGAACGAACTGCAAAAATCACTGAAGCTGGAGATTCCCACCTCCCTCACTAGCTTTAAGAACCAGCTGTCAGAGCAGCTCACAGATCACTGCACCTGTTCATAGCCCATCTGTATACAGCCCATCTATCTACCTCATTCCCATACTGTATTTATTTATTCTGCTCCTTTTGCACCACAGTATCTCTACTTGCACATCCATCTTTTGCACATCTACCATTCCAGTGTTTAATTGCCATATTGTAATTACTTTGCCACCATGGCCTATTTATTGCCTTACCTCCCTTATTTGACCTTATTTGCACTCACTGTATATAGACTTTGTTTTCTTTTTTTCTACTGTATTATTGACTGTATGTTTTGTTCATTCCATGTGTAACTCTGTGTTGTTGTATGTGTCGAACTTTGTCTTAGCCAGGTCGCAGTTGCAAATGAGAACTTGTTCTCAACTAGCTTACCTGGTTAAATAAAGGTGAAATTTAAAAATAATTTTAAAAAATAAACTAATTTAATGTAAAATCACAGACAGTGCAGAAGTGTATGGACTCTTTTCCTGAGTCCGAACCTGAAACACTCTTTGCGCAGGGCCAGAGTGAGGGGTCCAGCCTGGTACTCCTCTCCCCCCATAATGGAGGGGATCCTCTCCTCATCCTCCACCAGCACAGCCAGCTCACTGTCCCGGCTCCCCAGCATACTACGGTCATTGATGTTAGCTGAGCCTGGATGGAGGGAGCACAGAGAGAGTGGAGGGAATAGAAACCGGAGAGGAGAGAAAAAGAGAGAGAGCCAGATACAGAAAGAGATAGCGTGTTGTGGCACTAATATCAGTGACGATGGCCATAGATCTTGCTTTCAACAAAGTATATGAGTTGGTAGCAGCAAACTTTCTTAATACCAAGACAGAGAAGATAGAAGGTTAACAAAAAACATTGTTTATAAAACACCTTTCCTGTGTTTCAAGGACTCATCCTTATCTAGCTGACAGAAGCATCATAATTACTGTACCCTACCCAGTCCCAGTGTAATCATAATAATATCATAGCATGGAGCCAAGCAAGCTCAAGAGTTTCAGTGGGTTGTACCTACATTACACAGTGTGGAGTGCATGTTTTTATATAACGATTCCAATACAATCTACCTCGGGAAAAAATGCATTAATCTTCAATGAGGGGGGTGCCGTTTAAGTTCCCCTTCCCTCCCCCCCCTAAAGTCCAGTATGTTTTTATAGCTGAATATCATTCACCTTGTGATTATTATGCAGAGACAGTAATTAGCAGCCTGTGATTGATCCCAGTGATGAGTCACAGTCACAAGCTGCGTTGGAAATGGAACCCTATTGCCTATAATACACTACTTTTGGCGAGAGCAAAGGTAGTGTACTACAGTATATAGGGAATAGGGGGCCATTTTGGAAACAGCCAAAGTGATGCCCCATCCCGTCTCATCTGTAAGTGTGGCTGTGATGACAGTGACTCACCGATGATGTAGCGGCGGTCGTCAGCTATGAGGGTCTTGCTGTGTACGTAGATGAGCTCTGTGACCAGGGACTGGGAGAGCTGGGAGTGTGTGCGTAGGCCACACAGGGTGATGTACTCGCTCCACTGGTCCTCAACTGGGGGTAGGGAGACACTGGTTGGCTGACACACTGGCATGGAGCTGAAGCCAATGAATAAATGAACGCTAATGAAACAGGACCACAATTTAAACATGAGAAGACAGATGGGCATTATAGGAAAAGAGGATGAAATGATTAAGTATGGGGAGAATGGAGAACTATACTATAGATAATATAGATAGTGAAGTTAGATACCTAGTATGAGCCTTCAGTTAGCGGAAGGGTAAGCCATACACAGGAGAGAAAGAAAAGCAGAAATATTATCAGAGATGAGACAGACAGACGGACAGTAATTCCAGATATTAGGTTGAATTGGAAATAAGGAAACAAAACTCACGTTCTCTCAGTCTCATCAGTATGGAGTACTCTCCACGGCACATGGTCCTGTCGTGAAAAATACATATTACTTACACCATCAAATCGACAACAATCTTTAAAGTTGTTTTCTTAAAACACAAATCACTACACAAAATGTATGTTTTAAAATTATGCAGTATGATACTGTAAGTGATTGTGTGCTACTTTTTGTGTGTGTGTGTGTGTGTGTGTGTGTGTGTGTGTGTGTGTGTGTGTGTGTGTGTGTGTGTGTGTGTGTGTGTGTGTGTGTGTGTGTGTGTGTGTGTAGGCCCATAAGGGAGGGTTCTGACCTGTAGGTGAAGTGTAATATGGCCTGGATGGCTTTCCCACCCCCCTCGCTGATGTCTCCTTCAAACCCAGGAAGCAGGGGCACCACCACAAACACCCTGTACTTCTTCTGCTCACTGAGGAACAGCAATAGTTAGGGAATGTGGTAGAAGAGGAGAGGGGGTTATATATAATTTAATTCAACATTGTTTTCAGGGAATATTCCATGAGTATGGAAATCAGCTCTCCATCAGGGCAGGGATAGTAGTGATCTTAACCATTATCGGCCCATTTCAAGGCGCCGCGTCTGGCTAAGATTCTTGAATCCTGGGTAAATGTACATTTTATCTAAATGTATTTTAAATGTAAAGCAATCAGGGTTTAAGCCTGGGCACAGCACTATTAAAGAAACAGCTTTAGTTGTTAGTGACCTTGTCAATGCTTTCGACACTAAAGTGAAATGTGCTACTTTGTTTGTGGACCTGTCAAAAGCTTTTGATACTGTTGCCTGAGCTCTGACGCGGGGTTCATAGTTTCATGATTATCTCAGTGAAAGAACTCAGGCCATCGTGATACAATACCAGTCAGAAATTCAGACACACCAACTAATTCCAGGGTTTTCCTTTATTTTTACTGTTTTCTACATTGTAGAAAAATCAAAACTATGAAAAAAACACAGACGGAATCGTGTATTAAGCAAAAAAGTATCAAACATTTTTTTAGATTTGAGATTCTTCAAAGCAGCCACCCTTTGCCTCGATGACAGCTTTGCACACTTTTGGCATTCTCTCAACCAGCTTCATGAGGTAGTCACCTGGAATGCATTTCAATTAACTGGTGTGCCTTGTTAAAAGTTAATTTGTGGAATGTCTTTACTTCTTAATGCGTTTGAGCTAATCAGTTGTGTTGTGACAAGGTAGGGGTGGTATACAGAAGATAGCCCTAATTGGTAAAAGACCAAGTTCATATTTTGCCAGAACTAGCTCAAATAGCAAAGAGAAACGACAGTCCATCATTACTTTAAGACATGAAGTTCAGTCAACCAACCCGCAGCACGCGCTCCAGCAGGTATATTTCACTGGTCACCCCCAAAGCCAATTCCTCCTTCGGCTGCCTTTCCTTCCAGTTCTCCGCTGACAATGACTGGAACGAACTGCAAAAATCACTGAAGCTGGAGAACCATATCTACCTCACTAGCTTTAAGCACCAGCTGTCAGAGCAGCTCACAGATCACTGCACCTGTACATAGCCAATCTGTAAATAGCCCATCCAACTATCTATTTTATTTATTTAGCTCCTTTGCACCCCAGTACCGCTACTTGCACACTCATCTTCTGCACATCTATCACCCCAATGTTTAATTTGCCATACTGTAATAATTTTGCCACTATGTCCTATTTATTGCCTCACCCCCCTTATCCTACCTCATTTGCACAAACTGTATATAGACTTTCTCTATTGTATTATTGACTGTAAATTTGTTTATTCCATGTGTAACTCTGTTATAGTTTGTGTCGCACTGCTTTGCTTTATCTTGGCCAGGTCGCAGTTGTAAATGAGAACTTGTTCTCAACTAGCCTACCTGGTTAAATAAAGGTGAAATAAAATAAGAAAAACTGAAAATGCAGAAAATGGCAAGAACTTGTGTTTTTTTCAAGTGCAGTCGCAAAAACCATCAAGCGCTATGATGAAACTGGCTCTCATAAGGACCGCCACAGGAAAGGAAGACCAGAGTTACCTCTGCTACAGAGGATAAGTTCATTAGTTAACTGCACCTCAGATTGCAGCCCAAATAAATGCTTTAAAGTACAAGTAACAGACATCTCAACATCAACTGTTCAGAGGTGACCGCGTGAATCAGGCCTTCATGGTTGAATTGCTGCAAAGAAACCACTACCAAGAAACACAAGCAATGGACATTAAACTGGTGGAAATCTGGTCTCCAAAATCACCCGACCTCAACCCAATTGAGATGGTTTGGGATGAGTTGGACCGCAGATTGAAGGAAAAGCAACCAACAAGTGCTCAGCATATTTGGGAACTCCTTAACCCTAACCCTCCCCATGAAGCTGGTTGAGAGAATGCCAATAGTGTGCAAAGCAGTCATCAAGGCAAAGGGTGGCTATGAAGAATCGCACATAAAATATATTTTGATTTGTTTAACACTTTTTTGGTTACTACATGATTCCATGTGTGTCATTTCATAGTTTTGATGTTATTCTACAATGTAGAAAATTGTATATAAAGAAAAACCCTTGAATGAGTAGGTGTGTCCAAACTTGACTGGTACTGTACAGAAAGGTGAACCACAGGTAGATTATTTCTACATTTATATAAACAGCATTGGTCAATCTGTTAAAAATTGTAAACTTAATCTACAGTATATATAGTGTATTATACAGGGCGCATTTGGAAAAGAGAACTAGGTCTCAATATGTCTTCCCTGTTAAAATAAAAGGTTAAATAAAACATTAAGAAATATAAAAACAAGCAACAATGTGGTATGTGACATTAACAATATTGAATCATGATTATTTAACTTGACTCGATACAGACCATCAACTAACAAGCAAGTATAAAACATGTATAACCAGGGGTGAAAGTAAGTAGATACGGCAAAATAAATAGTTTGGGTACGCCATACCGGTAAAATATGAGCCTATCACATTTATTAAAACAAATTGTATATCAAACTGTAAGCTATTACACCACTTTCTCATTACCGCATGTCAGAGGCATGAACAATTTGAGAATGGACTTGAAAACAGGTGGTATAGCCTACGATTCAAAATGCAATGTGCCAAGGCAGAGTTGAGTGGCTGACACAGATCTACGTGAACAGCAGTGGACTCATACATTCTGGCCTAATGGCAATCGTCAAATGTCAAGACACTTTGTGGTGTTTTGTGTAACAGATGTCTCTTTCCGTTCACCACTTTGTTTGGAGGCTGGAAATATGTTGTGAGTGGAGGAAGGTGCGTGGGGAGCCTAGTGAAGGAGTCCTTTGACGTGACTACTGACAATCAGATGAAAACATCAGGATCGATTTGTTGTGACATGAACAGGTAATACTTTTTAAAAGTTAAATGACAAGCATTTACAACTAGGCCCACAGAGGTGCTATTGAATGAAAAGGGATTCTGTATGTAATTCTATGAATGGGCGCAAGCATATATAGGAGGTCCCGAACCAGAAAGAAATGAATTCTACTTTCAACCCTGTGCATAACCCAGTGTGATGATCAGTCCAGAAAAATCATGTTATACAGTAAACCCTGCCGTGTGCTGACTGATTAAACCCAGACAGACAGAGCGAGAGACACGGTGGTAGAACCACACCTGTGTGCACGTAGTATCCTCTTCACGATTGCGTCACCGATGCCATTGTGCACGTTCTTCCCATCAGCACAGCTGATGAAGAACTGGTTCTGAGAGCAGAGAGGGGGACATTTGAGAATTTACACCACAACCCATACATTCAATTGGACTTGATAGGACCATGTGGACTGTGAAGGCATAGGGGACTGCCGTTAATCACAACCTTGAGCTCCAAGTTGACTTTATTACAGAGATAGTGACAAGACAGCATGGGGGAGGCCAGGGCACTGAATACCTTCTTGCATTACAAAAAACAACCTTGCCTCCTGGTTGATTTCTATGCTTTTACAGCAATCAAACAGATAGATATGGCATAGAATTAGCATGGGTTTGACTCTGGTAAATTGGTGTAATGAGTCTGGTAAGAGTCTGAGTCCGAGTCTGGTAAATGGGTGAGATTAAATAATGTATGTAGTGTGCTGGTAGCAGAGTTACCTCGATGTAGATGTAGTGTTCGCTGTTATCGATGGTATGGATGTAGGCATTGAGGATAGAGCTGTCACAAGTTCCGGCGGACCAGCGATCCACAGAACGCAACACCTGAGAGACAGAGAAGATAATGAAAATCAATATACAATTGATCAAAAAAAGGAGAATGAGAGACATTTCTGTGAGCTTGTATGTGTCCGAGTGGGTTTGTTCACTCTTATGTGTGAGCATGTGTACCTGCACGGAGGCCTTCCCAGAGCCAGGCACAGTGAATGGCAGTGCATCAGCAGTACTGTGAGACTTGGGAAGGAGGCAGGGGAAAAACGTGCTTCTAATGTTCTTGTACTTAAAGATCTGTAGGCAGACAAAACAAAGATAAGAGCCAGATGTCTCTATCACATAACCCGAGTTGTGTCTAGGGTTGTCCTTTGGAACCTAGCTTAGAAGTAGTGTATGTACATCCAAGTAAAGCCATGAAAGAAAGATCCTTAGGAACCTCTCATTTGACCTCTGACCTTGGCAAAGTTCCAGCGCTGGATGAAGTGGCGGGCCACGTCTCTGGCAGCTTTGCCATGGAGGGCAGCAGACAGGTCACGCCACGGCATACGGGGCACCTCAGTGCGGTCAATGTTGTCTGAGAACAAAACACATTAAAATTAAGGATTATCCCTCCGGTGTGTGTGTGTGTGTCTGTGTGTGTTAGTAAGTTACAGAGAGAGTGGTAGTGGGTGTTATGAATGGGGGTATAATGTGTGTATGCTGCACCTTCAAATGGGCGGTCCAGTTGGACCCAGTCTCTCTTGATGAAGTTGCTGTAGTCCTTGCCAAGCCACAGCTGGGTGTTGTTCTTCAGATCCTCAGCATTGACCTCTTCTGGCTCTGGAGGCTTTGGATCCTGGGCTGAGTTTGACCCATCCACCTGGTCACCTGAATCAGCTGCCTAGGAGGCAGAATAGGACAGTCTGGCAATGAAGTCACTGCTTAACACCAGGTAACAATATGAACTATGGATTATCAGAACACAGGAGAAAGAAAAAGAAAGATTAATCTTGACTTTGTCTTGAGATGTATCACCTCTGGCTCAGAAATTGGAGCCTTTGGCACTTCTTCAGAGATGTGATTGGCTGTCTCCGTGGGAACTATATCAGTCAACCGGTACTGGCTGTCGTCCCATCTCCCAAAGGCCAGGTCCAAGCCTCCAACGAAGGCCACTGATTGGTCGATGGCCACCATCTTCTCATGATGGGCCCAGAAAAATACCACAGCGGACATGTGGTTGGGGTGTCGCATCACCTGTTGGAGAGACATCAGTGAAGCTTAGGACACAAATCTAATAACGTTTTTGGAATTTTAAATAATGACACAGTATAACACCAGCAATGAAAGCATGATGATGCTATGTGGGTTGGTTTATGAGGTGTATAGCACCACCAGATTGCAGAGCAGAGATTAGTGTCTCTGACAGACCTTGATGTTGGGGTGCATGTCCATCAGTGTCTTCTTGCTGTGGCCACTGTTTATACCCAGTGCCATCTCCACCTCCTTGTACAGGAGCACACACACTTTGACACCTTGTTCCTGCACAGAGAAAAGAAAGGATAGATATACACAAAAGGTGGGAAGGAGGAAAGGACCCAGCTAGAATATTTGGTACCTTGGATGTTGCGGGAAAGTATGTTTTTGGTTTCAAATTGGTTGTGGGAACGAAGCCCAGTAAAACAGAATGTTTTTTTATATTCTGAGGACAGAAGTGAAAATTTAACCTGTTCTGGGATTGTTTATTTTTAAGTTGCAGGGAGGAGTGCAGAAAGCTTTACTCAAGTTCATTGAACGTTTTATTAACGTTCTGAGATCTGAAAATATAGGTTATTTGAAGGTAATTAAATAACATTCTGAGAATATTCTCTAAATGCTGTGAAAGTTTTGTTATGGTTATTATTGACTCTAAGAACTACATTTTTAGGTTATTTAGAGGTTTTTGAACAACTTTCACTGAATGTTTCAATAAGACTTAATAACAATGCTAGCTTACTTTGGGTTCACTTTTTTTCTAAAATGTTCTCTGAATGTTACTAAAGTTCTCTTGTGTTTTTTTATGGAAAGTTTTCTTCATGTTCAGTTAACGAAATGTAGAGCTTATTGAGATTAATGGGTACAATACATTTTTCAGAAGACTTCCAGAATATTGCCAAGAACCTGCATAAAAGAGAACCAACCATACATTCTCTGAATGTTCTGGGAACATCCCTTAAGTCATAATTTTTTTTAGAACATTCCTAGAATGTGGGAAAAATATGACATAAAATAGAACCGCATGGGAACTTGTGGTGGAATGATCTGTTAAGTACTGAAATTCCCACAGAAGAACATTGTTTCTTGACATTCTCTGAACTATTTGAGAACACTCCCAATGTCAAACCATTTGGAGAATGTCCCTAGAACATTAACAAAAATGAAATTAAAACGTAGCCATGTTTGACTTTTTGGAAAACGTATACTGTTAAATGAAATACCAAGTAAATAATGTATTTTTTTTGTGAAGTTCCTTAAATGTGCTGAGAATGTTCCAAAGTCAAGCAATTATCCTGCACCATTCCCATAAAGTTGAGGAAGGTTGTATGCAAAATAACCAATAGGATAACTACACTCTCAGCAAGCTCTAAGAAACAAATGGTTCTGAGAACATTATGTGCTGGCTGGGAAGGGATTAACCTTCAGTGCTTACAGAGGAGAGGAGGGAGGAGAACAGGTATAAGCGAGACTAGAGACATACAGTGGGGAGAACAGGTATTTGATAACCTGCAAAATCGGCAGTGTTTCCTACTTACAAAGCATGTAGAGGTCTGTAATTTCTCATAGGTACATTTCAACTGTGAGAGACAGAATCTAAAACAAAAATCCAGAAAATCACATTGTATGATTTTTAAGTAATTAATTTGCAGGTCATTGACCAGGTCCTGCCGTGTAGTTCTGGGCTGATCCCTCACCTTCCTCATGATCATTGATGCCCCACGAGGTGAGATCTTGCATGGAGCCCCAGACTGAGGGTGATTGACCGTCATCTTGAACTGATTCCATTTTCTAATAATTGCGCCAACAGTTGTTGCCTTCTCACCAAGCTGCTTGCCTATTGTCCTGTAGCCCATCCCAGCCTTGTGCAGGTCTACAATTTTACCCCTGATGTCCTTACACAGCTGTCTGGTCTTGGCCATTGTGGAGAGGTTGGAGTCTGTTTGATTGAGTGTGTGGACAGGTGTCTTTTATACAGGTAACGAGTTCAAACAGGTGCAGTTAATACAGGTAATGAGTAGAGAACAGAAGGGCTTCTTAAAGAAAAACTAACAGGTCTGTGAGAGCTGGAATTCTCACTGGTTGGTAGGTGATCAAATATTTATGTCATGCAATAAAATGCAAATTAATTACTTAAAAATCATACAATGTGATTTTCTGGATTTTTGTTTTAGATTCCGTCTCTCACAGTTGAAGTGTACCTATGAGAAAAATTACAGACCTCTACATGCTTTGTAAGTAGGAAAACCTGCAAAATCGGCAGTGTATCAAATACTTGTTCTCCCCACTGTATGTTGTCAGGAGAAAGGTGGGAAGTAGATTCGTACTGCTTTGCGTTTGAGGATCTGGTCCAGACGCCAGTATGTTCCTGTAGCTGGCCTCTTCAGGAAAACCTCTGGACTGAGCCTTGGAGGGAAATAAATATTCACCATGCAATATTAATAATGAACATATTTACACTGTGTCCTGCTGTTTACAGACTAATTAGAAACAAACCTAATAAATGTTGGAAAAAGTGGTCTCCGTTGTTATTGAGAGAGTGAAATCAAACATTTGTTTTGTTTGCTGTATGCTGTAATTTAGCTAACGGCAGGGCAGAGCCATGTATACAGTATACCATATAGGGCTCTGGATAACCTCTCTCTGTAATTACGGAGAGCACTGTGCTTACTGTACATGAAATTTGGAACACAGAGTATTCCTACTAGCCATCAAGATATAGTGTAGAATAATATAACGTTCTATTCTATTTCGATTGTGCTAGCTCTGCTCCTCACCACCAGTCTGTGATGAAGATCTCCTCCTTGGCCTGCTCCAGAGCATCAGCCAGGTCTGCAAAGTAGCCACTGCCATTTATATACCTTTAATACAACCAATTCATAAACAGAGACATTACATTCAAGTTAAGGGAGCACAAAGCTATGGATGTATACAGTATGTACAAATACCACATCATCATCCAATGTAAAGCAATGCACACACACACACATCTGACCATTTAGTGAGTGTGTTCTCCCGTGGCGGGGCAAAGCCCCCAAAGCGTTGGACCTGGAGGAATTCACAAGGCTCAGCCAGCCTGTTGATCTCATGGCTCCACCAGTGAGCCTGTCTGTAGCTGTTACACTTGATGACCAGATTCCTAAAACACACACACAACGCTCATGTAAGAACACACATACACATGAGGCAACACAGCGAGGCAATAGGGGAGAGTGGGATATGTTGAACCAAATAATTATTGAGCCACCCTAATTGTTTCTAGAAAACCATACACAAAATGAATCATGTGGCCAAATATTTAGGAAGAGTTCATAATTTCATAGAGTATGTGAAGGAAGAAGCCATATGGGGAAAGTGGTAAGCAAGTTAGGTCCAAAAAACTGATTTTCACAAAGTCAAATGAATTTATTGTGTTATGGGTTTCATGATGCTTGTATCTAAACCAAAGTATATAGTTTAAATAATGTTTTATACATCAGTTGAGACTATAAGTTAAAATATGAGATCCTAAACATAGCATGAAAGTGTATCCTTGTAGCTGTGTGGGCTAATATAGTCAACATATTTGCTTTGGGGTAAGTTATGCCAATGGCCATGGGGTAAATTGAGCCAACCTCCACCATACCCCATACATATTATCATCACATTTAGTCAGTTTCGTGCAAAATATGCATAGTATTTTTGCAATGTGTCCTGTATGAACTCAAGATGCATATTGTATTGTTATATAGCAGACATCTTCATGCCCCCTGTATACACACATAAAACAAGCAGGGGTCTGGCCCCCCTTGAGATTCTGGAGAGAGAAGCGAAGGAAGAAGTGAGAAAGGAAGAAGTCCATTTGAGCAGCAGCAAGGGATGAAAAAAATTGAGTGAATGACACGGAAGAGGTTCAATGACAAAAACCAAAATGAACATGTACCTGTGCGAATGAGGCTATGACAGAGTAGCAGAGTCACACAAGGTCTTATCTGATGACATGGAGTCTGTGCTTCCTAAACATATCAAGAATCTTGCGGGCCAGTTTCATGGGCTTTGTAGCCTCAAATGCAGAGAACTTGCCTACTAATTGACACATTGAAACATCCCTGTCCCAGACAACTGGTCAAGATATGGAAGGTTAAGTGATATTGAACAGAAAGATCTATTTCTGAATGTAGGCATACATTTAAGATATACAATACACCACATTAATTAATTAAACGTTGACCTATCAGCACCATTACCCACTGTCACAGGACACCATCAACCACTTTACCCCAAGGTGACTCAACTTACCCTGTCCCATTCTCAACTTACCCCAAGTTGTGCCAAGAGACCACTTTTTTTTGGACAAGCTATGTTTTCAAAACTGTTATGTTTATATGAATTCAGATTATTTCCAGGGATACACAACATCCGGAAATATATGTAGATATCTTTGTTAGAAATAATACTGTATGTGACACGTTCCAGGAATCTATGTGTATGTTGCACGTCACTACTACACAGGAGAGGCATTTTAACGTTTATTTACATTTTTTTTAATCAAAATAAGTTCTGGGGGAGAAATGCCTTCTTGAACATGTGGACTGTCATTTGCCTTAATAACAAACGTGCATGCCATCTGTAAATAAATCAAATTAAAATAATAAATTACAAGCCTAGTTGGTTTAACAACGAAAAAAGACAGGAACCTTCCTGCTAGCCAAGATTGGCTGAGATAATGGTTGGGCTGGACATGAGTTCGGATTGGTCTGTCATGTAGTATTCTTCTGTTTATAACACGAGTTGCTCATTATGTGTAGATAATCCTTTCTACCAAGGATTTTTTTTAAAGATATCATGAATAACTGAAAAAGTGTTGCTACTGCTCAGTGGGAAGAAGTTGTGATGGACTACCATTTGCATTGCTAGTTATAGCCTAATGTTAGCTAGTTAGCTAACATTGAACCTAGTTGGTTAGCTTAAGCTACCTGCAGATTCATGCATGGTGCATGGTAGTATGGGTTAGGATTAAGGGTCTAAACAAAAGAATCCACTATGCAAGTAATCATTTCACTGTACCGTTTACACCTTCGGTATCCTGTGCATGTGACAAATAAACTTAGATTTGATTTAATTTAGGTTGTGTTTACCAGAGACGGTAACGAGAAGAACAACATGACCTGTCACCAAAGTCAGAATAGGATATAGGCCAAGGACTAGATAAAGTATATTTGTGCTAATACTTTTTTCTACTACTTTTACCACTTTCAGTCTTAATCTTTGGTTGTTTACTACAATACCTTACTCACTCTGTTAAGTACATGGCCTCACACGTGCATCCTTAAGATGGGCGGGGCTAAGGCTTATATGGGTGATAACGATGCTGAATGGGTGAAGAAAAATAAGAGCTCTCCAGTTGGTGTAACAACATTCTCAAAAGTAGTGTTACAAGTTTATCAACTTTCAAAGCAGAATTACTTTCCCATTGTTCCTCTACTGCAGTGTATGATATACAATGTTCTATCTCTGAGTCTCTACTTTTATCCAATGTAAAAAAACATACATTCAAATTTTGCTACATAGGACCGAATCAAGGAGGTGGGTCACATACTGTATTCCCCTTGACACAGTGATGCCGAATGTAAAAAGAAAATCTCAATTTACCACACTCTCCTCTTCCTGCCTGCACGAATACACACACAGCTAGGGATTGACTCATAAATAAACAATTAGGTATACAAATGTGTACTTCACAAGTGTGATCTGTATTTGAGTGTACACTTTATGGGTGTGTGCCTACAAATAGATAATAACATTTTGGACACCACTGTGGACTTACCTGGTGAAGTTCTGAATACAGACCCCATACTTGGTATCAGTGTATGCACGGCCCACTTGAACTTTGAACTCTGGGTCAAAGACCAGTACAAAGCAGACAACCCCGTTGTCCCGGTTCATATAGAGCAGGAAGGAATCCTTGACCACCAGCCAGCGCTTTGACCAGCGGAAGCAGAACTGGTGATGACCAATACAGTTCAGCCCCTGGATACGATGACCTCCTGACCTTTTGAAGATGGAACCCTCCCTGAAATACAATGACATCACTAACATTGCTCACACGGACAGAGAATTAGTCACATTAAAATATACTGAATCACACTCACTCTCACTTTCTCGTATACCATCACACACTCTCATAGACTATTAATATTGCTTACAGGCCTTTGGGTCCAAGCTCACTGACAAAAGAGAGAGCACTGACATCAAGGAATTCCAGCTGGAATCAGAACAAGACAGACAGTGATGACAGCTCATCCTGACACTGAATGAAAATTGGTGAGTGTGTGTGTGTGTGTCATCTTCACTCACCATGCCGTGGAAGTTCTTACAAAAGGAATTCTCCAGAAGGCCATTTAGATATTCTTCTAGGTATTTCTACAACAGAGAAATCAGAAATCAGGACTGATAGCCTACTAGCCCGCAGGGGGTTCTAAGAAGAAAAAAAAGTATATATATACAGTATATACATACAGTTGAAGTCGGAAGTTTACATACACCTTAGCCAAATACATATAACTCAGTTTTTCACAATTTCTGACATTTAATCCTTGTAAAAATTCCCTTTCTTAGGTCAGTTAGGATCACAACTTTATTTTAAGAAAGTAAAATGTCATAATAATAGTAGAGAGAATGATTTATTTCAGCTTTTATTTCTTTCATCACATTCCCAGTGGGTCAGAAGTTTACATACACTCAATTAGTATATGGTAACATTGCCTTTACATTGTTTAACTTGGGTCAAACGTTTCGGGTAGCCTTCCACAAGCTTCCCACAATAAATTGGGTGAATTCTGGCCCATTCCTTCCGACAGAGCTGATGTAACTAAGTCAGGTTTGTAGGCCTCCTTGCTGGCACACGCTTTTTTAGTTCTGCCCACATATTTTCTATAGGATTGAGGTCAGGGCTTTGTGATGGCCACTCCAATACCTTGACTTTGTTGTCCTTAAGCCATTTTGCCACAACTTTGGAAGTGTGCTTGGGGTCATTGTCCATTTGGAAGACCCATTTGCGACCAAGCTTTAACTTCCTGACTGATGTCTTGAAATTTTGCTTCAATATATCCACATACATTTCCTCCCTCATGATGCCATCTATTTTGTGAAGTGCACCAGTCCCTCCTGCAGCAAAGCACCCCCACAACATGATGCTGCTACTCTCGTGCTTGCCGGTTTGGATGGTGTTCTTCGGCTTGCAAGCCTCCCCCTTTTTCCTCCAAACATAATGATGATCATTATGGCCAAACAGTTCTATTTTTGTTTCATCAGACCAGAGGACATTTCTACAAAAAGTATGATCTTTGTCCCCATGTGCAGTTGCAAACCGTAGTCAGGCTTTTTTATGGCGGTTTTGGAGCAGTGGCTTCTTCCTTGCTAAGCGGCCTTTCAGGTTATGTCGATATAGGACTCGTTCTACTGTGGATATAGATACTTTTGTACCTGTTTCCTCCAGCATCTTCACAAGGTCCTTTGCTATTGTTCTGGGATTGATTTGCATTTTTCGCACCAAAGTACGTTCATCTCTAGGAGACAGAACGCTTCTCCTTCCTGACTGGTTTGACGTCTGCGTGGTCCCATGGTGTTTATACTTGTGTACTATTGTTTGTACAGATGAACGTGGTACCTTCAGGCATTTGGAAATTGCTCCCAAGGATGAACCAGACTTGTGGAGGTCTACCATTTTTTTCTGAGGTCTTGGCTGATTTCTTTAGATTTTCCCATGATGTCATGCAGAAGCACTGAGTTTGAAGGTAGGCCTTGAAATACATCCGCAGGTACACCTCCAATTGACTCAAATTACTCTAAAGCCATGACATAATTTTCTGGAATTTTCCAAGCTGTTTAAAGGCACAATCAACTTAGTGTATGTAAACTTCTGACCCACTGGAATTGTGATACAGTGAATGATAAGTGAAATAATCTGTCTGTCAACAATTGTTGGAAAAATTACTTGAGTCATGCACAAAGTAGATGTCCTAACCGACTTGCCAAAACTATAGTTTGTTAACAAGAAATTTGGGGAGTGGTTGAAAAATGAGTTTTAATGACGAAGTCAAGGATCGGTAGGATGGTCAGTTGTACGAGGGTATGTTTGGCAGCATGAGTGAGGCTTTGTTGTGAAATAGGAAGCCGATTATAGATTTCATTTTGGATAGGAGATGCTTAAGTTCTTATGGCTGCAGGGGTAGTATTGAGTAGCTTGGATGAAAGGTGCCCAGAGGTGCCCAGAGTAAACGGCCTGCTCCTCAGTCCCAGTTGCTAATATATGCATAGTATTAGTACATTTGGATAGAAAACACTCTGAAGTTTCTAAAACTGTTTGAATGATGTCTGTGAGTATAACAGAACTCATATGGCAGGCAAAAACCTGAGAAAATGTTGTAGTAGTTTAGTTTTTGTAGTTTTTGAACTCAGCCCTATCGAATACACAGTGGGATATGGTTCAAGTTGCACTTCCTTGGGCTTCCACTAGATGTCAACCGTCTTTAGAAAATTGAATGAGGCTTCTACTGTGATGTGGGGCCGGATGAGAGCTCTTTGAGTCAGTGGTCTGGCAGAGAGCCAGGTCCTGGTCATGCGCATTTCACATGAGAGCGACCTGCGTTCCATGGCTTTTCTACAGACAATGGAATTCTCCGGTTGGAACGTTTTTGAACATTTATGATAAAAACATCCTAAAGATTGATTCTATACTTAGTTTGAAATGTTTCTACGACCTGTAATATAACCTTTTGAACTTTTCGTCCGACGTTCGATTGGACCTGCACGAGCGTTTGGATTTGTGTACTAAACGCAGTAACAATAGTTAGCTCTGTCCTAACATAATCGTTCACAGTGTCCTATTCGAAATCGGACACTGTGGTGGGATTAACAACAAGATTACCTTTAAAACGGTGTAAGATAAATGTATGTTTGAGGAATTTTAATTATGAGATTTCTGTTGTTTTGAATTTGGCGCCCTGCACTTTCACTGGCTGTTGTCATATCGATCCCGTTAATGTGAGTCTGGAGAGTTTACAGTCTAACCAGACACCTAGGTATTTGTAGTTGTCCATATATTCTAGGTCAAAACTGTCCAGAGTAATTATACTAGTCAGGCGGGAGGGTGCGGGCAGCAATCGGTTGAAGAGCATGCACTTAGTTTTACTAGCATTTAAAAGCAATTGGAGGCCACGGAAGGAGTGTTGTATGGCGTTGAAGCTCATTTAGAGGTTTGCTAGCACAGTGTCCAAAGAAGGCCAAATGTATACAGAATGGTGTCGTCTGCGTAGTGGTGAATCAGAGAATCACCAGCAGAAAGAGCGACATCAGATATATACAGAGAAAAGAATCCTGAATCCTGTGGCACCCCCATAGAGACTGCCAGAGGTCCGGACAACAGGCCCTCCGATTTGACACACTGAACTCTGTCTGCAAAGTAGTTGGTGAACCAGGCGAGGCAGTCATTAGAAAAACCAAGGCTATTGAGTCTGCCAATAAGAATGCGGTGATTGACAGAATCGAAAGCCTTGGCCAGGTCGATGAAGACAGCTGCACAGTACTTTATTTGCAAATAAATTCACTAAAATCCTACAATGTGATTTTCTGGATTTTTTTTCTCATTTTGTCTGTCATAGTTGACGTGTACCTATGATGAAAATTACAGGCCTCTCATCTTTTTAAGTGGGAGAACTTGCACAATTGGTGGCTGACTAAATACTTTTTTGCCCCACTGTAGGTCTGTAACAGTTTGGGTCTAGAGTGTTTTTCCCCTTTGAAGAGGGGGATGACCGCGGCAGCTATCCAATCTTTGGGGATCTCAGACGATATGAAAGAGAGGTTGAATTGGCTAGTAAAAGGGGTTGCCACAATTCAATTTCGGAGGGTGATTTTAGAACGAGAGGGTGCCGATTGTCTACCCAGCTAATTTGTAGGGATCCAGATTTTGCAGTTCTTTCAGAACATCAGCTGTCTGGTTTTGGGTGAAGGAGAAGCAGGAGGGGGGTTGGGCAAGTTGCGGCAGGGGGCAGAGATGTTGGCCATGGTAGGGGTAGCAAGGTGGAAAGCATGGCCAGCCATGGAAAAATGCTTATTGAAATGATCGATTATTGTAGATTTGTCTGTGGTGACAGTGTTTCCTAGCCTCAGTGCAGTGGGCAGCTGGGAGGAGGTGCTCTTATTCTCCATGGACTTCACAGTGTCCCAAAACTTTTTGGAATTAGTGCTACAGGAAGCATATTTCTGTTTGAAAAAGCTAGCCTTAGCTTTCCTAACTGCCTGAGTATATTGGTATATTGCTTAGTTCTACATTTTTTGAATGGGGCATGTTTATTTAAGATGGAGAAGAAAGCACTTTTGAAGAGCAACCAGGCACACTCTACTGACGGGATGAGGTCAATCCTTCCAGGATACCAGGGCCAGGTCGATTAGAAAGGCCTGCTCGCTGAAGTGTTTTAGGGAGAGTTTGACCGTATTGATGGGTGGTCATTTGACCGCGGACCCAGTACGCACGCAGTCAATGAGGCTGTGATCGCTGAGATCCTGGTTGAAGACAGCAGAGGTGTATTTAGAGGGCAGGTTGGTCAGGATGATATCTAAGAGGGTGCCTATGGTTACGGATTTAGGGAAGTACCTGGTAGGTTCCTTGATGATTTGTGTGAGATTGAGGGCATCTAGCTTAGATTGTAGGACGGCCGGGGCGTTAAGCATGTCCCAGTTTAGGTCACCTAACAGTACAAACTTATATCATCATTGGTTAACCCATTTTCAACATAGACAAACATTTTATAAGATAGGTTCTATTTGTACCTCTATTTGAACATCAGATCTTCAACGTTATATTCACTATCATTATCCCAGGATAATTGATCTACCTACAGCTTTCCATTTGGTCTCCCATCCAGGGTTTAACCAATCCCAGTACTGCTTAGCTATGACATTTGTCACTACTACCAATGTACTCCAGAATGGTGCAGCTGTCTAAGGCACTGCATCTCAGTGCAAGAGGTGTCACTACAGTCCCTGGTTCGAATCCAGGCTGTATCACATCTGGCTGTGATTGAGAGACCCGTAGGGTGGTGCACAATTGGCCCAGCGTTGTCCAGGTTTGCCTGGGGTAGGCGGTCATTGTAAATAAGAATTTGTCCTTAAGTGGCTTAGTTATGAAAGGTTAAATAAAGATTATATATTTTTTTGAATTACCGGGACAATTATTATTGAGCGATTAGAGCTATGGCGGTCATTACATTTTTTCAGACGGTGATTTTCAAGCAATTAACTGCCAGTCTCATGGTAATTGACCGTTAATTAACATAAACACATTTAGCTTCTTCTGGATCCCACGCATAGCCTACAAGCCACTGATGCAGACCTTTGGAACATCTACATTTGACAAAAATTGAATAAATACATTTAATATAACCTACACCATCACAATAAATCAATTATTTATTTTAGACAGGTCTAAAGAAACACGATATGAAGAAAATGTAGTCTATTTCAGAAGAACAGAAAAGCATTGTCTTTATGCTAGGCCCTAATCTGACTCTGCCATTGGGCTGTGGGCTACACTAGTTCATTTAGCAGACAAGATTTGTTTAGAATTCCGTGGCATTATTTTATATTGTTTTATAGTATGAAGAATACAATTGAACATAGCTGAAAAAAAATAGAAAGGATATTTTCTCCAAATGATTTCAGGGAGTGCATACATGCGGCTATTCTGTGTTGAGCGTTGTGATAAAAATGTTGGGCTATATGTTTTGATTTTTAATACATTCTAAGGCTGCATGATTTGAAAAAGGTTGCATGAAAGGCATGAGCTCTGCGTTGTTTTTTTTGCAGAGGCTGTACACACGTCATGAGTCTCTCATTCACAATTTCACAAGCACTTGATAATGCCTTGAATTTACCGGCTGCATACCCTTTGCGTGGCCGTAATTCCCCCTCAAAAGAATCCATGCCTTTTGCGGCCAGTGGCCATTGTGCCCTTGGGCTGAATATAATAATTAGAATTCCCTTCTCCCGGCTGCACCTCTCACTCACATGGTTCTCAGTCACGTGATTGGGTCTTTCTCACAGGCTAGAAGTGAAGACAGACATATTGGGGATGCAACTGCACGCATCCTTATCCAATTCTGAGGTGCATATTGAAGATATTGGAAGAACTGTCCACATTTACTTTTTGTAAGCCAACAAGATGAGTAGGCCTAACGAACAGCAAAAGCACTAGCCTATGTCAATCTACTATCCCCCATAGTACAAAGGTTTACCTATTCTATTCTGTGTGAGAATTAAATATTCCATAGTCCGACAGAACACCATTATCCAAAGTAACCACAAATGTGATGATGCATATAATGCTTTTATTATAAAGGTGCATTTTTATGTTGAAAATTATCTTCCCCAAACTTGAAACTCACGCGCTGCGTATGCATGCCAGTTAAGCTCTACAGCCGTTGGAAACCGGATTAATGTGCTTAAATTTGAAGAAGTTATTTGGTCACTTTAGTTGTGATACAAACTTTACGAAAACATATATTCCAATGTGCTAGGCTACATTAGGTGTGTGACTATGATTTGAAAAAGTCACAAAAAAAGTGATAATATACAATTCCCAAGTGATAAGCTAATATTGTTACCCATCACACTATTCTTGATTTAATCTTGTCTTTACATATACTCAATAATGTATGTGTGAAATGTGTTTTGATTTAGAATGGACCATTGTCAAGCTGCTTTCCCAAAACAGGGGCACCGGGGGAAAAAAATACATCAGCTACACAATTAAATAGTGAATGAAGGACACTTTTCCAGTGGTTAATTTTCATGCCAGCCAGGTAGACTATACTCCTGTTTTAAAGAGAAGCAATGTGCTCAATATTAGGAAGGCTGAGAAATAAATATACTAGACCTAGCCGGTAGAAAGCTGATGGGATCCTCCTCTTTTTAATAGAGGCCATCACTCTGTTTTCTCACGCAATTGCATAGCCTATAGAAATGTTGCACAACATGAGCTCTCATGAAGTGTTTGATTAGATTTTTTGATTACATTTGCATTGATGTCACAGTGATTAGAGGGGCAATAAACTGCAGAGTACCAGGCAGTTAGCAAGTTTGGTAGGCTACTAATGACCATCAGCAGCATCCGATCTTGGAGAAGCCTAATTACCGTAAATGGACACATGGAATTTGACTGCCATCATGACTCGTGACCGTAATACGGTCACAGTCCTATGAGCGATCTCTTAATAACTAAATAGATTCCCTGTTGCTATTGACGTCATTCCAAAGGGTCAGTTCAACAGAGAAAAATAAAATGTAACGATACTTTATAAGTCATATATCATCCATATTTAGGCCTGTATAGCATTTGCAAAGTCATCAACAACTATTGTTTCAATTCAACTCAGGGTTCAACTAAATATAGACAGTACATATAGGCCTAGGGTTTAAAGCTTTGGTTGTTTTTACATTTTATCTTCAAGTTGTTAATTAATATGTTGGATTCATGTCTCCATCTCAACCAAAAAATCTGTTAAAGAATAGGACAAAATCAAACAAACTTTAAATGGACTTTAATTAAGGATTGATTTGATTTAGTGCTATTCTTTAACTTTGATTCTTGGAATACAAAATATAAATGATTAATTTGTAGACAAACTGGAATTAAAGCCAGACTAAGTCAGTGGAACAAAAGATACAAACTAATGTAACCGTTTTTATTCAACCTTAAAATGAGTAACACACCTATGGTCACATTTTGAGATTACTGTATCTATAAATGTATTATGTAATCATAGAAGGTGTGCATTGTGCATGTCCAAGATATCACGCAAAATTTGCAGGTCTGTGGAGATATTCACAATAATGCTATAATAATCTTTCCAGTATCTTGCACTACAGATGTAGGATCACTATTTTTCTGCACAGCAGGAAATGCACATTTGTAATATATATAAGGTTTAAAAAGGCTTAAAAGGTATGTAATTTCCACTTTAAAATTTCAGACTTGATTTGCCCTACTGAAAAATGTATCAACCCCTACAAAAAATTCCATTAATTATAATCCACATAATAATTCACATTTCCTGTTGCTGCAAGATTATTTTCCTGCTGTAGCAAACTTCCTCAAATTAAGATCCTACATCTGTATGTACTTTTTATGTCATCTCAACTGCAATCCAGGTCATTTAGTTGTGCTATTATATGAAGCACATTTTATTCCCATTTGAACTTTGTTGTGCTTTTCAACGGTTGAAAGCAAAGTTATAACACATTGGGAATTCAACAAACTTCGGTCTGTCTTGAGTGGGTGCATAAAGGTGGAAATCTCATTGATCAACATCTCAACCAAATATTACCCACATTTCCATGTTGAAATGACATGGTGTGCCCAGTGGAGTGAGCCTTTATGTGAGACTGAGTTATGTGTGGGTCTCTGTCTGCGTGTGTACCATGGTGTTTATCAGAGTCTGTCTTTGTGCATACTGTATACAGTTTGGGTGGGTCAATGAATGTAAGAGTGATACCGGTTTACTGGAGGTTTGTCTCATCCTCTCAGTGCCGTGTAGACTTGGCATCTCCTCTGTCATAGCCCTCAGCTGCGCTCTCTGGGCTGCAAATCTAAAAAGAGATATTTGAATATTCTAAAAATGTTCCTTCATAAACTCATACAGAAATCACAACAGGCCTTCACTCTTATTTGAATTGCATCCCCTCTAAACAAATTACTCTCCACTCAGATAATGGGTTGCTTTGCATGTCTGAGCTTTGATTGGTGCTCTGAGTCTGACCTTCCCAGAGGCAGGAAGTGAGCCATCATCTTGTGCTTGTAGAGGTCACGATGCAGCTCCTGGAAGTGCTTGTACTTCCTCTTGACCGTCCAGGTGAACTTGCCATGGGTCAGCTTCACAGTGTACAGAGAGCACACACTGACCTGACAGAGAATACAGTTCATGTCATACACCTACAGTTGAAGTCAGAAGTTTACATACACTTAGGTTGGAGTCATTAAAACTCATTTTTTAACCACTCCACAAATTTCATGTTAACAAACTATAGTTTTGGCAAGTTGGTTAGGACGTCTACTTTGTGCATGACAAGTAATTTTTCCAACAATTGTTGACAGACTGATTATTTCACTTCATTCACTGTGTCACAATTCCAGTGGGTCAGAAGTTTACATACGCAAAGTTGACTGTGCCTTTAAACAGCTTGGAAAATTCCAGAAAATTATGTCAGCTTCTGATAGGCTAATTGACATCATTTGAGTCAATTGGAGGTGTACCTGTGGATGTATTTCAAGGCCTACCTTCAAACGTTGTGAATTTTGCTTGACATCATGGGAAAATCTAAAGAAATCAGCCAAGACCTCAGAAAAAAATGGTAGACCTCCACAAGTCTGGTTCATCCTTGGGAGCAATTTCCAAATGCCTGAAGGTACCACGTTCATCTGAACAAACAATAGTACGCAAGTATAAACACCATGGGACCACGCAGACGTCATACCAGTCAGGAAGGAGAAGTGTTCTGTCTCAGAGAGATTAACGTACTTTGGTGTGAAAAGTGCAAATCAATTCCAGAACAACAGCAAAGGACCTTGTGAAGATGCTGGAGGAAACAGATCCAAAACTTTCTATAAGAACATGTCTTATATCGACATAACCTGAAAGGCCGCTCAGCAAAGAAGAAGCCACTGCTCCAAAACCGCCATAAAAAAGCCAGACTACGTTTTGCAACTGCACATGGGGACAAAGATCGTACTTTTTTGTAGAAATGTCCTCTGGTCTGAT